>NW_026646231.1:0-369505 GCF_949987535.1 Balaenoptera acutorostrata | reverse complement strand
CGTCATAAGGCTAGTAGCAGCACGATGAGTGGATTTAGGTACGACGATTCTAAGTGAAATAAGTCACACAGAAAAAGACACTTATCATAAGATATCACTTAGAGAGGGAATGTAAAAACCGCTACACTTGAACTGAATTACAAAACAGAACAGAGTCACACGTTTAGGAAACACACTATGGCTGCTGAACGGGAAAGGTGAGGTGGGGTGATGCATAAAACAAGGGTTTCAAATTAGCTCCGATACCATTCCATAAACCCAATATGTAAGAGACAAGACCTATTCCTTTTTCAGTGAACTGGACTCAACACCCCCTATTCACCGCACAAGAATATATCTGACTAGTAAGAATCTTCAAACCTATGTATTGATATCTCTCCGTAAGTGAGTCAAGGGGGTGTAAAGCGGCATAAACACAGCCGTGAAAAGCAGCTAAACCCCAATATAAAAATAAATTACTTTTCAAAACCCGTGAAACAAAGACAGTGAAAGAGAGAGAAATTCTTACAAAATTCGTTCAGGGGCTGTGATGCAACCTGGATTGACCATATCTAGACCCACAGCTGATTGAGACATAAGGGTGGACACTCTTGGGGCTGAGAGGTTCGGTGAGGTTGGGTGAGCCAACGCAGACCCTTTCAAGTAATACTGCATGGTACCCATCCCATGGGTCCCAAATCTCCAGGTTCAAGGGCATCTTCCTACGTCGAAAAGAGGCATGAGAAACCCAGAAGATGGTACACCGTGTGATCGGGAAAGGTTTCTAAAACGCACCACATTACTCATCTCCTTTGCTCGGGTTCGCCATTCCAGCCAATTTACTAGCCATCTCCCTCCTTGGAGAATCAGCACCTTTAACCTCCTGTTCCGTACAGGTTGCAATTTGTCCTGAGGATGAACGGGAAGAGGGGGAACCAATGAGAGACTAGCTCTAGGTGTTGGGACAGGCACAGGTCACTCTATTTTCCCATCAGGAAGAAGAATTAAGCACAAGCTCAGCCTGCCCCCCAGAACCAGAAGAGGGCCTGAAGCAATCCTGCGCTTTTGCGGCCAGCTCCCAAAAAAGCGAGTTGAAAAATGGAGCTCAGGGGCACTGCAATTCACAAACCTGCAGAGTTTTAAATGATACCTCTCGTCCACAAATATACTAAGGGAAGGCAACGAAGAGGCTTTGAAAGCAAGGCAGAATTGCAGGAAACAGATGTCAGGAGGTAGATTCGAATCGCCTTGAAAGCACATGAAAAGCGGCAAAACGTGGACAATGATGCCCTTGGCCAAAAAGGGCGTATGCGTTTTTTCCTGAATATATTCAGGAAAAAGCGCATACGCCCTTTTTGGCCAACCAAGCAACCTGGAAAGGCCAATCAGTGCTCCAAAGAAGTCTCGCTTCCCAGCGGGCAAAAGGGCCATGCGGAAAAAAGTGTCCAAACCAGAAATGCAGGACCGGCCATGGAGAAATGGGAGCCTTGCTACGCTGATGGGTGGGATGTAAATTGCCAACAGCCACTCTGGAGAAGTGTACGGTGTGTTCTGAAACATCTAAAAAACACAGCTTGGAGAGCAAAGGGCACTTCCACTCATGGGCGTATAAATTGGGAAAACTAAAAATCAGCAAGACACAGGCACCCCAAAGTTTAGGGCTGCTCTGTGGACAAGAACCCCCACTTCATTACACCTTAAATATCCTAGGAAAGAGAAAAATGGATAAAGAAGTGGTGGTCCTCATGTACAATGGAATATCACTCAGCCATGAAATCCACGTCATAAGGCTAGTAGCAGCACGATGAGTGGATTTAGGTACGACGATTCTAAGTGAAATAAGTCACACAGAAAAAGACACTTATCATAAGATATCACTTAGAGAGGGAATGTAAAAACCGCTACACTTGAACTGAATTACAAAACAGAACAGAGTCACACGTTTAGGAAACACACTATGGCTGCTGAACGGGAAAGGTGAGGTGGGGTGATGCATAAAACAAGGGTTTCAAATTAGCTCCGATACCATTCCATAAACCCAATATGTAAGAGACAAGACCTATTCCTTTTTCAGTGAACTGGACTCAACACCCCCTATTCACCGCACAAGAATATATCTGACTAGTAAGAATCTTCAAACCTATGTATTGATATCTCTCCGTAAGTGAGTCAAGGGGGTGTAAAGCGGCATAAACACAGCCGTGAAAAGCAGCTAAACCCCAATATAAAAATAAATTACTTTTCAAAACCCGTGAAACAAAGACAGTGAAAGAGAGAGAAATTCTTACAAAATTCGTTCAGGGGCTGTGATGCAACCTGGATTGACCATATCTAGACCCACAGCTGATTGAGACATAAGGGTGGACACTCTTGGGGCTGAGAGGTTCGGTGAGGTTGGGTGAGCCAACGCAGACCCTTTCAAGTAATACTGCATGGTACCCATCCCATGGGTCCCAAATCTCCAGGTTCAAGGGCATCTTCCTACGTCGAAAAGAGGCATGAGAAACCCAGAAGATGGTACACCGTGTGATCGGGAAAGGTTTCTAAAACGCACCACATTACTCATCTCCTTTGCTCGGGTTCGCCATTCCAGCCAATTTACTAGCCATCTCCCTCCTTGGAGAATCAGCACCTTTAACCTCCTGTTCCGTACAGGTTGCAATTTGTCCTGAGGATGAACGGGAAGAGGGGGAACCAATGAGAGACTAGCTCTAGGTGTTGGGACAGGCACAGGTCACTCTATTTTCCCATCAGGAAGAAGAATTAAGCACAAGCTCAGCCTGCCCCCCAGAACCAGAAGAGGGCCTGAAGCAATCCTGCGCTTTTGCGGCCAGCTCCCAAAAAAGCGAGTTGAAAAATGGAGCTCAGGGGCACTGCAATTCACAAACCTGCAGAGTTTTAAATGATACCTCTCGTCCACAAATATACTAAGGGAAGGCAACGAAGAGGCTTTGAAAGCAAGGCAGAATTGCAGGAAACAGATGTCAGGAGGTAGATTCGAATCGCCTTGAAAGCACATGAAAAGCGGCAAAACGTGGACAATGATGCCCTTGGCCAAAAAGGGCGTATGCGTTTTTTCCTGAATATATTCAGGAAAAAGCGCATACGCCCTTTTTGGCCAACCAAGCAACCTGGAAAGGCCAATCAGTGCTCCAAAGAAGTCTCGCTTCCCAGCGGGCAAAAGGGCCATGCGGAAAAAACTGTCCAAACCAGAAATGCAGGACCGGCCATGGAGAAATGGGAGCCTTGCTACGCTGATGGGTGGGATGTAAATTGCCAACAGCCACTCTGGAGAAGTGTACGGTGTGTTCTGAAACATCTAAAAAACACAGCTTGGAGAGCAAAGGGCACTTCCACTCATGGGCGTATAAATTGGGAAAACTAAAAATCAGCAAGACACAGGCACCCCAAAGTTTAGGGCTGCTCTGTTGACAAGAACCCCCACTTCATTACACCTTAAATATCCTAGGAAAGCGAAAACTGGATAAAGAAGTTGTGGTCCTCATGTACAATGGAATATCACTCAGCCATGAAATCAACGTCATAAGGCTAGTAGCAGCACGATGAGTGGATTTAGGTACGACGATTCTAAGTGAAATAAGTCACACAGAAAAAGACACTTATCATAAGATATCACTTAGAGAGGGAATGTAAAAACCGCTACACTTGAACTGAATTACAAAACAGAACAGAGTCACACGTTTAGAAAACACACTATGGCTGCTGAACGGGCAAGGTGAGGTGGGGTGATGCATAAAACAAGGGTTTCAAATTAGCTCAGATACCGTTCCATAAACCCAATATGTAAGAGACAAGACCTATTCCTTTTTCAGTGAACTGGACTCAACACCCCCTATTCACCGCACAAGAATATATCTGACTAGTAAGAATCTTCAAACCTATGTATTGATATCTCTCCGTAAGTGAGTCAAGGGTGTGTAAAGCGGCATAAACACAGCCGTGAAAAGCCGCTAAACCCCATTATAAAAATAAATTACTTTTCAAAACCCGTGAAACAAAGACAGTGAAAGAGAGAGAAATTCTTACAAAATTCGTTCAGGGGCTGTGATGCAACCTGGATTGACCATATCTAGACCCACAGCTGATTGAGACATAAGGGTGGACACTCTTGGGGCTGAGAGGTTCGGTGAGGTTGGGTGAGCCAACGCAGACCCTTTCAAGTAATACTGCATGGTACCCATCCCATGGGTCCCAAATCTCCAGGTTCAAGGGCATCTTCCTACGTCGAAAACAGGCATGAGAAACCCAGAAGATGGTACACCGTGTGATCGGGAAAGGTTTCTAAAACGCACCTCATTTCTCATCTCCTTTGCTCGGGTTCGCCATTCCAGCCGATTTACTAGCCATCTCCCTCCTTGGAGAATCAGCACCTTTAACCTCCTGTTCCGTACAGGTTGCAATTTGTCCTGAGGATGAACGGGAAGAGGGGGAACCAATGAGAGACTAGCTCTAGGTGTTGGGACAGGCACAGGTCACTCTATTTTCCCATCAGGAAGAAGAATTAAGCACAAGCTCAGCCTGCCCCCCAGAACCAGAAGAGGGCCTGAAGAAATCCTGCGCTTTTGCGGCCAGCTCCCAAAAAAGCGAGTTGAAAAATGGAGCTCAGGGGCACTGCAATTCACAAACCTGCAGAGTTTTAAATGATACCTCTCGTCCACAAATATATTAAGGGAAGGCAACGAAGAGGCTTTGAAAGCAAGGCAGAATTGCAGGAAACAGATTTCAGGAGGTAGATTCGAATCGCCTTGAAAGCGGCAAAACGTGGACAATGATGCCCTTGGCCAAAAAGGGCGTATGCGTTTTTTCCTGAATATATTCAGGAAAAAACGCATACGCCCTTTTTGGCCAAACAAGCAACCTGGAAAGGCCAATCAGCGCTCCAAAGAAGTCTCGCTTCCCAGCGGGCAAAAGGGCCATGCGGAAAAAAGTGTCCAAACCAGAAATGCAGGACCAGCCATGGAGAAATGGGAGCCTTGCTACGCTGATGGGTGGGATGTAAATTGCCAACAGCCACTCCGGAGAAGTGTACGGTGTGTTCTGAAACATCTATAAAACACAGCTTGGAGAGCATAGGGCACTTCCACTCATGGGCGTATAAATTGGGAAAACTAAAAATCAGCAAGACACAGGCACCCCAAAGTTTAGGGCTGCTCTGTGGACAAGAACCCCCACTTCATTACACCTTAAATATCCTAGGAAAGAGAAAAATGGATAAAGAAGTTGTGGTCCTCATGTACAATGGAATATCACTCAGCCATGAAATCAACGTCATAAGGCTAGTAGCAGCACGATGAGTGGATTTAGGTACGACGATTCTAAGTGAAATAAGTCACACAGAAAAAGACACTTATCATAAGATATCACTTCTAGAGGGAATGTAAAAACCGCTACACTTGAACTGAATTGCAAAACAGAACAGAGTCCCACGTTTAGGAAACACACTATGGCTGCTGAACGGGAAAGGTGAGGTGGGGTGATGCATAAAACAAGGGTTTCAAATTAGCTCCGATACCGTTCCATAAACCCAATATGTAAGAGACAAGACCTATTCCTTTTTCAGTGAACTGGACTCAACACCCCCTATTCACCGCACAAGAATATATCTGACTAGTAAGAATCTTCAAACCTATGTATTGATATCTCTCCGTAAGTGAGTCAAGGGGGTGTAAAGCGGCATAAACACAGCCGTGAAAAGCCGCTAAACCCCATTATAAAAATAAATTACTTTTCAAAACCCGTGAAACAAAGACAGTGAAAGAGAGAGAAATTCTTACAAAATTCGTTCAGGGGCTGTGATGCAACCTGGATTGACCATATCTAGACCCACAGCTGATTGAGACATAAGGGTGGACACTCTTGGGGCTGAGAGGTTCGGTGAGGTTGGGTGAGCCAACGCAGACCCTTTCAAGTAATACTGCATGGTACCCATCCCATGGGTCCCAAATCTCCAGGTTCAAGGGCATCTTCCTACGTCGAAAACAGGCATGAGAAACCCAGAAGATGGTACACCGTGTGATCGGGAAAGGTTTCTAAAACGCACCTCATTTCTCATCTCCTTTGCTCGGGTTCGCCATTCCAGCCGATTTACTAGCCATCTCCCTCCTTGGAGAATCAGCACCTTTAACCTCCTGTTCCGTACAGGTTGCAATTTGTCCTGAGGATGAACGGGAAGAGGGGGAACCAATGAGAGACTAGCTCTAGGTGTTGGGACAGGCACAGGTCACTCTATTTTCCCATCAGGAAGAAGAATTAAGCACAAGCTCAGCCTGCCCCCCAGAACCAGAAGAGGGCCTGAAGCAATCCTGCGCTTTTGCGGCCAGCTCCCAAAAAAGCGAGTTGAAAAATGGAGCTCAGGGGCACTGCAATTCACAAACCTGCAGAGTTTTAAATGATACCTCTCGTCCACAAATATATTAAGGGAAGGCAACGAAGAGGCTTTGAAAGCAAGGCAGAATTGCAGGAAACAGATTTCAGGAGGTAGATTCGAATCGCCTTGAAAGCACATGAAAAGCGGCAAAACGTGGACAATGATGCCCTTGGCCAAAAAGGGCGTATGCGTTTTTTCCTGAATATATTCAGGAAAAAACGCATACGCCCTTTTTGGCCAACCAAGCAACCTGGAAATGCCAATCAGCGCTCCAAAGAAGTCTAGCTTCCCAGCGGGCAAAAGGGCCATGCGGAAAAAAGTGTCCAAACCAGAAATGCAGGACCGGCCATGGAGAAATGGGAGCCTTGCTACGCTGATGGGTGGGATGTAACTTGCCAACAGCCACTCTGGAGAAGTGTACGGTGTGTTCTGAAACATCTAAAAAACACAGCTTGGAGAGCATAGGGCACTTCCACTCATGGGCGTATAAATTGGGAAAACTAAAAATCAGCAAGACACAGGCACCCCAAAGTTTAGGGCTGCTCTGTTGACAAGAACCCCCACTTCATTACACCTTAAATATCCTAGGAAAGAGAAAAATGGATAAAGAAGTGGTGGTCCTCATGTACAATGGAATATCACTCAGCCATGAAATCCACGTCATAAGGCTAGTAGCAGCACGATGAGTGGATTTAGGTACGACGATTCTAAGTGAAATAAGTCACACAGAAAAAGACACTTATCATAAGATATCACTTAGAGAGGGAATGTAAAAACCGCTACACTTGAACTGAATTACAAAACAGAACAGAGTCACACGTTCAGAAAACACACTATGGCTGCTGAACGGGAAAGGTGAGGTGGGGTGATGCATAAAACAAGGGTTTCAAATTAGCTCCGATACCGTTCCATAAACCCAATATGTAAATGACAAGACCTATTCCTTTTTCAGTGAACTGGACTCAACACCCCCTATTCACCGCACAAGAATATATCTGACTAGTAAGAATCTTCAAACCTATGTATTGATATCTCTCCGTAAGTGAGTCAAGGGGGTGTAAAGCGGCATAAACACAGCCGTGAAAAGCCGCTAAACCCCATTATAAAAATAAATTACTTTTCAAAACCCGTGAAACAAAGACAGTGAAAGAGAGAGAAATTCTTACAAAATTCGTTCAGGGGCTGTGATGCAACCTGGATTGACCATATCTAGACCCACAGCTGATTGAGACATAAGGGTGGACACTCTTGGGGCTGAGAGGTTCGGTGAGGTTGGGTGAGCCAACGCAGACCCTTTCAAGTAATACTGCATGGTACCCATCCCATGGGTCCCAAATCTCCAGGTTCAAGGGCATCTTCCTACGTCGAAAACAGGCATGAGAAACCCAGAAGATGGTACACCGTGTGATCGGGAAAGGTTTCTAAAACGCACCTCATTTCTCATCTCCTTTGCTCGGGTTCGCCATTCCAGCCGATTTACTAGCCATCTCCCTCCTTGGAGAATCAGCACCTTTAACCTCCTGTTCCGTACAGGTTGCAATTTGTCCTGAGGATGAACGGGAAGAGGGGGAACCAATGAGAGACTAGCTCTAGGTGTTGGGACAGGCACAGGTCACTCTATTTTCCCATCAGGAAGAAGAATTAAGCACAAGCTCAGCCTGCCCCCCAGAACCAGAAGAGGGCCTGAAGCAATCCTGCGCTTTTGCGGCCAGCTCCCAAAAAAGCGAGTTGAAAAATGGAGCTCAGGGGCACTGCAATTCACAAACCTGCAGAGTTTTAAATGATACCTCTCGTCCACAAATATATTAAGGGAAGGCAACGAAGAGGCTTTGAAAGCAAGGCAGAATTGCAGGAAACAGATTTCAGGAGGTAGATTCGAATCGCCTTGAAAGCACATGAAAAGCGGCAAAACGTGGACAATGATGCCCTTGGCCAAAAAGGGCGTATGCGTTTTTTCCTGAATATATTCAGGAAAAAACGCATACGCCCTTTTTGGCCAACCAAGCAACCTGGAAATGCCAATCAGCGCTCCAAAGAAGTCTAGCTTCCCAGCGGGCAAAAGGGCCATGCGGAAAAAAGTGTCCAAACCAGAAATGCAGGACCGGCCATGGAGAAATGGGAGCCTTGCTACGCTGATGGGTGGGATGTAACTTGCCAACAGCCACTCTGGAGAAGTGTACGGTGTGTTCTGAAACATCTAAAAAACACAGCTTGGAGAGCATAGGGCACTTCCACTCATGGGCGTATAAATTGGGAAAACTAAAAATCAGCAAGACACAGGCACCCCAAAGTTTAGGGCTGCTCTGTTGACAAGAACCCCCACTTCATTACACCTTAAATATCCTAGGAAAGAGAAAAATGGATAAAGAAGTGGTGGTCCTCATGTACAATGGAATATCACTCAGCCATGAAATCCACGTCATAAGGCTAGTAGCAGCACGATGAGTGGATTTAGGTACGACGATTCTAAGTGAAATAAGTCACACAGAAAAAGACACTTATCATAAGATATCACTTAGAGAGGGAATGTAAAAACCGCTACACTTGAACTGAATTACAAAACAGAACAGAGTCACACGTTCAGAAAACACACTATGGCTGCTGAACGGGAAAGGTGAGGTGGGGTGATGCATAAAACAAGGGTTTCAAATTAGCTCCGATACCGTTCCATAAACCCAATATGTAAATGACAAGACCTATTCCTTTTTCAGTGAACTGGACTCAACACCCCCTATTCACCGCACAAGAATATATCTGACTAGTAAGAGTCTTCAAACCTATGTATTGATATCTCTCTGTAAGTGAGTCAAGGGGGTGTAAAGCGGCATAAACACAGCCGTGAAAAGCAGCTAAACCCCATTATAAAAATAAATTACTTTTCAAAACCCGTGAAACAAAGGCAGTGAAAGAGAGAGAAATTCTTACAAAATTCGTTCAGGGGCTGTGATGCAACCTGGATTGACCATATCTAGACCCACAGCTGATTGAGACATAAGGGTGGACACTCTTGGGGCTGAGAGGTTCGGTGAGGTTGGGTGAGCCAACGCAGACCCTTTCAAGTAAAACTGCATGGTACCCATCCCATGGGTCCCAAATCTCCAGGTTCAAGGGCATCTTCCTACGTCGAAAACAGGCATGAGAAACCCAGAAGATGGTACACCGTGTGATCGGGAAAGGTTTCTAAAACGCACCTCATTTCTCATCTCCTTTGCTCGGGTTCGCCATTCCAACCGATTTACTAGCCATCTCCCTCCTTGGAGAATCAGCACCTTTAACCTCCTGTTCCGTACAGGTTGCAATTTGTCCTGAGGATGAACGGGATGAGGGGGAACCAATGAGAGACTAGCTCTAGGTGTTGGGACAGGCACAGGTCACTCTATTTTCCCATCAGGAAGAAGAATTAAGCACAAGCTCAGCCTGCCCCCCAGAACCAGAAGAGGGCCTGAAGCAATCCTGCGCTTTTGCGGCCAGCTCCCAAAAAAGCGAGTTGAAAAATGGAGCTCAGGGGCACTGCAATTCACAAACCTGCAGAGTTTTAAATGATACCTCTCGTCCACAAATATACTAAGGGAAGGCAACGAAGAGGCTTTGAAAGCAAGGCAGAATTGCAGGAAACAGATTTCAGGAGGTAGATTCGAATCGCCTTGAAAGCACATGAAAAGCGGCAAAACGTGGACAATGATGCCCTTGGCCAAAAAGGGCGTATGCGTTTTTTCCTGAATATATTCAGGAAAAAACGCATACGCCCTTTTTGGCCAACCAAGCAACCTGGAAAGGCCAATCAGTGCTCCAAAGAAGTCTCGCTTCCCAGCGGGCAAAAGGGCCATGCGGAAAATAGTGTCCAAACCAGAAATGCAGGACCGGCCATGGAGAAATGGGAGCCTTGCTACGCTGATGGGTGGGATGTAAATTGCCAACAGCCACTCTGGAGAAGTGTACGGTGTGTTCTGAAACATCTAAAAAACACAGCTTGGAGAGCATAGGGCACTTCCACTCATGGGCGTATAAATTGGGAAAACTAAAAATCAGCAAGACACAGGCACCCCAAAGTTTAGGGCTGCTCTGTTGACAAGAACCCCCACTTCATTACACCTTAAATATCCTAGGAAAGCGAAAAATGGATAAAGAAGTTGTGGTCCTCATGTACAATGGAATATCACTCAGCCATGAAATCCACGTCATAAGGCTAGTAGCAGCACGATGAGTGGATTTAGGTACGACGATTCTAAGTGAAATAAGTCACACAGAAAAAGACACTTATCATAAGATATCACTTAGAGAGGGAATGTAAAAACCGCTACACTTGAACTGAATTACAAAACAGAACAGAGTCACACGTTTAGGAAACACACTATGGCTGCTGAACGGGAAAGGTGAGGTGGGGTGATGCATAAAACAAGGGTTTCAAATTAGCTCCGATACCGTTCCATAAACCCAATATGTAAGAGACAAGACCTATTCCTTTTTCAGTGAACTGGACTCAACACCCCCTATTCACCGCACAAGAATATATCTGACTAGTAAGAATCTTCAAACCTATGTATTGATATCTCTTGGTAAGTGAGTCAAGGGGGTGTAAAGCGGCATAAACACAGCCGTGAAAAGCAGCTAAACCCCAATATAAAAATAAATCACTTTTCAAAACCCGTGAAACAAAGACAGTGAAAGAGAGAGAAATTCTTACAAAATTCGTTCAGGGGCTGTGATGCAACCTGGATTGACCATATCTAGACCCACAGCTGATTGAGACATAAGGGTGGACACTCTTGGGGCTGAGAGGTTCGGTGAGGTTGGGTGAGCCAACGCAGACCCTTTCAAGTAATACTGCATGGTACCCATCCCATGGGTCCCAAATCTCCAGGTTCAAGGGCATCTTCCTACGTCGAAAACAGACATGAGTAACCCAGAAGATGGTACACCATGTGATCGGGAAAGGTTTCTAAAACGCACCCCATTGCTCATCTCCTTTGCTCGGGTTCGCCATTCCAGCCGATTTACTAGCCATCTCCCTCCTTGGAGAATCAGCACCTTTAACCTCCTGTTCCGTACAGGTTGCAATTTGTCCTGAGGATGAACGGGAAGAGGGGGAACCAATGAGAGACTAGCTCTAGGTGTTGGGACAGGCACAGGTCACTCTATTTTCCCATCAGGAAGAAGAATTAAGCACAAGCTCAGCCTGCCCCCCAGAACCAGAAGAGGGCCTGAAGCAATCCTGCGCTTTTGCGGCCAGCTCCCAAAAAAGCGAGTTGAAAAATGGAGCTCAGGGGCACTGCAATTCACAAACCTGCAGAGTTTTAAATGATACCTCTCGTCCACAAATATACTAAGGGAAGGCAACGAAGAGGCTTTGAAAGCAAGGCAGAATTGCAGGAAACAGATTTCAGGAGGTAGATTCGAATCGCCTTGAAAGCACATGAAAAGCGGCAAAACGTGGACAATGATGCCCTTGGCCAAAAAGGGCGTATGCGTTTTTTCCTGAATATATTCAGGAAAAAACGCATACGCCCTTTTTGGCCAACCAAGCAACCTGGAAATGCCAATCAGCGCTCCAAAGAAGTCTAGCTTCCCAGCGGGCAAAAGGGCCATGCGGAAAAAAGTGTCCAAACCAGAAATGCAGGACCGGCCATGGAGAAATGGGAGCCTTGCTACGCTGATGGGTGGGATGTAACTTGCCAACAGCCACTCTGGAGAAGTGTACGGTGTGTTCTGAAACATCTAAAAAACACAGCTTGGAGAGCATAGGGCACTTCCACTCATGGGCGTATAAATTGGGAAAACTAAAAATCAGCAAGACACAGGCACCCCAAAGTTTAGGGCTGCTCTGTTGACAAGAACCCCCACTTCATTACACCTTAAATATCCTAGGAAAGAGAAAAATGGATAAAGAAGTGGTGGTCCTCATGTACAATGGAATATCACTCAGCCATGAAATCCACGTCATAAGGCTAGTAGCAGCACGATGAGTGGATTTAGGTACGACGATTCTAAGTGAAATAAGTCACACAGAAAAAGACACTTATCATAAGATATCACTTAGAGAGGGAATGTAAAAACCGCTACACTTGAACTGAATTACAAAACAGAACAGAGTCACACGTTCAGAAAACACACTATGGCTGCTGAACGGGAAAGGTGAGGTGGGGTGATGCATAAAACAAGGGTTTCAAATTAGCTCCGATACCGTTCCATAAACCCAATATGTAAATGACAAGACCTATTCCTTTTTCAGTGAACTGGACTCAACACCCCCTATTCACCGCACAAGAATATATCTGACTAGTAAGAGTCTTCAAACCTATGTATTGATATCTCTCTGTAAGTGAGTCAAGGGGGTGTAAAGCGGCATAAACACAGCCGTGAAAAGCAGCTAAACCCCATTATAAAAATAAATTACTTTTCAAAACCCGTGAAACAAAGGCAGTGAAAGAGAGAGAAATTCTTACAAAATTCGTTCAGGGGCTGTGATGCAACCTGGATTGACCATATCTAGACCCACAGCTGATTGAGACATAAGGGTGGACACTCTTGGGGCTGAGAGGTTCGGTGAGGTTGGGTGAGCCAACGCAGACCCTTTCAAGTAAAACTGCATGGTACCCATCCCATGGGTCCCAAATCTCCAGGTTCAAGGGCATCTTCCTACGTCGAAAACAGGCATGAGAAACCCAGAAGATGGTACACCGTGTGATCGGGAAAGGTTTCTAAAACGCACCTCATTTCTCATCTCCTTTGCTCGGGTTCGCCATTCCAACCGATTTACTAGCCATCTCCCTCCTTGGAGAATCAGCACCTTTAACCTCCTGTTCCGTACAGGTTGCAATTTGTCCTGAGGATGAACGGGATGAGGGGGAACCAATGAGAGACTAGCTCTAGGTGTTGGGACAGGCACAGGTCACTCTATTTTCCCATCAGGAAGAAGAATTAAGCACAAGCTCAGCCTGCCCCCCAGAACCAGAAGAGGGCCTGAAGCAATCCTGCGCTTTTGCGGCCAGCTCCCAAAAAAGCGAGTTGAAAAATGGAGCTCAGGGGCACTGCAATTCACAAACCTGCAGAGTTTTAAATGATACCTCTCGTCCACAAATATACTAAGGGAAGGCAACGAAGAGGCTTTGAAAGCAAGGCAGAATTGCAGGAAACAGATTTCAGGAGGTAGATTCGAATCGCCTTGAAAGCACATGAAAAGCGGCAAAACGTGGACAATGATGCCCTTGGCCAAAAAGGGCGTATGCGTTTTTTCCTGAATATATTCAGGAAAAAACGCATACGCCCTTTTTGGCCAACCAAGCAACCTGGAAAGGCCAATCAGTGCTCCAAAGAAGTCTCGCTTCCCAGCGGGCAAAAGGGCCATGCGGAAAATAGTGTCCAAACCAGAAATGCAGGACCGGCCATGGAGAAATGGGAGCCTTGCTACGCTGATGGGTGGGATGTAAATTGCCAACAGCCACTCTGGAGAAGTGTACGGTGTGTTCTGAAACATCTAAAAAACACAGCTTGGAGAGCATAGGGCACTTCCACTCATGGGCGTATAAATTGGGAAAACTAAAAATCAGCAAGACACAGGCACCCCAAAGTTTAGGGCTGCTCTGTTGACAAGAACCCCCACTTCATTACACCTTAAATATCCTAGGAAAGCGAAAAATGGATAAAGAAGTTGTGGTCCTCATGTACAATGGAATATCACTCAGCCATGAAATCCACGTCATAAGGCTAGTAGCAGCACGATGAGTGGATTTAGGTACGACGATTCTAAGTGAAATAAGTCACACAGAAAAAGACACTTATCATAAGATATCACTTAGAGAGGGAATGTAAAAACCGCTACACTTGAACTGAATTACAAAACAGAACAGAGTCACACGTTTAGGAAACACACTATGGCTGCTGAACGGGAAAGGTGAGGTGGGGTGATGCATAAAACAAGGGTTTCAAATTAGCTCCGATACCGTTCCATAAACCCAATATGTAAGAGACAAGACCTATTCCTTTTTCAGTGAACTGGACTCAACACCCCCTATTCACCGCACAAGAATATATCTGACTAGTAAGAATCTTCAAACCTATGTATTGATATCTCTTGGTAAGTGAGTCAAGGGGGTGTAAAGCGGCATAAACACAGCCGTGAAAAGCAGCTAAACCCCAATATAAAAATAAATCACTTTTCAAAACCCGTGAAACAAAGACAGTGAAAGAGAGAGAAATTCTTACAAAATTCGTTCAGGGGCTGTGATGCAACCTGGATTGACCATATCTAGACCCACAGCTGATTGAGACATAAGGGTGGACACTCTTGGGGCTGAGAGGTTCGGTGAGGTTGGGTGAGCCAACGCAGACCCTTTCAAGTAATACTGCATGGTACCCATCCCATGGGTCCCAAATCTCCAGGTTCAAGGGCATCTTCCTACGTCGAAAACAGACATGAGTAACCCAGAAGATGGTACACCATGTGATCGGGAAAGGTTTCTAAAACGCACCCCATTGCTCATCTCCTTTGCTCGGGTTCGCCATTCCAGCCGATTTACTAGCCATCTCCCTCCTTGGAGAATCAGCACCTTTAACCTCCTGTTCCGTACAGGTTGCAATTTGTCCTGAGGATGAACGGGAAGAGGGGGAACCAATGAGAGACTAGCTCTAGGTGTTGGGACAGGCACAGGTCACTCTATTTTCCCATCAGGAAGAAGAATTAAGCACAAGCTCAGCCTGCCCCCCAGAACCAGAAGAGGGCCTGAAGCAATCCTGCGCTTTTGCGGCCAGCTCCCAAAAAAGCGAGTTGAAAAATGGAGCTCAGGGGCACTGCAATTCACAAACCTGCAGAGTTTTAAATGATACCTCTCGTCCACAAATATACTAAGGGAAGGCAACGAAGAGGCTTTGAAAGCAAGGCAGAATTGCAGGAAACAGATTTCAGGAGGTAGATTCGAATCGCCTTGAAAGCACATGAAAAGCGGCAAAACGTGGACAATGATGCCCTTGGCCAAAAAGGGCGTATGCGTTTTTTCCTGAATATATTCAGGAAAAAACGCATACGCCCTTTTTGGCCAACCAAGCAACCTGGAAAGGCCAATCAGTGCTCCAAAGAAGTCTCGCTTCCCAGCGGGCAAAAGGGCCATGCGGAAAAAAGTGTCCAAACCAGAAATGCAGGACCGGCCATGGAGAAATGGGAGCCTTGCTACGCTGATGGGTGGGATGTAAATTGCCAACAGCCACTCTGGAGAAGTGTACGGTGTGTTCTGAAACATCTAAAAAACACAGCTTGGAGAGCATAGGGCACTTCCACTCATGGGCGTATAAATTGGGAAAACTAAAAATCAGCAAGACACAGACACCCCAAAGTTTAGGGCTGCTCTGTTGACAAGAACCCCCACTTCATTACACCTTAAATATCCTAGGAAAGCGAAAAATGGATAAAGAAGTTGTGGTCCTCATGTACAATGGAATATCACTCAGCCATGAAATCAACGTCATAAGGCTAGTAGCAGCACGATGAGTGGATTTAGGTACGACGATTCTAAGTGAAATAAGTCACACAGAAAAAGACACTTATCATAAGATATCACTTAGAGAGGGAATGTAAAAACCGCTACACTTGAACTGAATTACAAAACAGAACAGAGTCACACGTTTAGGAAACACACTATGGCTGCTGAACGGGAAAGGTGAGGTGGGGTGATGCATAAAACAAGGGTTTCAAATTAGCTCCGATACCGTTCCATAAACCCAATATGTAAGAGACAAGACCTATTCCTTTTTCAGTGAACTGGACTCAACACCCCCTATTCACCGCACAAGAATATATCTGACTAGTAAGAATCTTCAAACCTATGTATTGATATCTCTCGGTAAGTGAGTCAAGGGGGTGTAAAGCGGCATAAACACAGCCGTGAAAAGCAGCTAAACCCCAATATAAAAATAAATCACTTTTCAAAACCCGTGAAACAAAGACAGTGAAAGAGAGAGAAATTCTTACAAAATTCGTTCAGGGGCTGTGATGCAACCTGGATTGACCATATCTAGACCCACAGCTGATTGAGACATAAGGGTGGACACTCTTGGGGCTGAGAGGTTCGGTGAGGTTGGGTGAGCCAACGCAGACCCTTTCAAGTAATACTGCATGGTACCCATCCCATGGGTCCCAAATCTCCAGGTTCAAGGGCATCTTCCTACGTCGAAAACAGACATGAGTAACCCAGAAGATGGTACACCATGTGATCGGGAAAGGTTTCTAAAACGCACCCCATTGCTCATCTCCTTTGCTCGGGTTCGCCATTCCAGCCGATTTACTAGCCATCTCCCTCCTTGGAGAATCAGCACCTTTAACCTCCTGTTCCGTACAGGTTGCAATTTGTCCTGAGGATGAACGGGAAGAGGGGGAACCAATGAGAGACTAGCTCTAGGTGTTGGGACAGGCACAGGTCACTCTATTTTCCCATCAGGAAGAAGAATTAAGCACAAGCTCAGCCTGCCCCCCAGAACCAGAAGAGGGCCTGAAGCAATCCTGCGCTTTTGCGGCCAGCTCCCAAAAAAGCGAGTTGAAAAATGGAGCTCAGGGGCACTGCAATTCACAAACCTGCAGAGTTTTAAATGATACCTCTCGTCCACAAATATACTAAGGGAAGGCAACGAAGAGGCTTTGAAAGCAAGGCAGAATTGCAGGAAACATATTTCAGGAGGTAGATTCGAATCGCCTTGAAAGCACATGAAAAGCGGCAAAACGTGGACAATGATGCCCTTGGCCAAAAAGGGCGTATGAGTTTTTTCCTGAATATATTCAGGAAAAAACGCATACGCCCTTTTTGGCCAACCAAGCAACCTGGAAAGGCCAATCAGTGCTCCAAAGAAGTCTCGCTTCCCAGCGGGCAAAAGGGCCATGCGGAAAAAAGTGTCCAAACCAGAAATGCAGGACCGGCCATGGAGAAATTGGAGCCTTGCTACGCTGATGGGTGGGATGTAAATTGCCAACAGCCACTCTGGAGAAGTGTACGGTGTGTTCTGAAACATCTAAAAAACACAGTTTGGAGAGCAAAGGGCACTTCCACTCATGGGCGTATAAATTGGGATAACTAAAAATCAGCAAGACACAGGCACCCCAAAGTTTAGGGCTGCTCTGTTGACAAGAACCCCCACTTCATTACACCTTAAATATCCTAGGAAAGCGAAAACTGGATAAAGAAGTTGTGGTCCTCATGTACAATGGAATATCACTCAGCCATGAAATCAACGTCATAAGGCTAGTAGCAGCACGATGAGTGGATTTAGGTACAACGATTCTAAGTGAAATAAGTCACACAGAAAAAGACACTTATCATAAGATATCACTTAGAGAGGGAATGTAAAAACCGCTACACTTGAACTGAATTACAAAACAGAACAGAGTCACACGTTTAGAAAACACACTATGGCTGCTGAACGGGCAAGGTGAGGTGGGGTGATGCATAAAACAAGGGTTTCAAATTAGCTCAGATACCGTTCCATAAACCCAATATGTAAGAGACAAGACCTATTCCTTTTTCAGTGAACTGGACTCAACACCCCCTATTCACCGCACAAGAATATATCTGACTAGTAAGAATCTTCAAACCTATGTATTGATATCTCTCCGTAAGTGAGTCAAGGGTGTGTAAAGCGGCATAAACACAGCCGTGAAAAGCCGCTAAACCCCATTATAAAAATAAATTACTTTTCAAAACCCGTGAAACAAAGACAGTGAAAGAGAGAGAAATTCTTACAAAATTCGTTCAGGGGCTGTGATGCAACCTGGATTGACCATATCTAGACCCACAGCTGATTGAGACATAAGGGTGGACACTCTTGGGGCTGAGAGGTTCGGTGAGGTTGGGTGAGCCAACGCAGACCCTTTCAAGTAATACTGCATGGTACCCATCCCATGGGTCCCAAATCTCCAGGTTCAAGGGCATCTTCCTACGTCGAAAACAGGCATGAGAAACCCAGAAGCTGGTACACCGTGTGATCGGGAAAGGTTTCTAAAACGCACCTCATTTCTCATCTCCTTTGCTCGGGTTCGCCATTCCAGCCGATTTACTAGCCATCTCCCTCCTTGGAGAATCAGCACCTTTAACCTCCTGTTCCGTACAGGTTGCAATTTGTCCTGAGGATGAACGGGAAGAGGGGGAACCAATGAGAGACTAGCTCTAGGTGTTGGGACAGGCACAGGTCACTCTATTTTCCCATCAGGAAGAAGAATTAAGCACAAGCTCAGCCTGCCCCCCAGAACCAGAAGAGGGCCTGAAGCAATCCTGCGCTTTTGCGGCCAGCTCCCAAAAAAGCGAGTTGAAAAATGGAGCTCAGGGGCACTGCAATTCACAAACCTGCAGAGTTTTAAATGATACCTCTCGTCCACAAATATACTAAGGGAAGGCAACGAAGAGGCTTTGAAAGCAAGGCAGAATTGCAGGAAACAGATTTCAGGAGGTAGATTCGAATCGCCCTGAAAGCACATGAAAAGCGGCAAAACGTGGACAATGATGCCCTTGGCCAAAAAGGGCGTATGCGTTTTTTCCTGAATATATTCAGGAAAAAACGCATACGCCCTTTTTGGCCAACCAAGCAACCTGGAAAGGCCAATCAGTGCTCCAAAGAAGTCTCGCTTCCCAGCGGGCAAAAGGGCCATGCGGAAAAAAGTGTCCAAACCAGAAATGCAGGACCGGCCATGGAGAAATGGGAGCCTTGCTACGCTGATGGGTGGGATGTAAATTGCCAACAGCCACTCTGGAGAAGTGTACGGTGTGTTCTGAAACATCTAAAAAACACAGCTTGGAGAGCATAGGGCACTTCCACTCATGGGCGTATAAATTGGGAAAACTAAAAATCAGCAAGACACAGGCACCCCAAAGTTTAGGGCTGCTCTGTTGACAAGAACCCCCACTTCATTACACCTTAAATATCCTAGGAAAGCGAAAAATGGATAAAGAAGTTGTGGTCCTCATGTACAATGGAATATCACTCAGCCATGAAATCAACGTCATAAGGCTAGTAGCAGCACGATGAGTGGATTTAGGTACGACGATTCTAAGTGAAATAAGTCACACAGAAAAAGACATTTATCATAAGATATCACATAGAGAAGGAATGTAAAAACCGCTACACTTGAACTGAATTACAAAACAGAACAGAGTCACACGTTTAGGAAACACACTATGGCTGCTGAACGGGAAAGGTGAGGTGGGGTGATGCATAAAACAAGGGTTTCAAATTAGCTCCGATACCGTTCCATAAACCCAATATGTAAGAGACAAGACCTATTCCTTTTTCAGTGAACTGGACTCAACACCCCCTATTCACCGCACAAGAATATATCTGACTAGTAAGAATCTTCAAACCTATGTATTGATATCTCTCCGTAAGTGAGTCAAGGGGGTGTAAAGCGGCATAAACACAGCCGTGAAAAGCCGCTAAACCCCAATATAAAAATAAATTACTTTTCAAAACCCGTGAAACAAAGACAGTGAAAGAGAGAGAAATTCTTACAAAATTCGTTCAGGGGCTGTGATGCAACCTGGATTGACCATATCTAGACCCACAGCTGATTGAGACATAAGGGTGGACACTCTTGGGGCTGAGAGGTTCGGTGAGGTTGGGTGAGGCAACGCAGACCCTTTCAAGTAATACTGCATGGTACCCATCCCATGGGTCCCAAATCTCCAGGTTCAAGGGCATCTTCCTACGTCGAAAACAGGCATGAGAAACCCAGAAGATGGTACACCATGTGATCGGGAAAGGTTTCTAAAACGCACCACATTTCTCATCTCCTTTGCTCGGGTTCGCCATTCCAGCCGATTTACTAGCCATCTCCCTCCTTGGAGAATCAGCACCTTTAACCTCCTGTTCCGTACAGGTGGCAATTTGTCCTGAGGATGAACGGGAAGAGGGGGAACCAATGAGAGACTAGCTCTAGGTGTTGGGACAGGCACAGGTCACTCTATTTTCCCATCAGGAAGAAGAATTAAGCACAAGCTCAGCCTGCCCCCCAGAACCAGAAGAGGGCCTGAAGCAATCCTGCGCTTTTGCGGCCAGCTCCCAAAAAAGCGAGTTGAAAAATGGAGCTCAGGGGCACTGCAATTCACAAACCTGCAGAGTTTTAAATGATACCTCTCGTCCACAAATATACTAAGGGAAGGCAACGAAGAGGCTTTGAAAGCAAGGCAGAATTGCAGGAAACAGATTTCAGGAGGTAGATTCGAATCGCCTTGAAAGCACATGAAAAGCGGCAAAACGTGGACAATGATGCCCTTGGCCAAAAAGGGCGTATGCGTTTTTTCCTGAATATATTCAGGAAAAAACGCATACGCCCTTTTTGGCCAACCAAGCAACCTGGAAAGGCCAATCAGTGCTCCAAAGAAGTCTCGCTTCCCAGCGGGCAAAAGGGCCATGCGGAAAAAAGTGTCCAAACCAGAAATGCAGGACCGGCCATGGAGAAATGGGAGCCTTGCTACGCTGATGGGTGGGATGTAAATTGCCAACAGCCACTCTGGAGAAGTGTACGGTGTGTTCTGAAACATCTAAAAAACACAGCTTGGAGAGCATAGGGCACTTCCACTCATGGGCGTATAAATTGGGAAAACTAAAAATCAGCAAGACACAGGCACCCCAAAGTTTAGGGCTGCTCTGTTGACAAGAACCCCCACTTCATTACACCTTAAATATCCTAGGAAAGAGAAAAATGGATAAAGAAGTTGTGGTCCTCATGTACAATGGAATATCACTCAGCCATGAAATCAACGTCATAAGGCTAGTAGCAGCACGATGAGTGGATTTAGGTACGACGATTCTAAGTGAAATAAGTCACACAGAAAAAGACACTTATCATAAGATATCACTTAGAGAGGGAATGTAAAAACCGCTACACTTGAACTGAATTACAAAACAGAACAGAGTCACACGTTTAGAAAACACACTATGGCTGCTGAACGGGAAAGGTGAGGTGGGGTGATGCATAAAACAAGGGTTTCAAATTAGCTCCGATACCGTTCCATAAACCCAATATGTAAGAGACAAGACCTATTCCTTTTTCAGTGAACTGGACTCAACACCCCCTATTCACCGCACAAGAATATATCTGACTAGTAAGAATCTTCAAACCTATGTATTGATATCTCTCCGTAAGTGAGTCAAGGGGGTGTAAAGCGGCATAAACACAGCCGTGAAAAGCAGCTAAACCCCAATATAAAAATAAATTACTTTTCAAAACCCGTGAAACAAAGACAGTGAAAGAGAGAGAAATTCTTACAAAATTCGTTCAGGGGCTGTGATGCAACCTGGATTGACCATATCTAGACCCACAGCTGATTGAGACATAAGGGTGGACACTCTTGGGGCTGAGAGGTTCGGTGAGGTTGGGTGAGCCAACGCAGACCCTTTCAAGTAATACTGCATGGTACCCATCCCATGGGTCCCAAATCTCCAGGTTCAAGGGCATCTTCCTACGTCGAAAACAGGCATGAGAAACCCAGAAGATGGTACACCGTGTGATCGGGAAAGGTTTCTAAAACGCACCTCATTTCTCATCTCCTTTGCTCGGGTTCGCCATTCCAGCCGATTTACTCGCCATCTCCCTCCTTGGAGAATCAGCACCTTTAACCTCCTGTTCCGTACAGGTTGCAATTTGTCCTGAGGATGAACGGGAAGAGGGGGAACCAATGAGAGACTAGCTCTAGGTGTTGGGACAGGCACAGGTCACTCTATTTTCCCATCAGGAAGAAGAATTAAGCACAAGCTCAGCCTGCCCCCCAGAACCAGAAGAGGGCCTGAAGCAATCCTGCGCTTTTGCGGCCAGCTCCCAAAAAAGCGAGTTGAAAAATGGAGCTCAGGGGCACTGCAATTCACAAACCTGCAGAGTTTTAAATGATACCTCTCGTCCACAAATATATTAAGGGAAGGCAACGAAGAGGCTTTGAAAGCAAGGCAGAATTGCAGGAAACAGATTTCAGGAGGTAGATTCGAATCGCCTTGAAAGCACATGAAAAGCGGCAAAACGTGGACAATGATGCCCTTGGCCAAAAAGGGCGTATGCGTTTTTTCCTGAATATATTCAGGAAAAAACGCATACGCCCTTTTTGGCCAACCAAGCAACCTGGAAAGGCCAATCAGCGCTCCAAAGAAGTCTCGCTTCCCAGCGGGCAAAAGGGCCATGCGGAAAAAAGTGTCCAAACCAGAAATGCAGGACCGGCCATGGAGAAATGGGAGCCTTGCTACGCTGATGGGTGGGATGTAAATTGCCAACAGCCACTCTGGAGAAGTGTACGGTGTGTTCTGAAACATCTAAAAAACACAGCTTGGAGAGCATAGGGCACTTCCACTCATGGGCGTATAAATTGGGAAAACTAAAAATCAGCAAGACACAGGCACCCCAAAGTTTAGGGCTGCTCTGTTGACAAGAACCCCCACTTCATTACACCTTAAATATCCTAGGAAAGAGAAAAATGGATAAAGAAGTTGTGGTCCTCATGTACAATGGAATATCACTCAGCCATGAAATCCACGTCATAAGGCTAGTAGCAGCACGATGAGTGGATTTAGGTACGACGATTCTAAGTGAAATAAGTCACACAGAAAAGACACTTATCATAAGATATCACTTAGAGAGGGAATGTAAAAACCGCTACACTTGAACTGAATTACAAAACAGAACAGAGTCACACGTTTAGGAAACACACTATGGCTGCTGAACGGGAAAGGTGAGGTGGGGTGATGCATAAAACAAGGGTTTCAAATTAGCTCCGATACCGTTCCATAAACCCAATATGTAAGAGACAAGACCTATTCCTTTTTCAGTGAACTGGACTCAACACCCCCTATTCACCGCACAAGAATATATCTGACTAGTAAGAATCTTCAAACCTATGTATTGATATCTCTCCGTAAGTGAGTCAAGGGGGTGTAAAGCGGCATAAACACAGCCGTGAAAAGCAGCTAAACCCCAATATAAAAATAAATTACTTTTCAAAACCCGTGAAACAAAGACAGGGAAAGAGAGAGAAATTCTTACAAAATTCGTTCAGGGGCTGTGATGCAACCTGGATTGACCATATCTAGACCCACAGCTGATTGAGACATAAGGGTGGACACTCTTGGGGCTGAGAGGTTCGGTGAGGTTGGGTGAGCCAACGCAGACCCTTTCAAGTAATACTGCATGGTACCCATCCCATGGGTCCCAAATCTCCAGGTTCAAGGGCATCTTCCTACGTCGAAAACAGGCATGAGAAACCCAGAAGATGGTACACCGTGTGATCGGGAAAGGTTTCTAAAACGCACCTCATTTCTCATCTCCTTTGCTCGGGTTCGCCATTCCAGCCGATTTACTAGCCATCTCCCTCCTTGGAGAATCAGCACCTTTAACCTCCTGTTCCGTACAGGTGGCAATTTGTCCTGAGGATGAACGGGAAGAGGGGGAACCAATGAGAGACTAGCTCTAGGTGTTGGGACAGGCACAGGTCACTCTATTTTCCCATCAGGAAGAAGAATTAAGCACAAGCTCAGCCTGCCCCCCAGAACCAGAAGAGGGCCTGAAGCAATCCTGCGCTTTTGCGGCCAGCTCCCAAAAAAGCGAGTTGAAAAATGGAGCTCAGGGGCACTGCAATTCACAAACCTGCAGAGTTTTAAATGATACCTCTCGTCCACAAATATATTAAGGGAAGGCAACGAAGAGGCTTTGAAAGCAAGGCAGAATTGCAGGAAACAGATTTCAGGAGGTAGATTCGAATCGCCTTGAAAGCACATGAAAAGCGGCAAAACGTGGACAATGATGCCCTTGGCCAAAAAGGGCGTATGCGTTTTTTCCTGAATATATTCAGGAAAAAACGCATACGCCCTTTTTGGCCAACCAAGCAACCTGGAAAGGCCAATCAGCGCTCCAAAGAAGTCTCGCTTCCCAGCGGGCAAAAGGGCCATGCGGAAAAAAGTGTCCAAACCAGAAATGCAGGACCGGCCATGGAGAAATGGGAGCCTTGCTACGCTGATGGGTGGGATGTAAATTGCCAACAGCCACTCTGGAGAAGTGTACGGTGTGTTCTGAAACATCTAAAAAACACAGCTTGGAGAGCATAGGGCACTTCCACTCATGGGCGTATAAATTGGGAAAACTAAAAATCAGCAAGACACAGGCACCCCAAAGTTTAGGGCTGCTCTGTTGACAAGAACCCCCACTTCATTACACCTTAAATATCCTAGGAAAGAGAAAAATGGATAAAGAAGTTGTGGTCCTCATGTACAATGGAATATCACTCAGCCATGAAATCCACGTCATAAGGCTAGTAGCAGCACGATGAGTGGATTTAGGTACGACGATTCTAAGTGAAATAAGTCACACAGAAAAGACACTTATCATAAGATATCACTTAGAGAGGGAATGTAAAAACCGCTACACTTGAACTGAATTGCAAAACAGAACAGAGTCACACGTTTAGGAAACACACTATGGCTGCTGAACGGGAAAGGTGAGGTGGGGTGATGCATAAAACAAGGGTTTCAAATTAGCTCCGATACCGTTCCATAAACCCAATATGTAAGAGACAAGACCTATTCCTTTTTCAGTGAACTGGACTCAACACCCCCTATTCACCGCACAAGAATATATCTGACTAGTAAGAATCTTCAAACCTATGTATTGATATCTCTCCGTAAGTGAGTCAAGGGGGTGTAAAGCGGCATAAACACAGCCGTGAAAAGCAGCTAAACCCCAATATAAAAATAAATTACTTTTCAAAACCCGTGAAACAAAGACAGTGAAAGAGAGAGAAATTCTTACAAAATTCGTTCAGGGGCTGTGATGCAACCTGGATTGACCATATCTAGACCCACAGCTGATTGAGACATAAGGGTGGACACTCTTGGGGCTGAGAGGTTCGGTGAGGTTGGGTGAGCCAACGCAGACCCTTTCAAGTAATACTGCATGGTACCCATCCCATGGGTCCCAAATCTCCAGGTTCAAGGGCATCTTCCTATGTCGAAAACAGGCATGAGAAACCCAGAAGATGGTACACCGTGTGATCGGGAAAGGTTTCTAAAACGCACCTCATTTCTCATCTCCTTTGCTCGGGTTCGCCATTCCAGCCGATTTACTAGCCATCTCCCTCCTTGGAGAATCAGCACCTTTAACCTCCTGTTCCGTACAGGTTGCAATTTGTCCTGAGGATGAAGGGGAAGAGGGGGAACCAATGAGAGACTAGCTCTAGGTGTTGGGACAGGCACAGGTCACTCTATTTTCCCATCAGGAAGAAGAATTAAGCACAAGCTCAGCCTGCCCCCCAGAACCAGAAGAGGGCCTGAAGCAATCCTGCGCTTTTGCGGCCAGCTCCCAAAAAAGCGAGTTGAAAAATGGAGCTCAGGGTCACTGCAATTCACAAACCTGCAGAGTTTTAAATGATACCTCTCGTCCACAAATATATTAAGGGAAGGCAACGAAGAGGCTTTGAAAGCAAGGCAGAATTGCAGGAAACAGATTTCAGGAGGTAGATTCGAATCGCCTTGAAAGCACATGAAAAGCGGCAAAACGTGGACAATGATGCCCTTGGCCAAAAAGGGCGTATGCGTTTTTTCCTGAATATATTCAGGAAAAAACGCATACGCCCTTTTTGGCCAACCAACCAACCTGGAAAGGCCAATCAGCGCTCCAAAGAAGTCTCGCTTCCCAGCGGGCAAAAGGGCCATGCGGAAAAAAGTGTCCAAACCAGAAATGCAGGACCGGCCATGGAGAAATGGGAGCCTTGCTACGCTGATGGGTGGGATGTAAATTGCCAACAGCCACTCTGGAGAAGTGTACGGTGTGTTCTGAAACATCTAAAAAACACAGCTTGGAGAGCATAGGGCACTTCCACTCATGGGCGTATAAATTTGAAAACTAAAAATCACCAAGACACAGGCACCCCAAAGTTTAGGGCTGCTCTGTTGACAAGAACCCCCACTTCATTACAGCTTAAATATCCTAGGAAAGAGAAAAATGGATAAAGAAGTTGTGGTCCTCATGTACAATGGAATATCACTCAGCCATGAAATCCACGTCATAAGGCTAGTAGCAGCACGATGAGTGGATTTAGGTACGACGATTCTAAGTGAAATAAGTCACACAGAAAAAGACACTTATCCTAAGATATCACTTAGAGAGGGAATGTAAAAACCGCTACACTTGAACTGAATTACAAAACAGAACAGAGTCACACGTTTAGAAAACACACTATGGCTGCTGAACGGGAAAGGTGAGGTGGGGTGATGCATAAAACAAGGGTTTCAAATTAGCTCCGATACCGTTCCATAAACCCAATATGTAAGAGACAAGACCTATTCCTTTTTCAGTGAACTGGACTCAACACCCCCTATTCACCGCACAAGAATATATCTGACTAGTAAGAATCTTCAAACCTATGTATTGATATCTCTCCGTAAGTGAGTCAAGGGTGTGTAAAGCGGCATAAACACAGCCGTGAAAAGCAGCTAAACCCCATAATAAAAATAAATTACTTTTCAAAACCCGTGAAACAAAGACAGTGAAAGAGAGAGAAATTCTTACAAAATTCGTTCAGGGGCTGTGATGCAACCTGGATTGACCATATCTAGACCCACAGCTGATTGAGACATAAGGGTGGACACTCTTGGGGCTGAGAGGTTCGGTGAGGTTGGGTGAGCCAACGCAGACCCTTTCAAGTAATACTGCATGGTACCCATCCCATGGGTCCCAAATCTCCAGGTTCAAGGGCATCTTCCTACGTCGAAAACAGGCATGAGAAACCCAGAAGATGGTACACCGTGTGATCGGGAAAGGTTTCTAAAACGCACCTCATTTCTCATCTCCTTTGCTCGGGTTCGCCATTCCAGCCGATTTACTAGCCATCTCCCTCCTTGGATAATCAGCACCTTTAACCTCCTGTTCCGTACAGGTTGCAATTTGTCCTGAGGATGAACGGGAAGAGGGGGAACCAATGAGAGACTAGCTCTAGGTGTTGGGACAGGCACAGGTCACTCTATTTTCCCATCAGGAAGAAGAATTAAGCACAACCTCAGCCTGCCCCCCATAACCAGAAGAGGGCCTGAAGCAATCCTGCGCTTTTGCGGCCAGCTCCCAAAAAAGCGAGTTGAAAAATGGAGCTCAGGGGCACTGCAATTCACAAACCTGCAGAGTTTTAAATGATACCTCACGTCCACAAATATACTAAGGGAAGGCAACGAAGAGGCTTTGAAAGCAAGGCAGAATTGCAGGAAACAGATTTCAGGAGGTAGATTCGAATCGCCTTGAAAGCACATGAAAAGCGGCAAAACGTGGACAATGATGCCCTTGGCCAAAAAGGGCGTATGCGTTTTTTCCTGAATATATTCAGGAAAAAACGCATACGCCCTTTTTGGCCAACCAAGCAACCTGGAAAGGCCAATCAGCGCTCCAAAGAAGTCTCGCTTCCCAGCGGGCAAAAGGGCCATGCGGAAAAAAGTGTCCAAACCAGAAATGCAGGACCGGCCATGGAGAAATGGGAGCCTTGCTACGCTGATGGGTGGGATGTAAATTGCCAACAGCCACTCTGGAGAAGTGTACGGTGTGTTCTGAAACATCTAAAAAACACAGCTTGGAGAGCATAGGGCACTTCCACTCATGGGCGTATAAATTGGGAAAACTAAAAATCAGCAAGACACAGGCACCCCAAAGTTTAGAGCTGCTCTGTTGACAAGAACTCCCACTTCATTACACCTTAAATATCCTAGGAAAGCGAAAATTGGATAAAGAAGTTGTGGTCCTCATGTACAATGGAATATCACTCAGCCATGAAATCCACGTCATAAGGCTAGTAGCAGCACGATGAGTGGATTTAGGTACGACGATTCTAAGTGAAATAAGTCACACAGAAAAAGACACTTATCATAAGATATCACTTAGAGAGGGAATGTAAAAACCGCTACACTTGAACTGAATTACAAAACAGAACAGAGTCACACTTTTAGAAAACACACTATGGCTGCTGAACGGGAAAGGTGAGGTGGGGTGATGCATAAAACAAGGGTTTCAAATTAGCTCCGATACCGTTCCATAAACCCAATATGTAAGAGACAAGACCTATTCCTTTTTCAGTGAACTGGACTCAACACCCCCTATTCACCGCACAAGAATATATCTGACTAGTAAGAATCTTCAAACCTATGTATTGATATCTCTCCGTAAGTGAGTCAAGGGTGTGTAAAGCGGCATAAACACAGCCGTGAAAAGCAGCTAAACCCCATAATAAAAATAAATTACTTTTCAAAACCCGTGAAACAAAGACAGTGAAAGAGAGAGAAATTCTTACAAAATTCGTTCAGGGGCTGTGATGCAACCTGGATTGACCATATCTAGACCCACAGCTGATTGAGACATAAGGGTGGACACTCTTGGGGCTGAGAGGTTCGGTGAGGTTGGGTGAGCCAACGCAGACCCTTTCAAGTAATACTGCATGGTACCCATCCCATGGGTCCCAAATCTCCAGGTTCAAGGGCATCTTCCTACGTCGAAAACAGGCATGAGAAACCCAGAAGATGGTACACCGTGTGATCGGGAAAGGTTTCTAAAACGCACCTCATTTCTCATCTCCTTTGCTCGGGTTCGCCATTCCAGCCGATTTACTAGCCATCTCCCTCCTTGGAGAATCAGCACCTTTAACCTCCTGTTCCGTACAGGTTGCAATTTGTCCTGAGGATGAACGGGAAGAGGGGGAACCAATGAGAGACTAGCTCTAGGTGTTGGGACAGGCACAGGTCACTCTATTTTCCCATCAGGAAGAAGAATTAAGCACAAGCTCAGCCTGCCCCCCAGAACCAGAAGAGGGCCTGAAGCAAGCCTGCGCTTTTGCGGCCAGCTCCCAAAAAAGCGAGTTGAAAAATGGAGCTCAGGGGCACTGCAATTCACAAACCTGCAGAGTTTTAAATGATACCTCTCGTCCACAAATACACTAAGGGAAGGCAACGAAGAGGCTTTGAAAGCAAGGCAGAATTGCAGGAAACAGATTTCAGGAGGTAGATTCGAATCGCCTTGAAAGCACATGAAAAGCGGCAAAACGTGGACAATGATGCCCTTGGCCAAAAAGGGCGTATGCGTTTTTTCCTGAATATATTCAGGAAAAAACGCATACGCCCTTTTTGGCCAACCAAGCAACCTGGAAAGGCCAATCAGCGCTCCAAAGAAGTCTCGCTTCCCAGCGGGCAAAAGGGCCATGCGGAAAAAAGTGTCCAAACCAGAAATGCAGGACCGGCCATGGAGAAATGGGAGCCTTGCTACGCTGATGGGTGGGATGTAAATTGCCAACAGCCACTCTGGAGAAGTGTACGGTGTGTTCTGAAACATCTAAAAAACACAGCTTGGAGAGCATAGGGCACTTCCACTCATGGGCGTATAAATTGGGAAAACTAAAAATCAGCAAGACACAGGCACCCCAAAGTTTAGAGCTGCTCTGTTGACAAGAACTCCCACTTCATTACACCTTAAATATCCTAGGAAAGCGAAAAATGGATAAAGAAGTTGTGGTCCTCATGTACAATGGAATATCACTCAGCCATGAAATCAACGTCATAAGGCTAGTAGCAGCACGATGAGTGGATTTAGGTACGACGATTCTAAGTGAAATAAGTCACACAGAAAAAGACACTTATCATAAGATATCACTTAGAGAGGGAATGTAAAAACCGCTACACTTGAACTGAATTACAAAACAGAACAGAGTCACACGTTTAGAAAACACACTATGGCTGCTGAACGGGAAAGGTGAGGTGGGGTGATGCATAAAACAAGGGTTTCAAATTAGCTCCGATACCGTTCCATAAACCCAATATGTAAGAGACAAGACCTATTCCTTTTTCAGTGAACTGGACTCAACACGCCCTATTCACCGCACAAGAATATATCTGACTAGTAAGAATCTTCAAACCTATGTATTGATATCTCTCTGTAAGTGAGTCAAGGGTGTGTAAAGCAGCATAAACACAGCCGTGAAAAGCAGCTAAACCCCATAATAAAAATAAATTACTTTTCAAAACCCGTGAAACAAAGACAGTGAAAGAGAGAGAAATTCTTACAAAATTCGTTCAGGGGCTGTGATGCAACCTGGATTGACCATATCTAGACCCACAGCTGATTGAGACATAAGGGTGGACACTCTTGGGGCTGAGAGGTTCGGTGAGGTTGGGTGAGCCAACGCAGACCCTTTCAAGTAATACTGCATGGTACCCATCCCATGGGTCCCAAATCTCCAGGTTCAAGGGCATCTTCCTACGTCGAAAACAGGCATGAGAAACCCAGAAGATGGTACACCGTGTGATCGGGAAAGGTTTCTAAAACGCACCTCATTTCTCATCTCCTTTGCTCGGGTTCGCCATTCCAGCCGATTTACTAGCCATCTCCCTCCTTGGAGAATCAGCACCTTTAACCTCCTGTTCCGTACAGGTTGCAATTTGTCCTGAGGATGAACGGGAAGAGGGGGAACCAATGAGAGACTAGCTCTAGGTGTTGGGACAGGCACAGGTCACTCTATTTTCCCATCAGGAAGAAGAATTAAGCACAAGCTCAGCCTGCCCCCCAGAACCAGAAGAGGGCCTGAAGCAATCCTGCGCTTTTGCGGCCAGCTCCCAAAAAAGCGAGTTGAAAAATGGAGCTCAGGGGCACTGCAATTCACAAACCTGCAGAGTTTTAAATGATACCTCTCGTCCACAAATATACTAAGGGAAGGCAACGAAGAGGCTTTGAAAGCAAGGCAGAATTGCAGGAAACAGATTTCAGGAGGTAGATTCGAATCGCCTTGAAAGCACATGAAAAGCGGCAAAACGTGGACAATGATGCCCTTGGCCAAAAAGGGCGTATGCGTTTTTTCCTGAATATATTCAGGAAAAAACGCATACGCCCTTTTTGGCCAACCAAGCAACCTGGAAAGGCCAATCAGTGCTCCAAAGAAGTCTCGCTTCCCAGCGGGCAAAAGGGCCATGCGGAAAAAAGTGTCCAAACCAGAAATGCAGGACCGGCCATGGAGAAATGGGAGCCTTGCTACGCTGATGGGTGGGATGTAAATTGCCAACAGCCACTCTGGAGAAGTGTACGGTGTGTTCTGAAACATCTAAAAAACACAGCTTGGAGAGCATAGGGCACTTCCACTCATGGGCGTATAAATTGGGAAAACTAAAAATCAGCAAGACACAGGCACCCCAAAGTTTAGAGCTGCTCTGTTGACAAGAACCCCCACTTCATTACACCTTAAATATCCTAGGAAAGAGAAAAATGGATAAAGAAGTTGTGGTCCTCATGTACAATGGAATATCACTCAGCCATGAAATCCACGTCATAAGGCTAGTAGCAGCACGATGAGTGGATTTAGGTACGACGATTCTAAGTGAAATAAGTCACACAGAAAAAGACACTTATCATAAGACATCACTTAGAGAGGGAATGTAAAAACCGCTACACTTGAACTGAATTACAAAACAGAACAGAGTCACACGTTTAGAAAACACACTATGGCTGCTGAACGGGAAAGGTGAGGTGGGGTGATGCATAAAACAAGGGTTTCAAATTAGCTCCGATACCGTTCCATAAACCCAATATGTAAGAGACAAGACCTATTCCTTTTTCAGTGAACTGGACTCAACACCCCCTATTCACCGCACAAGAATATATCTGACTAGTAAGAATCTTCAAACCTATGTATTGATATCTCTCCGTAAGTGAGTCAAGGGGGTGTAAAGCGGCATAAACACAGCCGTGAAAAGCAGCTAAACCCCAATATAAAAATAAATTACTTTTCAAAACCCGTGAAACAAAGACAGTGAAAGAGAGAGAAATTCTTACAAAATTCGTTCAGGGGCTGTGATGCAACCTGGATTGACCATATCTAGACCCACAGCTGATTGAGACATAAGGGTGGACACTCTTGGGGCTGAGAGGTTCGGTGAGGTTGGGTGAGCCAACGCAGACCCTTTCAAGTAATACTGCATGGTACCCATCCCATGGGTCCCAAATCTCCAGGTTCAAGGGCATCTTCCTACGTCGAAATCAGGCATGAGAAACCCAGAAGATGGTACACCGTGTGATCGGGAAAGGTTTCTAAAACGCACCTCATTTCTCATCTCCTTTGCTCGGGTTCGCCATTCCAGCCGATTTACTAGCCATCTCCCTCCTTGGAGAATCAGCACCTTTAACCTCCTGTTCCGTACAGGTTGCAATTTGTCCTGAGGATGAACGGGAAGAGGGGGAACCAATGAGAGACTAGCTCTAGGTGTTGGGACAGGCACAGGTCACTCTATTTTCCCATCAGGAAGAAGAATTAAGCACAAGCTCAGCCTGCCCCCCAGAACCAGAAGAGGGCCTGAAGCAATCCTGCGCTTTTGCGGCCAGCTCCCAAAAAAGCGAGTTGAAAAATGGAGCTCAGGGGCACTGCAATTCACAAACCTGCAGAGTTTTAAATGATACCTCTCGTCCACAAATATACTAAGGGAAGGCAACGAAGAGGCTTTGAAAGCAAGGCAGAATTGCAGGAAACAGATTTCAGGAGGTAGATTCGAATCGCCTTGAAAGCACATGAAAAGCGGCAAAACGTGGACAATGATGCCCTTGGCCAAAAAGGGCGTATGCGTTTTTTCCTGAATATATTCAGGAAAAAACGCATACGCCCTTTTTGGCCAACCAAGCAACCTGGAAAGGCCAATCAGCGCTCCAAAGAAGTCTCGCTTCCCAGCGGGCAAAAGGGCCATGCGGAAAAAAGTGTCCAAACCAGAAATGCAGGACCGGCCATGGAGAAATGGGAGCCTTGCTACGCTGATGGGTGGGATGTAAATTGCCAACAGCCACTCTGGAGAAGTGTACGGTGTGTTCTGAAACATCTAAAAAACACAGCTTGGAGAGCATAGGGCACTTCCACTCATGGGCGTATAAATTGGGAAAACTAAAAATCAGCAAGACACAGGCACCCCAAAGTTTAGGGCTGCTCTGTTGACAAGAACTCCCACTTCATTACACCTTAAATATCCTAGGAAAGCGAAAAATGGATAAAGAAGTTGTGGTCCTCATGTACAATGGAATATCACTCAGCCATGAAATCAACGTCATAAGGCTAGTAGCAGCACGATGAGTGGATTTAGGTACGACGATTCTAAGTGAAATAAGTCACACAGAAAAAGACACTTATCATAAGATATCACTTAGAGAGGGAATGTAAAAACCGCTACACTTGAACTGAATTACAAAACAGAACAGAGTCACACGTTTAGAAAACACACTATGGCTGCTGAACGGGAAAGGTGAGGTGGGGTGATGCATAAAACAAGGGTTTCAAATTAGCTCCGATACCGTTCCATAAACCCAATATGTAAGAGACAAGACCTATTCCTTTTTCAGTGAACTGGACTCAACACCCCCTATTCACCGCACAAGAATATATCTGACTAGTAAGAATCTTCAAACCTATGTATTGATATCTCTCCGTAAGTGAGTCAATGGGGTGTAAAGCGGCATAAACACAGCCGTGAAAAGCAGCTAAACCCCAATATAAAAATAAATTACTTTTCAAAACCCGTGAAACAAAGACAGTGAAAGAGAGAGAAATTCTTACAAAATTCGTTCAGGGGCTGTGATGCAACCTGGATTGACCATATCTAGACCCACAGCTGATTGAGACATAAGGGTGGACACTCTTGGGGCTGAGAGGTTCGGTGAGGTTGGGTGAGCCAACGCAGACCCTTTCAAGTAATACTGCATGGTACCCATCCCATGGGTCCCAAATCTCCAGGTTCAAGGGCATCTTCCTACGTCGAAATCAGGCATGAGAAACCCAGAAGATGGTACACCGTGTGATCGGGAAAGGTTTCTAAAACGCACCTCATTTCTCATCTCCTTTGCTCGGGTTCGCCATTCCAGCCGATTTACTAGCCATCTCCCTCCTTGGAGAATCAGCACCTTTAACCTCCTGTTCCGTACAGGTTGCAATTTGTCCTGAGGATGAACGGGAAGAGGGGGAACCAATGAGAGACTAGCTCTAGGTGTTGGGACAGGCACAGGTCACTCTATTTTCCCATCAGGAAGAAGAATTAAGCACAAGCTCAGCCTGCCCCCCAGAACCAGAAGAGGGCCTGAAGCAATCCTGCGCTTTTGCGGCCAGCTCCCAAAAAAGCGAGTTGAAAAATGGAGCTCAGGGGCACTGCAATTCACAAACCTGCAGAGTTTTAAATGATACCTCTCGTCCACAAATATACTAAGGGAAGGCAACGAAGAGGCTTTGAAAGCAAGGCAGAATTGCAGGAAACAGATTTCAGGAGGTAGATTCGAATCGCCTTGAAAGCACATGAAAAGCGGCAAAACGTGGACAATGATGCCCTTGGCCAAAAAGGGCGTATGCGTTTTTTCCTGAATATATTCAGGAAAAAACGCATACGCCCTTTTTGGCCAACCAAGCAACCTGGAAAGGCCAATCAGCGCTCCAAAGAAGTCTCGCTTCCCAGCGGGCAAAAGGGCCATGCGGAAAAAAGTGTCCAAACCAGAAATGCAGGACCGGCCATGGAGAAATGGGAGCCTTGCTACGCTGATGGGTGGGATGTAAATTGCCAACAGCCACTCTGGAGAAGTGTACGGTGTGTTCTGAAACATCTAAAAAACACAGCTTGGAGAGCATAGGGCACTTCCACTCATGGGCGTATAAATTGGGAAAACTAAAAATCAGCAAGACACAGGCACCCCAAAGTTTAGGGCTGCTCTGTTGACAAGAACTCCCACTTCATTACACCTTAAATATCCTAGGAAAGCGAAAAAAGGATAAAGAAGTTGTGGTCCTCATGTACAATGGAATATCACTCAGCCATGAAATCAACGTCATAAGGCTAGTAGCAGCACGATGAGTGGATTTACGTACGACGATTCTAAGTGAAATAAGTCACACAGAAAAAGACACTTATCATAAGATATCACTTAGAGAGGGAATGTAAAAACCGCTACACTTGAACTGAATTACAAAACAGAACAGAGTCACACGTTTAGAAAACACACTATGGCTGCTGAACGGGAAAGGTGAGGTGGGGTGATGCATAAAACAAGGGTTTCAAATTAGCTCCGATACCGTTCCATAAACCCAATATGTAAGAGACAAGACCTATTCCTTTTTCAGTGAACTGGACTCAACACCCCCTATTCACCGCACAAGAATATATCTGACTAGTAAGAATCTTCAAACCTATGTATTGATATCTCTCCGTAAGTGAGTCAATGGGGTGTAAAGCGGCATAAACACAGCCGTGAAAAGCAGCTAAACCCCAATATAAAAATAAATTACTTTTCAAAACCCGTGAAACAAAGACAGTGAAAGAGAGAGAAATTCTTACAAAATTCGTTCAGGGGCTGTGATGCAACCTGGATTGACCATATCTAGACCCACAGCTGATTGAGACATAAGGGTGGACACTCTTGGGGCTGAGAGGTTCGGTGAGGTTGGGTGAGCCAACGCAGACCCTTTCAAGTAATACTGCATGGTACCCATCCCATGGGTCCCAAATCTCCAGGTTCAAGGGCATCTTCCTACGTCGAAATCAGGCATGAGAAACCCAGAAGATGGTACACCGTGTGATCGGGAAAGGTTTCTAAAACGCACCTCATTTCTCATCTCCTTTGCTCGGGTTCGCCATTCCAGCCGATTTACTAGCCATCTCCCTCCTTGGAGAATCAGCACCTTTAACCTCCTGTTCCGTACAGGTTGCAATTTGTCCTGAGGATGAACGGGAAGAGGGGGAACCAATGAGAGACTAGCTCTAGGTGTTGGGACAGGCACAGGTCACTCTATTTTCCCATCAGGAAGAAGAATTAAGCACAAGCTCAGCCTGCCCCCCAGAACCAGAAGAGGGCCTGAAGCAATCCTGCGCTTTTGCGGCCAGCTCCCAAAAAAGCGAGTTGAAAAATGGAGCTCAGGGGCACTGCAATTCACAAACCTGCAGAGTTTTAAATGATACCTCTCGTCCACAAATATACTAAGGGAAGGCAACGAAGAGGCTTTGAAAGCAAGGCAGAATTGCAGGAAACAGATTTCAGGAGGTAGATTCGAATCGCCTTGAAAGCACATGAAAAGCGGCAAAACGTGGACAATGATGCCCTTGGCCAAAAAGGGCGTATGCGTTTGTTCCTGAATATATTCAGGAACAAACGCATACGCCCTTTTTGGCCAACCAAGCAACCTGGAAAGGCCAATCAGCGCTCCAAAGAAGTCTGGCTTCCCAGCGGGCAAAAGGGCCATGCGGAAAAAAGTGTCCAAACCAGAAATGCAGGACCGGCCATGGAGAAATGGGAGCCTTGCTACGCTGATGGGTGGGATGTAAATTGCCAACAGCCACTCTGGAGAAGTGTACGGTGTGTTCTGAAACATCTAAAAAACACAGCTTGGAGAGCATAGGGCACTTCCACTCATGGGCGTATAAATTGGGAAAACTAAAAATCAGCAAGACACAGGCACCCCAAAGTTTAGGGCTGCTCTGTTGACAAGAACCCCCACTTCATTACACCTTAAATATCCTAGGAAAGAGAAAAATGGATAAAGAAGTTGTGGTCCTCATGTACAATGGAATATCACTCAGCCATGAAATCCACGTCATAAGGCTAGTAGCAGCACGATGAGTGGATTTAGGTACGACGATTCTAAGTGAAATAAGTCACACAGAAAAAGACACTTATCATAAGATATCACTTAGAGAGGGAATGTAAAAACCGCTACACTTGAACTGAATTACAAAACAGAACAGAGTCACACGTTTAGAAAACACACTATGGCTGCTGAAAGGGAAAGGTGAGGTGGGGTGATGCATAAAACAAGGGTTTCAAATTAGCTCCGATACCGTTCCATAAACCCAATATGTAAGAGACAAGACCTATTCCTTTTTCAGTGAACTGGACTCAACACCCCCTATTCACCGCACAAGAATATATCTGACTAGTAAGAATCTTCAAACCTATGTATTGATATCTCTCCGTAAGTGAGTCAAGGGGGTGTAAAGCGGCATAAACACAGCCGTGAAAAGCAGCTAAACCCCAATATAAAAATAAATTACTTTTCAAAACCCGTGAAACAAAGACAGTGAAAGAGAGAGAAATTCTTACAAAATTCGTTCAGGGGCTGTGATGCAACCTGGATTGACCATATCTAGACCCACAGCTGATTGAGACATAAGGGTGGACACTCTTGGGGCTGAGAGGTTCGGTGAGGTTGGGTGAGCCAACGCAGACCCTTTCAAGTAATACTGCATGGTACCCATCCCATGGGTCCCAAATCTCCAGGTTCAAGGGCATCTTCCTACGTCGAAATCAGGCATGAGAAACCCAGAAGATGGTACACCGTGTGATCGGGAAAGGTTTCTAAAACGCACCTCATTTCTCATCTCCTTTGCTCGGGTTCGCCATTCCAGCCGATTTACTAGCCATCTCCCTCCTTGGAGAATCAGCACCTTTAACCTCCTGTTCCGTACAGGTTGCAATTTGTCCTGAGGATGAACGGGAAGAGGGGGAACCAATGAGAGACTAGCTCTAGGTGTTGGGACAGGCACAGGTCACTCTATTTTCCCATCAGGAAGAAGAATTAAGCACAAGCTCAGCCTGCCCCCCAGAACCAGAAGAGGGCCTGAAGCAATCCTGCGCTTTTGCGGCCAGCTCCCAAAAAAGCGAGTTGAAAAATGGAGCTCAGGGGCACTGCAATTCACAAACCTGCAGAGTTTTAAATGATACCTCTCGTCCACAAATATACTAAGGGAAGGCAACGAAGAGGCTTTGAAAGCAAGGCAGAATTGCAGGAAACTGATTTCAGGAGGTAGATTCGAATCGCCTTGAAAGCACATGAAAAGCGGCAAAACGTGGACAATGATGCCCTTGGCCAAAAAGGGCGTATGCGTTTTTTCCTGAATATATTCAGGAAAAAACGCATACGCCCTTTTTGGCCAACCAAGCAACCTGGAAAGGCCAATCAGCGCTCCAAAGAAGTCTCGCTTCCCAGCGGGCAAAAGGGCCATGCGGAAAAAAGTGTCCAAACCAGAAATGCAGGACCGGCCATGGAGAAATGGGAGCCTTGCTACGCTGATGGGTGGGATGTAAATTGCCAACAGCCACTCTGGAGAAGTGTACGGTGTGTTCTGAAACATCTAAAAAACACAGCTTGGAGAGCATAGGGCACTTCCACTCATGGGCGTATAAATTGGGAAAACTAAAAATCAGCAAGACACAGGCACCCCAAAGTTTAGGGCTGCTCTGTTGACAAGAACTCCCACTTCATTACACCTTAAATATCCTAGGAAAGCGAAAAATGGATAAAGAAGTTGTGGTCCTCATGTACAATGGAATATCACTCAGCCATGAAATCAACGTCATAAGGCTAGTAGCAGCACGATGAGTGGATTTAGGTACGACGATTCTAAGTGAAATAAGTCACACAGAAAAAGACACTTATCATAAGATATCACTTAGAGAGGGAATGTAAAAACCGCTACACTTGAACTGAATTACAAAACAGAACAGAGTCACACGTTTAGAAAACACACTATGGCTGCTGAACGGGAAAGGTGAGGTGGGGTGATGCATAAAACAAGGGTTTCAAATTAGCTCCGATACCGTTCCATAAACCCAATATGTAAGAAACAAGACCTATTCCTTTTTCAGTGAACTGGACTCAACACCCCCTATTCACCGCACAAGAATATATCTGACTAGTAAGAATCTTCAAACCTATGTATTGATATCTCTCCGTAAGTGAGTCAAGGGGGTGTAAAGCGGCATAAACACAGCCGTGAAAAGCAGCTAAACCCCAATATAAAAATAAATTACTTTTCAAAACCCGTGAAACAAAGACAGTGAAAGAGAGAGAAATACTTACAAAATTCGTTCAGGGGCTGTGATGCAACCTGGATTGACCATATCTAGACCCACAGCTGATTGAGACATAAGGGTGGACACTCTTGGGGCTGAGAGGTTCGGTGAGGTTGGGTGAGCCAACGCAGACCCTTTCAAGTAATACTGCATGGTACCCATCCCATGGGTCCCAAATCTCCAGGTTCAAGGGCATCTTCCTACGTCGAAATCAGGCATGAGAAACCCAGAAGATGGTACACCGTGTGATCGGGAAAGGTTTCTAAAACGCACCTCATTTCTCATCTCCTTTGCTCGGGTTCGCCATTCCAGCCGATTTACTAGCCATCTCCCTCCTTGGAGAATCAGCACCTTTAACCTCCTGTTCCGTACAGGTTGCAATTTGTCCTGAGGATGAACGGGAAGAGGGGGAACCAATGAGAGACTAGCTCTAGGTGTTGGGACAGGCACAGGTCACTCTATTTTCCCATCAGGAAGAAGAATTAAGCACAAGCTCAGCCTGCCCCCCAGAACCAGAAGAGGGCCTGAAGCAATCCTGCGCTTTTGCGGCCAGCTCCCAAAAAAGCGAGTTGAAAAATGGAGCTCAGGGGCACTGCAATTCACAAACCTGCAGAGTTTTAAATGATACCTCTCGTCCACAAATATACTAAGGGAAGGCAACGAAGAGGCTTTGAAAGCAAGGCAGAATTGCAGGAAACAGATTTCAGGAGGTAGATTCGAATCGCCTTGAAAGCACATGAAAAGCGGCAAAACGTGGACAATGATGCCCTTGGCCAAAAAGGGCGTATGCGTTTGTTCCTGAATATATTCAGGAACAAACGCATACGCCCTTTTTGGCCAACCAAGCAACCTGGAAAGGCCAATCAGCGCTCCAAAGAAGTCTGGCTTCCCAGCGGGCAAAAGGGCCATGCGGAAAAAAGTGTCCAAACCAGAAATGCAGGACCGGCCATGGAGAAATGGGAGCCTTGCTACGCTGATGGGTGGGATGTAAATTGCCAACAGCCACTCTGGAGAAGTGTACGGTGTGTTCTGAAACATCTAAAAAACACAGCTTGGAGAGCATAGGGCACTTCCACTCATGGGCGTATAAATTGGGAAAACTAAAAATCAGCAAGACACAGGCACCCCAAAGTTTAGGGCTGCTCTGTTGACAAGAACCCCCACTTCATTACACCTTAAATATCCTAGGAAAGAGAAAAATGGATAAAGAAGTTGTGGTCCTCATGTACAATGGAATATCACTCAGCCATGAAATCCACGTCATAAGGCTAGTAGCAGCACGATGAGTGGATTTAGGTACGACGATTCTAAGTGAAATAAGTCACACAGAAAAAGACACTTATCATAAGATATCACTTAGAGAGGGAATGTAAAAACCGCTACACTTGAACTGAATTACAAAACAGAACAGAGTCACACGTTTAGAAAACACACTATGGCTGCTGAAAGGGAAAGGTGAGGTGGGGTGATGCATAAAACAAGGGTTTCAAATTAGCTCCGATACCGTTCCATAAACCCAATATGTAAGAGACAAGACCTATTCCTTTTTCAGTGAACTGGACTCAACACCCCCTATTCACCGCACAAGAATATATCTGACTAGTAAGAATCTTCAAACCTATGTATTGATATCTCTCCGTAAGTGAGTCAAGGGGGTGTAAAGCGGCATAAACACAGCCGTGAAAAGCAGCTAAACCCCAATATAAAAATAAATTACTTTTCAAAACCCGTGAAACAAAGACAGTGAAAGAGAGAGAAATTCTTACAAAATTCGTTCAGGGGCTGTGATGCAACCTGGATTGACCATATCTAGACCCACAGCTGATTGAGACATAAGGGTGGACACTCTTGGGGCTGAGAGGTTCGGTGAGGTTGGGTGAGCCAACGCAGACCCTTTCAAGTAATACTGCATGGTACCCATCCCATGGGTCCCAAATCTCCAGGTTCAAGGGCATCTTCCTACGTCGAAAACAGGCATGAGAAACCCAGAAGATGGTACACCGTGTGATCGGGAAAGGTTTCTAAAACGCACCTCATTTCTCATCTCCTATGCTCGGGTTCGCCATTCCAGCCGATTTACTAGCCATCTCCCTCCTTGGAGAATCAGCACCTTTAACCTCCTGTTCCGTACAGGTTGCAATTGTCCTGAGGATGAACGGGAAGAGGGGGAACCAATGAGAGACTAGCTCTAGGTGTTGGGACAGGCACAGGTCACTCTATTTTCCCATCAGGAAGAAGAATTAAGCACAAGCTCAGCCTGCCCCCCAGAACCAGAAGAGGGCCTGAAGCAATCCTGCGCTTTTGCGGCCAGCTCCCAAAAAAGCGAGTTGAAAAATGGAGCTCAGGGGCACTGCAATTCACAAACCTGCAGAGTTTTAAATGATACCTCTCGTCCACAAATATACTAAGGGAAGGCAACGAAGAGGCTTTGAAAGCAAGGCAGAATTGCAGGAAACAGATTTCAGGAGGTAGATTCGAATCGCCTTGAAAGCACATGAAAAGCGGCAGAACGTGGACAATGATGCCCTTGGCCAAAAAGGGCGTATGCGTTTTTTCCTGAATATATTCAGGAAAAAACGCATACGCCCTTTTTGGCCAACCAAGCAACCTGGAAAGGCCAATCAGCGCTCCAAAGAAGTCTCGCTTCCCAGCGGGCAAAAGGGCCATGCGGAAAAAAGTGTCCAAACCAGAAATGCAGGACCGGCCATGGAGAAATGGGAGCCTTGCTACGCTGATGGGTGGGATGTAAATTGCCAACAGCCACTCTGGAGAAGTGTACGGTGTGTTCTGAAACATCTAAAAAACACAGCATGCAGAGCATAGGGCACTTCCACTCATGGGCGTATAAATTGGGAAAACTAAAAATCAGCAAGACACAGGCACCCCAAAGTTTAGGGCTGCTCTGTTGACAAGAACCCCCACTTCATTACACCTTAAATATCCTAGGAAAGAGAAAAATGGATAAAGAAGTTGTGGTCCTCATGTACAATGGAATATCACTCAGCCATGAAATCCACGTCATAAGGCTAGTAGCAGCACGATGAGTGGATTTAGGTACAACGATTCTAAGTGAAATAAGTCACACAGAAAAAGACACTTATCATAAGATATCACTTAGAGAGGGAATGTAAAAACCGCTACACTTGAACTAAATTACAAAACAGAACAGAGTCACACGTTTAGAAAACACACTATGGCTGCTGAAAGGGAAAGGTGAGGTGGGGTGATGCATAAAACAAGGGTTTCAAATTAGCTCCGATACCGTTCCATAAACCCAATATGTAAGAGACAAGACCTATTCCTTTTTCAGTGAACTGGACTCAACACCCCCTATTCACCGCACAAGAATATATCTGACTAGTAAGAATCTTCAAACCTATGTATTGATATCTCTCCGTAAGTGAGTCAAGGGGGTGTAAAGCGGCATAAACACAGCCGTGAAAAGCAGCTAAACCCCAATATAAAAATAAATTACTTTTCAAAACCCGTGAAACAAAGACAGTGAAAGAGAGAGAAATTCTTACAAAATTCGTTCAGGGGCTGTGATGCAACCTGGATTGACCATATCTAGACCCACAGCTGATTGAGACATAAGGGTGGACACTCTTGGGGCTGAGAGGTTCGGTGAGGTTGGGTGAGCCAACGCAGACCCTTTCAAGTAATACTGCATGGTACCCATCCCATGGGTCCCAAATCTCCAGGTTCAAGGGCATCTTCCTACGTCGAAAACAGGCATGAGAAACCCAGAAGATGGTACACCGTGTGATCGGGAAAGGTTTCTAAAACGCACCTCATTTCTCATCTCCTTTGCTCGGGTTCGCCATTCCAGCCGATTTACTAGCCATCTCCCTCCTTGGAGAATCAGCACCTTTAACCTCCTGTTCCGTACAGGTTGCAATTTGTCCTGAGGATGAACGGGAAGAGGGGGAACCAATGAGAGACTAGCTCTAGGTGTTGGGACAGGCACAGGTCACTCTATTTTCCCATCAGGAAGAAGAATTAAGCACAAGCTCAGCCTGCCCCCCAGAACCAGAAGAGGGCCTGAAGCAAGCCTGCGCTTTTGCGGCCAGCTCCCAAAAAAGCGAGTTGAAAAATGGAGCTCAGGGGCACTGCAATTCACAAACCTGCAGAGTTTTAAATGATACCTCTCGTCCACAAATATATTAAGGGAAGGCAACGAAGAGGCTTTGAAAGCAAGGCAGAATTGCAGGAAACAGATTTCAGGAGGTAGATTCGAATCGCCTTGAAAGCACATGAAAAGCGGCAAAACGTGGACAATGATGCCCTTGGCCAAAAAGGGCGTATGCGTTTTTTCCTGAATATATTCAGGAAAAAACGCATACGCCCTTATTGGCCAACCAAGCAACCTGGAAAGGCCAATCAGCGCTCCAAAGAAGTCTCGCTTCCCAGCGGGGAAAAGGGCCATGCGGAAAAAAGTGTCCAAACCAGAAATGCAGGACCGGCCATGGAGAAATGGGAGCCTTGCTACGCTGATGGGTGGGATGTAAATTGCCAACAGCCACTCTGGAGAAGTGTACGGTGTGTTCTGAAACATCTAAAAAACACAGCTTGGAGAGCATAGGGCACTTCCACTCATGGGCGTATAAATTGGGAAAACTAAAAATCAGCAAGACACAGGCACCCCAAAGTTTAGGGCTGCTCTGTTGACAAGAACCCCCACTTCATTACACCTTAAATATCCTAGGAAAGAGAAAAATGGATAAAGAAGTTGGGGTCCTCATGTACAATGGAATATCACTCAGCCATGAAATCCACGTCATAAGGCTAGTAGCAGCACGATGAGTGGATTTAGGTACGACGATTCTAAGTGAAATAAGTCACACAGAAAAGACACTTATCATAAGATATCACTTAGAGAGGGAATGTAAAAACCGCTACACTTGAACTGAATTGCAAAACAGAACAGAGTCACACGTTTAGGAAACACACTATGGCTGCTGAACGGGAAAGGTGAGGTGGGGTGATGCATAAAACAAGGGTTTCAAATTAGCTCCGATACCGTTCCATAAACCCAATATGTAAGAGACAAGACCTATTCCTTTTTCAGTGAACTGGACTCAACACCCCCTATTCACCGCACAAGAATATATCTGACTAGTAAGAATCTTCAAACCTATGTATTGATATCTCTCCGTAAGTGAGTCAAGGGTGTGTAAAGCGGCATAAACACAGCCGTGAAAAGCAGCTAAACCCCATTATAAAAATAAATTACTTTTCAAAACCCGTGAAACAAAGACAGTGAAAGAGAGAGAAATTCTTACAAAATTCGTTCAGGGGCTGTGATGCAACCTGGATTGACCATATCTAGACCCACAGCTGATTGAGACATAAGGGTGGACACTCTTGGGGCTGAGAGGTTCGGTCAGGTTGGGTGAGCCAACGCAGACCCTTTCAAGTAATACTGCATGGTACCCATCCCATGGGTCCCAAATCTCCAGGTTCAAGGGCATCTTCCTACGTCGAAAACAGGCATGAGAAACCCAGAAGATGGTACACCGTGTGATCGGGAAAGGTTTCTAAAACGCACCTCATTTCTCATCTCCTTTGCTCGGGTTCGCCATTCCAGCCGATTTACTAGCCATCTCCCTCCTTGGAGAATCAGCACCTTTAACCTCCTGTTCCGTACAGGTTGCAATTTGTCCTGAGGATGAAGGGGAAGAGGGGGAACCAATGAGAGACTAGCTCTAGGTGTTGGGACAGGCACAGGTCACTCTATTTTCCCATCAGGAAGAAGAATTAAGCACAAGCTCAGCCTGCCCCCCAGAACCAGAAGAGGGCCTGAAGCAATCCTGCGCTTTTGCGGCCAGCTCCCAAAAAAGCGAGTTGAAAAATGGAGCTCAGGGGCACTGCAATTCACAAACCTGCAGAGTTTTAAATGATACCTCTCGTCCACAAATATACTAAGGGAAGGCAACGAAGAGGCTTTGAAAGCAAGGCAGAATTGCAGGAAACAGATTTCAGGAGGTAGATTCGAATCGCCTTGAAAGCACATGAAAAGCGGCAAAACGTGGACAATGATGCCCTTGGCCAAAAAGGGCGTATGCGTTTGTTCCTGAATATATTCAGGAACAAACGCATACGCCCTTTTTGGCCAACCAAGCAACCTGGAAAGGCCAATCAGCGCTCCAAAGAAGTCTGGCTTCCCAGCGGGCAAAAGGGCCATGCGGAAAAAAGTGTCCAAACCAGAAATGCAGGACCGGCCATGGAGAAATGGGAGCCTTGCTACGCTGATGGGTGGGATGTAAATTGCCAACAGCCACTCTGGAGAAGTGTACGGTGTGTTCTGAAACATCTAAAAAACACAGCTTGGAGAGCATAGGGCACTTCCACTCATGGGCGTATAAATTGGGAAAACTAAAAATCAGCAAGACACAGGCACCCCAAAGTTTAGGGCTGCTCTGTTGACAAGAACCCCCACTTCATTACACCTTAAATATCCTAGGAAAGAGAAAAATGGATAAAGAAGTTGTGGTCCTCATGTACAATGGAATATCACTCAGCCATGAAATCCACGTCATAAGGCTAGTAGCAGCACGATGAGTGGATTTAGGTACGACGATTCTAAGTGAAATAAGTCACACAGAAAAAGACACTTATCATAAGATATCACTTAGAGAGGGAATGTAAAAACCGCTACACTTGAACTGAATTACAAAACAGAACAGAGTCACACGTTTAGAAAACACACTATGGCTGCTGAAAGGGAAAGGTGAGGTGGGGTGATGCATAAAACAAGGGTTTCAAATTAGCTCCGATACCGTTCCATAAACCCAATATGTAAGAGACAAGACCTATTCCTTTTTCAGTGAACTGGACTCAACACCCCCTATTCACCGCACAAGAATATATCTGACTAGTAAGAATCTTCAAACCTATGTATTGATATCTCTCCGTAAGTGAGTCAAGGGGGTGTAAAGCGGCATAAACACAGCCGTGAAAAGCAGCTAAACCCCAATATAAAAATAAATTACTTTTCAAAACCCGTGAAACAAAGACAGTGAAAGAGAGAGAAATTCTTACAAAATTCGTTCAGGGGCTGTGATGCAACCTGGATTGACCATATCTAGACCCACAGCTGATTGAGACATAAGGGTGGACACTCTTGGGGCTGAGAGGTTCGGTGAGGTTGGGTGAGCCAACGCAGACCCTTTCAAGTAATACTGCATGGTACCCATCCCATGGGTCCCAAATCTCCAGGTTCAAGGGCATCTTCCTACGTCGAAAACAGGCATGAGAAACCCAGAAGATGGTACACCGTGTGATCGGGAAAGGTTTCTAAAACGCACCTCATTTCTCATCTCCTATGCTCGGGTTCGCCATTCCAGCCGATTTACTAGCCATCTCCCTCCTTGGAGAATCAGCACCTTTAACCTCCTGTTCCGTACAGGTTGCAATTGTCCTGAGGATGAACGGGAAGAGGGGGAACCAATGAGAGACTAGCTCTAGGTGTTGGGACAGGCACAGGTCACTCTATTTTCCCATCAGGAAGAAGAATTAAGCACAAGCTCAGCCTGCCCCCCAGAACCAGAAGAGGGCCTGAAGCAATCCTGCGCTTTTGCGGCCAGCTCCCAAAAAAGCGAGTTGAAAAATGGAGCTCAGGGGCACTGCAATTCACAAACCTGCAGAGTTTTAAATGATACCTCTCGTCCACAAATATACTAAGGGAAGGCAACGAAGAGGCTTTGAAAGCAAGGCAGAATTGCAGGAAACAGATTTCAGGAGGTAGATTCGAATCGCCTTGAAAGCACATGAAAAGCGGCAGAACGTGGACAATGATGCCCTTGGCCAAAAAGGGCGTATGCGTTTTTTCCTGAATATATTCAGGAAAAAACGCATACGCCCTTTTTGGCCAACCAAGCAACCTGGAAAGGCCAATCAGCGCTCCAAAGAAGTCTCGCTTCCCAGCGGGCAAAAGGGCCATGCGGAAAAAAGTGTCCAAACCAGAAATGCAGGACCGGCCATGGAGAAATGGGAGCCTTGCTACGCTGATGGGTGGGATGTAAATTGCCAACAGCCACTCTGGAGAAGTGTACGGTGTGTTCTGAAACATCTAAAAAACACAGCATGCAGAGCATAGGGCACTTCCACTCATGGGCGTATAAATTGGGAAAACTAAAAATCAGCAAGACACAGGCACCCCAAAGTTTAGGGCTGCTCTGTTGACAAGAACCCCCACTTCATTACACCTTAAATATCCTAGGAAAGAGAAAAATGGATAAAGAAGTTGTGGTCCTCATGTACAATGGAATATCACTCAGCCATGAAATCCACGTCATAAGGCTAGTAGCAGCACGATGAGTGGATTTAGGTACAACGATTCTAAGTGAAATAAGTCACACAGAAAAAGACACTTATCATAAGATATCACTTAGAGAGGGAATGTAAAAACCGCTACACTTGAACTAAATTACAAAACAGAACAGAGTCACACGTTTAGAAAACACACTATGGCTGCTGAAAGGGAAAGGTGAGGTGGGGTGATGCATAAAACAAGGGTTTCAAATTAGCTCCGATACCGTTCCATAAACCCAATATGTAAGAGACAAGACCTATTCCTTTTTCAGTGAACTGGACTCAACACCCCCTATTCACCGCACAAGAATATATCTGACTAGTAAGAATCTTCAAACCTATGTATTGATATCTCTCCGTAAGTGAGTCAAGGGGGTGTAAAGCGGCATAAACACAGCCGTGAAAAGCAGCTAAACCCCAATATAAAAATAAATTACTTTTCAAAACCCGTGAAACAAAGACAGTGAAAGAGAGAGAAATTCTTACAAAATTCGTTCAGGGGCTGTGATGCAACCTGGATTGACCATATCTAGACCCACAGCTGATTGAGACATAAGGGTGGACACTCTTGGGGCTGAGAGGTTCGGTGAGGTTGGGTGAGCCAACGCAGACCCTTTCAAGTAATACTGCATGGTACCCATCCCATGGGTCCCAAATCTCCAGGTTCAAGGGCATCTTCCTACGTCGAAAACAGGCATGAGAAACCCAGAAGATGGTACACCGTGTGATCGGGAAAGGTTTCTAAAACGCACCTCATTTCTCATCTCCTTTGCTCGGGTTCGCCATTCCAGCCGATTTACTAGCCATCTCCCTCCTTGGAGAATCAGCACCTTTAACCTCCTGTTCCGTACAGGTTGCAATTTGTCCTGAGGATGAACGGGAAGAGGGGGAACCAATGAGAGACTAGCTCTAGGTGTTGGGACAGGCACAGGTCACTCTATTTTCCCATCAGGAAGAAGAATTAAGCACAAGCTCAGCCTGCCCCCCAGAACCAGAAGAGGGCCTGAAGCAAGCCTGCGCTTTTGCGGCCAGCTCCCAAAAAAGCGAGTTGAAAAATGGAGCTCAGGGGCACTGCAATTCACAAACCTGCAGAGTTTTAAATGATACCTCTCGTCCACAAATATATTAAGGGAAGGCAACGAAGAGGCTTTGAAAGCAAGGCAGAATTGCAGGAAACAGATTTCAGGAGGTAGATTCGAATCGCCTTGAAAGCACATGAAAAGCGGCAAAACGTGGACAATGATGCCCTTGGCCAAAAAGGGCGTATGCGTTTTTTCCTGAATATATTCAGGAAAAAACGCATACGCCCTTATTGGCCAACCAAGCAACCTGGAAAGGCCAATCAGCGCTCCAAAGAAGTCTCGCTTCCCAGCGGGGAAAAGGGCCATGCGGAAAAAAGTGTCCAAACCAGAAATGCAGGACCGGCCATGGAGAAATGGGAGCCTTGCTACGCTGATGGGTGGGATGTAAATTGCCAACAGCCACTCTGGAGAAGTGTACGGTGTGTTCTGAAACATCTAAAAAACACAGCTTGGAGAGCATAGGGCACTTCCACTCATGGGCGTATAAATTGGGAAAACTAAAAATCAGCAAGACACAGGCACCCCAAAGTTTAGGGCTGCTCTGTTGACAAGAACCCCCACTTCATTACACCTTAAATATCCTAGGAAAGAGAAAAATGGATAAAGAAGTTGGGGTCCTCATGTACAATGGAATATCACTCAGCCATGAAATCCACGTCATAAGGCTAGTAGCAGCACGATGAGTGGATTTAGGTACGACGATTCTAAGTGAAATAAGTCACACAGAAAAGACACTTATCATAAGATATCACTTAGAGAGGGAATGTAAAAACCGCTACACTTGAACTGAATTGCAAAACAGAACAGAGTCACACGTTTAGGAAACACACTATGGCTGCTGAACGGGAAAGGTGAGGTGGGGTGATGCATAAAACAAGGGTTTCAAATTAGCTCCGATACCGTTCCATAAACCCAATATGTAAGAGACAAGACCTATTCCTTTTTCAGTGAACTGGACTCAACACCCCCTATTCACCGCACAAGAATATATCTGACTAGTAAGAATCTTCAAACCTATGTATTGATATCTCTCCGTAAGTGAGTCAAGGGTGTGTAAAGCGGCATAAACACAGCCGTGAAAAGCAGCTAAACCCCATTATAAAAATAAATTACTTTTCAAAACCCGTGAAACAAAGACAGTGAAAGAGAGAGAAATTCTTACAAAATTCGTTCAGGGGCTGTGATGCAACCTGGATTGACCATATCTAGACCCACAGCTGATTGAGACATAAGGGTGGACACTCTTGGGGCTGAGAGGTTCGGTCAGGTTGGGTGAGCCAACGCAGACCCTTTCAAGTAATACTGCATGGTACCCATCCCATGGGTCCCAAATCTCCAGGTTCAAGGGCATCTTCCTACGTCGAAAACAGGCATGAGAAACCCAGAAGATGGTACACCGTGTGATCGGGAAAGGTTTCTAAAACGCACCTCATTTCTCATCTCCTTTGCTCGGGTTCGCCATTCCAGCCGATTTACTAGCCATCTCCCTCCTTGGAGAATCAGCACCTTTAACCTCCTGTTCCGTACAGGTTGCAATTTGTCCTGAGGATGAAGGGGAAGAGGGGGAACCAATGAGAGACTAGCTCTAGGTGTTGGGACAGGCACAGGTCACTCTATTTTCCCATCAGGAAGAAGAATTAAGCACAAGCTCAGCCTGCCCCCCAGAACCAGAAGAGGGCCTGAAGCAATCCTGCGCTTTTGCGGCCAGCTCCCAAAAAAGCGAGTTGAAAAATGGAGCTCAGGGGCACTGCAATTCACAAACCTGCAGAGTTTTAAATGATACCTCTCGTCCACAAATATATTAAGGGAAGGCAACGAAGAGGCTTTGAAAGCAAGGCAGAATTGCAGGAAACAGATTTCAGGAGGTAGATTCGAATCGCCTTGAAAGCACATGAAAAGCGGCAAAACGTGGACAATGATGCCCTTGGCCAAAAAGGGCGTATGCGTTTTTTCCTGAATATATTCAGGAAAAAACGCATACGCCCTTTTTGGCCAACCAAGCAACCTGGAAAGGCCAATCAGCGCTCCAAAGAAGTCTCGCTTCCCAGCGGGCAAAAGGGCCATGCGGAAAAAAGTGTCCAAACCAGAAATGCAGGACCGGCCATGGAGAAATGGGAGCCTTGCTACGCTGATGGGTGGGATGTAAATTGCCAACAGCCACTCTGGAGAAGTGTACGGTGTGTTCTGAAACATCTAAAAAACACAGCTTGGAGAGCATAGGGCACTTCCACTCATGGGCGTATAAATTGGGAAAACTAAAAATCAGCAAGACACAGGCACCCCAAAGTTTAGGGCTGCTCTGTTGACAAGAACCCCCACTTCATTACACCTTAAATATCCTAGGAAAGAGAAAAATGGATAAAGAAGTTGGGGTCCTCATGTACAATGGAATATCACTCAGCCATGAAATCCACGTCATAAGGCTAGTAGCAGCACGATGAGTGGATTTAGGTACGACGATTCTAAGTGAAATAAGTCACACAAAAAAGACACTTATCATAAGATATCACTTAGAGAGGGAATGTAAAAACCGCTACACTTGAACTGAATTGCAAAACAGAACAGAGTCACACGTTTAGGAAACACACTATGGCTGCTGAACGGGAAAGGTGAGGTGGGGTGATGCATAAAACAAGGGTTTCAAATTAGCTCCGATACCGTTCCATAAACCCAATATGTAAGAGACAAGACCTATTCCTTTTTCAGTGAACTGGACTCAACACCCCCTATTCACCGCACAAGAATATATCTGACTATTAAGAATCTTCAAACCTATGTATTGATATCTCTCCGTAAGTGAGTCAAGGGTGTGTAAAGCGGCATAAACACAGCCGTGAAAAGCAGCTAAACCCCATTATAAAAATAAATTACTTTTCAAAACCCGTGAAACAAAGACAGTGAAAGAGAGAGAAATTCTTACAAAATTCGTTCAGGGGCTGTGATGCAACCTGGATTGACCATATCTAGACCCACAGCTGATTGAGACATAAGGGTGGACACTCTTGGGGCTGAGAGGTTCGGTCAGGTTGGGTGAGCCAACGCAGACCCTTTCAAGTAATACTGCATGGTACCCATCCCATGGGTCCCAAATCTCCAGGTTCAAGGGCATCTTCCTACGTCGAAAACAGGCATGAGAAACCCAGAAGATTGTACACCGTGTGATCGGGAAAGGTTTCTAAAACGCACCTCATTTCTCATCTCCTTTGCTCGGGTTCGCCATTCCAGCCGATTTACTAGCCATCTCCCTCCTTGGAGAATCAGCACCTTTAACCTCCTGTTCCGTACAGGTTGCAATTTGTCCTGAGGATGAAGGGGAAGAGGGGGAACCAATGAGAGACTAGCTCTAGGTGTTGGGACAGGCACAGGTCACTCTATTTTCCCATCAGGAAGAAGAATTAAGCACAAGCTCAGCCTGCCCCCCAGAACCAGAAGAGGGCCTGAAGCAATCCTGCGCTTTTGCGGCCAGCTCCCAAAAAAGCGAGTTGAAAAATGGAGCTCAGGGGCACTGCAATTCACAAACCTGCAGAGTTTTAAATGATACCTCTCGTCCACAAATATATTAAGGGAAGGCAACGAAGAGGCTTTGAAAGCAAGGCAGAATTGCAGGAAACAGATTTCAGGAGGTAGATTCGAATCGCCTTGAAAGCACATGAAAAGCGGCAAAACGTGGACAATGATGCCCTTGGCCAAAAAGGGCGTATGCGTTTTTTCCTGAATATATTCAGGAAAAAACGCATACGCCCTTTTTGGCCAACCAAGCAACCTGGAAAGGCCAATCAGCGCTCCAAAGAAGTCTCGCTTCCCAGCGGGCAAAAGGGCCATGCGGAAAAAAGTGTCCAAACCAGAAATGCAGGACCGGCCATGGAGAAATGGGAGCCTTGCTACGCTGATGGGTGGGATGTAAATTGCCAACAGCCACTCTGGAGAAGTGTACGGTGTGTTCTGAAACATCTAAAAAACACAGCTTGGAGAGCATAGGGCACTTCCACTCATGGGCGTATAAATTGGGAAAACTAAAAATCAGCAAGACACAGGCACCCCAAAGTTTAGGGCTGCTCTGTTGACAAGAACCCCCACTTCATTACACCTTAAATATCCTAGGAAAGAGAAAAATGGATAAAGAAGTTGTGGTCCTCATGTACAATGGATTATCACTCAGCCATGAAATCCACGTCATAAGGCTAGTAGCAGCACGATGAGTGGATTTAGGTACGACGATTCTAAGTGAAATAAGTCACACAGAAAAGACACTTATCATAAGATATCACTTAGAGAGGGAATGTAAAAACCGCTACACTTGAACTGAATTGCAAAACAGAACAGAGTCACACGTTTAGGAAACACACTATGGCTGCTGAACGGGAAAGGTGAGGTGGGGTGATGCATAAAACAAGGGTTTCAAATTAGCTCCGATACCGTTCCATAAACCCAATATGTAAGAGACAAGACCTATTCCTTTTTCAGTGAACTGGACTCAACACCCCCTATTCACCGCACAAGAATATATCTGACTAGTAAGAATCTTCAAACCTATGTATTGATATCTCTCCGTAAGTGAGTCAAGGGGGTGTAAAGCGGCATAAACACAGACGTGAAAAGCAGCTAAACCCCATTATAAAAATAAATTACTTTTCAAAACCCGTGAAACAAAGACAGTGAAAGAGAGAGAAATTCTTACAAAATTCGTTCAGGGGCTGTGATGCAACCTGGATTGACCATATCTAGACCCACAGCTGATTGAGACATAAGGGTGGACACTCTTGGGGCTGAGAGGTTCGGTGAGGTTGGGTGAGCCAACGCAGACCCTTTCAAGTAATACTGCATGGTACCCATCCCATGGGTCCCAAATCTCCAGGTTCAAGGGCATCTTCCTACGTCGAAAACAGGCATGAGAAACCCAGAAGATGGTACACCGTGTGATCGGGAAAGGTTTCTAAAACGCACCTCATTTCTCATCTCCTTTGCTCGGGTTCGCCATTCCAGCCGATTTACTAGCCATCTCCCTCCTTGGAGAATCAGCACCTTTAACCTCCTGTTCCGTACAGGTTGCAATTTGTCCTGAGGATGAACGGGAAGAGGGGGAACCAATGAGAGACTAGCTCTAGGTGTTGGGACAGGCACAGGTCACTCTATTTTCCCATCAGGAAGAAGAATTAAGCACAAGCTCAGCCTGCCCCCCAGAACCAGAAGAGGGCCTGAAGCAATCCTGCGCTTTCGCAGCCAGCTCCCAAAAAAGCGAGTTGAAAAATGGAGCTCAGGGGCACTGCAATTCACAAACCTGCAGAGTTTTAAATGATACCTCTTGTCCACAAATATATTAAGGGAAGGCAACGAAGAGGCTTTGAAAGCAAGGCAGAATTGCAGGAAACAGATTTCAGGAGGTAGATTCGAATCGCCTTGAAAGCACATGAAAAGCGGCAAAACGTGGACAATGATGCCCTTGGCCAAAAAGGGCGTATGCGTTTTTTCCTGAATATATTCAGGAAAAAACGCATACGCCCTTTTTGGCCAACCAAGCAACCTGGAAAGGCCAATCAGCGCTCCAAAGAAGTCTCGCTTCCCAGCGGGCAAAAGGGCCATGCGGAAAAAAGTGTCCAAACCAGAAATGCAGGACCGGCCATGGAGAAATGGGAGCCTTGCTACGCTGATGGGAGGGATGTAAATTGCCAACAGCCACTCTGGAGAAGTGTACGGTGTGTTCTGAAACATCTAAAAAACACAGCTTGGAGAGCATAGGGCACTTCCACTCATGGGCGTATAAATTGGGAAAACTAAAAATCAGCAAGACACAGGCACCCCAAAGTTTAGGGCTGCTCTGTTGACAAGAACCCCCACTTCATTACACCTTAAATATCCTAGGAAAGAGAAAAATGGATAAAGAAGTTGTGGTCCTCATGTACAATGGAATATCACTCAGCCATGAAATCCACGTCATAAGGCTAGTAGCAGAACGATGAGTGGATTTAGGTACGACGATTCTAAGTGAAATAAGTCACACAGAAAAGACACTTATCATAAGATATCACTTAGAGAGGGAATGTAAAAACCGCTACACTTGAACTGAATTGCAAAACAGAACAGAGTCACACGTTTAGGAAACACACTATGGCTGCTGAACGGGAAAGGTGAGGTGGGGTGATGCATAAAACAAGGGTTTCAAATTAGCTCCGATACCGTTCCATAAACCCAATATGTAAGAGACAAGACCTATTCCTTTTTCAGTGAACTGGACTCAACACCCCCTATTCACCGCACAAGAATATATCTGACTAGTAAGAATCTTCAAACCTATGTATTGATATCTCTCCGTAAGTGAGTCAAGGGGGTGTAAAGCGGCATAAACACAGCCGTGAAAAGCAGCTAAACCCCATTATAAAAATAAATTACTTTTCAAAACCCGTGAAACAAAGACAGTGAAAGAGAGAGAAATTCTTACAAAATTCGTTCAGGGGCTGTGATGCAACCTGGATTGACCATATCTAGACCCACAGCTGATTGAGACATAAGGGTGGACACTCTTGGGGCTGAGAGGTTCGGTGAGGTTGGGTGAGCCAACGCAGACCCTTTCAAGTAATACTGCATGGTACCCATCCCATGGGTCCCAAATCTCCAGGTTCAAGGGCATCTTCCTACGTCGAAAACAGGCATGAGAAACCCAGAAGATGGTACACCGTGTGATCGGGAAATGTTTCTAAAACGCACCTCATTTCTCATCTCCTTTGCTCGGGTTCGCCATTCCAGCCGATTTACTAGCCATCTCCCTCCTTGGAGAATCAGCACCTTTAACCTCCTGTTCCGTACAGGTTGCAATTTGTCCTGAGGATGAACGGGAAGAGGGGGAACCAATGAGAGACTAGCTCTAGGTGTTGGGACAGGCACAGGTCACTCTATTTTCCCATCAGGAAGAAGAATTAAGCACAAGCTCAGCCTGCCCCCCAGAACCAGAAGAGGGCCTGAAGCAATCCTGCGCTTTCGCAGCCAGCTCCCAAAAAAGCGAGTTGAAAAATGGAGCTCAGGGGCACTGCAATTCACAAACCTGCAGAGTTTTAAATGATACCTCTTGTCCACAAATATATTAAGGGAAGGCAACGAAGAGGCTTTGAAAGCAAGGCAGAATTGCAGGAAACAGATTTCAGGAGGTAGATTCGAATCGCCTTGAAAGCACATGAAAAGCGGCAAAACGTGGACAATGATGCCCTTGGCCAAAAAGGGCGTATGCGTTTTTTCCTGAATATATTCAGGAAAAAACGCATACGCCCTTTTTGGCCAACCAAGCAACCTGGAAAGGCCAATCAGCGCTCCAAAGAAGTCTCGCTTCCCAGCGGGCAAAAGGGCCATGCGGAAAAAAGTGTCCAAACCAGAAATGCAGGACCGGCCATGGAGAAATGGGAGCCTTGCTACGCTGATGGGAGGGATGTAAATTGCCAACAGCCACTCTGGAGAAGTGTACGGTGTGTTCTGAAACATCTAAAAAACACAGCTTGGAGAGCATAGGGCACTTCCACTCATGGGCGTATAAATTGGGAAAACTAAAAATCAGCAAGACACAGGCACCCCAAAGTTTAGGGCTGCTCTGTTGACAAGAACCCCCACTTCATTACACCTTAAATATCCTAGGAAAGAGAAAAATGGATAAAGAAGTTGTGGTCCTCATGTACAATGGAATATCACTCAGCCATGAAATCCACGTCATAAGGCTAGTAGCAGAACGATGAGTGGATTTAGGTACGACGATTCTAAGTGAAATAAGTCACACAGAAAAGACACTTATCATAAGATATCACTTAGAGAGGGAATGTAAAAACCGCTACACTTGAACTGAATTGCAAAACAGAACAGAGTCACACGTTTAGGAAACACACTATGGCTGCTGAACGGGAAAGGTGAGGTGGGGTGATGCATAAAACAAGGGTTTCAAATTAGCTCCGATACCGTTCCATAAACCCAATATGTAAGAGACAAGACCTATTCCTTTTTCAGTGAACTGGACTCAACACCCCCTATTCACCGCACAAGAATATATCTGACTAGTAAGAATCTTCAAACCTATGTATTGATATCTCTCCGTAAGTGAGTCAAGGGGGTGTAAAGCGGCATAAACACAGCCGTGAAAAGCAGCTAAACCCCATTATAAAAATAAATTACTTTTCAAAACCCGTGAAACAAAGACAGTGAAAGAGAGAGAAATTCTTACAAAATTCGTTCAGGGGCTGTGATGCAACCTGGATTGACCATATCTAGACCCACAGCTGATTGAGACATAATGGTGGACACTCTTGGGGCTGAGAGGTTCGGTGAGGTTGGGTGAGCCAACGCAGACCCTTTCAAGTAATACTGCATGGTACCCATCCCATGGGTCCCAAATCTCCAGGTTCAAGGGCATCTTCCTACGTCGAAAACAGGCATGAGAAACCCAGAAGATGGTACACCGTGTGATCGGGAAAGGTTTCTAAAACGCACCTCATTTCTCATCTCCTTTGCTCGGGTTCGCCATTCCAGCCGATTTACTAGCCATCTCCCTCCTTGGAGAATCAGCACCTTTAACCTCCTGTTCCATACAGGTTGCAATTTGTCCTGAGGATGAACGGGAAGAGGGGGAACCAATGAGAGACTAGCTCTAGGTGTTGGGACAGGCACAGGTCACTCTATTTTCCCATCAGGAAGAAGAATTAAGCACAAGCTCAGCCTGCCCCCCAGAACCAGAAGAGGGCCTGAAGCAATCCTGCGCTTTGGCGGCCAGCTCCCAAAAAAGCGAGTTGAAAAATGGAGCTCAGGGGCACTGCAATTCACAAACCTGCAGAGTTTTAAATGATACCTCTCGTCCACAAATATATTAAGGGAAGGCAACGAAGAGGCTTTGAAAGCAAGGCAGAATTGCAGGAAACAGATTTCAGGAGGTAGATTCGAATCGCCTTGAAAGCACATGAAAAGCGGCAAAACGTGGACAATGATGCCCTTGGCCAAAAAGGGCGTATGCGTTTTTTCCTGAATATATTCAGGAAAAAACGCATACGCCCTTTTTGGCCAACCAAGCAACCTGGAAAGGCCAATCAGCGCTCCAAAGAAGTCTCGCTTCCCAGCGGGCAAAAGGGCCATGCGGAAAAAAGTGTCCAAACCAGAAATGCAGGACCGGCCATGGAGAAATGGGAGCCTTGCTACGCTGATGGGTGGGATGTAAATTGCCAACAGCCACTCTGGAGAAGTGTACGGTGTGTTCTGAAACATCTAAAAAACACAGCTTGGAGAGCATAGGGCACTTCCACTCATGGGCGTATAAATTGGGAAAACTAAAAATCAGCAAGACACAGGCACCCCAAAGTTTAGGGCTGCTCTGTTGACAAGAACCCCCACTTCATTACACCTTAAATATCCTAGGAAAGAGAAAAATGGATAAAGAAGTTGTGGTCCTCATGTACAATGGAATATCACTCAGCCAGGAAATCCACGTCATAAGGCTAGTAGCAGCACGATGAGTGGATTTAGGTACGACGATTCTAAGTGAAATAAGTCACACAGAAAAGAAACTTATCATAAGATATCACTTAGAGAGGGAATGTAAAAACCGCTACACTTGAACTGAATTGCAAAACAGAACAGAGTCACACGTTTAGGAAACACACTATGGCTGCTGAACGGGAAAGGTGAGGTGGGGTGATGCATAAAACAAGGGTTTCAAATTAGCTCCGATACCGTTCCATAAACCCAATATGTAAGAGACAAGACCTATTCCTTTTTCAGTGAACTGGACTCAACACCCCCTATTCACCGCACAAGAATATATCTGACTAGTAAGAATCTTCAAACCTATGTATTGATATCTCTCCGTAAGTGAGTCAAGGGGGTGTAAAGCGGCATAAACACAGCCGTGAAAAGCAGCTAAACCCCATTATAAAAATAAATTACTTTTCAAAACCCGTGAAACAAAGACAGTGAAAGAGAGAGAAATTCTTACAAAATTCGTTCAGGGGCTGTGATGCAACCTGGATTGACCATATCTAGACCCACAGCTGATTGAGACATAAGGGTGGACACTCTTGGGGCTGAGAGGTTCGGTGAGGTTGGGTGAGCCAACGCAGACCCTTTCAAGTAATACTGCATGGTACCCATCCCATGGGTCCCAAATCTCCAGGTTCAAGGGCATCTTCCTACGTCGAAAACAGGCATGAGAAACCCAGAAGATGGTACACCGTGTGATCGGGAAAGGTTTCTAAAACGCACCTCATTTCTCATCTCCTTTGCTCGGGTTCGCCATTCCAGCCGATTTACTAGCCATCTCCCTCCTTGGAGAATCAGCACCTTTAACCTCCTGTTCCGTACAGGTTGCAATTTGTCCTGAGGATGAAGGGGAAGAGGGGGAACCAATGAGAGACTAGCTCTAGCTGTTGGGACAGGCACAGGTCACTCTATTTTCCCATCAGGAAGAAGAATTAAGCACAAGCTCAGCCTGCCCCCCAGAACCAGAAGAGGGCCTGAAGCAATCCTGCGCTTTTGCGGCCAGCTCCCAAAAAAGCGAGTTGAAAAATGGAGCTCAGGGGCACTGCAATTCACAAACCTGCAGAGTTTTAAATGATACCTCTCGTCCACAAATATATTAAGGGAAGGCAACGAAGAGGCTTTGAAAGCAAGGCAGAATTGCAGGAAACAGATTTCAGGAGGTAGATTCGAATCGCCTTGAAAGCACATGAAAAGCGGCAAAACGTGGACAATGATGCCCTTGGCCAAAAAGGGCGTATGCGTTTTTTCCTGAATATATTCAGGAAAAAACGCATACGCCCTTTTTGGCCAACCAAGCAACCTGGAAAGGCCAATCAGCGCTCCAAAGAAGTCTCGCTTCCCAGCGGGCAAAAGGGCCATGCGGAAAAAAGTGTCCAAACCAGAAATGCAGGACCGGCCATGGAGAAATGGGAGCCTTGCTACGCTGATGGGTGGGATGTAAATTGCCAACAGCCACTCTGGAGAAGTGTACGGTGTGTTCTGAAACATCTAAAAAACACAGCTTGGAGAGCATAGGGCACTTCCACTCATGGGCGTATAAATTGGGAAAACTAAAAATCAGCAAGACACAGGCACCCCAAAGTTTAGGGCTGCTCTGTTGACAAGAACCCCCACTTCATTACACCTTAAATATCCTAGGAAAGAGAAAAATGGATAAAGAAGTGGTGGTCCTCATGTACAATGGAATATCACTCAGCCATGAAATCCACGTCATAAGGCTAGTAGCAGCACGATGAGTGGATTTAGGTACGACGATTCTAAGTGAAATAAGTCACACAGAAAAAGACACTTATCATAAGATATCACTTAGAGAGGGAATGTAAAAACCGCTACACTTGAACTGAATTACAAAACAGAACAGAGTCACACGTTTAGAAAACACACTATGGCTGCTGAACGGGAAAGGTGAGGTGGGGTGATGCATAAAACAAGGGTTTCAAATTAGCTCCGATACCGTTCCATAAACCCAATATGTAAGAGACAAGACCTATTCCTTTTTCAGTGAACTGGACTCAACACCCCCTATTCACCGCACAAGAATATATCTGACTAGTAAGAATCTTCAAACCTATGTATTGATATCTCTCCGTAAGTGAGTCAAGGGGGTGTAAAGCGGCATAAACACAGCCGTGAAAAGCAGCTAAACCCCATTATAAAAGTAAATTACTTTTCAAAACCCGTGAAACAAAGACAGTGAAAGAGAGAGAAATTCTTACAAAATTCGTTCAGGGGCTGTGATGCAACCTGGATTGACCATATCTAGACCCACAGCTGATTGAGACATAAGGGTGGACACTCTTGGGGCTGAGAGGTTCGGTGAGGTTGGGTGAGCCAACGCAGACCCTTTCAAGTAATACTGCATGGTACCCATCCCATGGGTCCCAAATCTCCAGGTTCAAGGGCATCTTCCTACGTCGAAAACAGGCATGAGAAACCCAGAAGATGGTACACCGTGTGATCGGGAAAGGTTTCTAAAACGCACCTCATTGCTCATCTCCTTTGCTCGGGTTCGCCATTCCAGCCGATTTACTAGCCATCTCCCTCCTTGGAGAATCAGCACCTTTAACCTCCTGTTCCGTACAGGTTGCAATTTTTCCTGAGGATGAACGGGAAGAGGGGGAACCAATGAGAGACTAGCTCTAGGTGTTGGGACAGGCACAGGTCACTCTATTTTCCCATCAGGAAGAAGAATTAAGCACAAGCTCAGCCTGCCCCCCAGAACCAGAAGAGGGCCTGAAGCAATCCTGCGCTTTTGCGGCCAGCTCCCAAAAAAGCGAGTTGAAAAATGGAGCTCAGGGGCACTGCAATTCACAAACCTGCAGAGTTTTAAATGATACCTCTCGTCCACAAATATATTAAGGGAAGGCAACGAAGAGGCTTTGAAAGCAAGGCAGAATTGCAGGAAACAGATTTCAGGAGGTAGATTCGAATCGCCTTGAAAGCACATGAAAAGCGGCAAAACGTGGACAATGATGCCCTTGGCCAAAAAGGGCGTATGCGTTTTTTCCTGAATATATTCAGGAAAAAACGCATACGCCCTTTTTGGCCAACCAAGCAACCTGGAAAGGCCAATCAGCGCTCCAAAGAAGTCTCGCTTCCCAGCGGGCAAAAGGGCCATGCGGAAAAAAGTGTCCAAACCAGAAATGCAGGACCGGCCATGGAGAAATGGGAGCCTTGCTACGCTGATGGGTGGGATGTAAATTGCCAACAGCCACTCTGGAGAAGTGTACAGTGTGTTCTGAAACATCTAAAAAACACAGCTTGGAGAGCATAGGGCACTTCCACTCATGGGCGTATAAATTGGGAAAACTAAAAATCAGCAAGACACAGGCACCCCAAAGTTTAGGGCTGCTCTGTTGACAAGAACCCCCACTTCATTACACCTTAAATATCCTAGGAAAGCGAAAAATGGATAAAGAAGTGGTGGTCCTCATGTACAATGGAATATCACTCAGCCATGAAATCAACGTCATAAGGCTAGTAGCAGCACGATGAGTGGATTTAGGTACGACGATTCTAAGTGAAATAAGTCACACAGAAAAAGACACTTATCCTAAGATATCACTTAGAGAGGGAATGTAAAAACCGCTACACTTGAACTGATTTACAAAACAGAACAGAGTCACACGTTTAGGAAACACACTATGGCTGCTGAACGGGAAAGGTGAGGTGGGGTGATGCATAAAACAAGGGTTTCAAATTAGCTCCGATACCGTTCCATAAACCCAATATGTAAGAGACAAAACCTATTCCTTTTTCAGTGAACTGGACTCAATACCCCCTATTCACCGCACAAGAATATATCTGACTAGTAAGAATCTTCAAAGCTATGTATTGATATCTCTCCGTAAGTGAGTCAAGGGGGTGTAAAGCGGCATAAACACAGCCGTGAAAAGCAGCTATACCCCATTATAAAAATAAATTACTTTTCAAAACCCGTGAAACAAAGACAGTGAAAGAGAGAGAAATTCTTACAAAATTCGTTCAGGGGCTGTGATGCAACCTGGATTGACCATATCTAGACCCACAGCTGATTGAGACATAAGGGTGGACACTCTTGGGGCTGAGAGGTTCGGTGAGGTTGGGTGAGCCAACGCAGACCCTTTCAAGTAATACTGCATGGTACCCATCCCATGGGTCCCAAATCTCCAGGTTCAAGGGCATCTTCCTACGTCGAAAACAGGCATGAGAAACCCAGAAGATGGTACACCGTGTGATCGGGAAAGGTTTCTAAAACGCACCACATTTCTCATCTCCTTTGCTCGGGTTCGCCATTCCAGCCGATTTACTAGCCATCTCCCTCCTTGGAGAATCAGTACCTTTAACCTCCTGTTCCGTACAGGTTGCAATTTGTCCTGAGGATGAAGGGGAAGAGGGGGAACCAATGAGAGACTAGCTCTAGGTGTTGGGACAGGCACAGGTCACTCTATTTTCCCATCAGGAAGAAGAATTAAGCACAAGCTCAGCCTGCCCCCCAGAACCAGAAGAGGGCCTGAAGCAATCCTGCGCTTTTGCGGCCAGCTCCCAAAAAAGCGAGTTGAAAAATGGAGCTCAGGGGCACTGCAATTCACAAACCTGCAGAGTTTTAAATGATACCTCTCGTCCACAAATATATTAAGGGAAGGCAACGAAGAGGCTTTGAAAGCAAGGTAGAATTGCAGGAAACAGATTTCAGGAGGTAGATTCGAATCGCCTTGAAAGCACATGAAAAGCGGCAAAACGTGGACAATGATGCCCTTGGCCAAAAAGGGCGTATGCGTTTTTTCCTGAATATATTCAGGAAAAAACGCATACGCCCTTTTTGGCCAACCAAGCAACCTGGAAAGGCCAATCAGCGCTCCAAAGAAGTCTCGCTTCCCAGCGGGCAAAAGGGCCATGCGGAAAAAAGTGTCCAAACCAGAAATGCAGGACCGGCCATGGAGAAATGGGAGCCTTGCTACGCTGATGGGTGGGATGTAAATTGCCAACAGCCACTCTGGAGAAGTGTACGGTGTGTTCTGAAACATCTAAAAAACACAGCTTGGAGAGCATAGGGCACTTCCACTCATGGGCGTATAAATTGGGAAAACTAAAAATCAGCAAGACACAGGCACCCCAAAGTTTAGGGCTGCTCTGTGGACAAGAACCCCCACTTCATTACACCTTAAATATCCTAGGAAAGCGAAAAATGGATAAAGAAGTTGTGGTCCTCATGTACAATGGAATATCACTCAGCCATGAAATCCACGTCATAAGGCTAGTAGCAGCACGATGAGTGGATTTAGGTACGACGATTCTAAGTGAAATAAGTCACACAGAAAAAGACACTTATCATAAGATATCAATTAGAGAGGGAATGTAAAAACCGCTACACTTGAACTGAATTACAAAACAGAACAGAGTCACACGTTTAGAAAACACACTATGGCTGCTGAACGGGAAAGGTGAGGTGGGGTGATGCATAAAACAAGGGTTTCAAATTAGCTCCGATACCGTTCCATAAACCCAATATGTAAGAGACAAAACCTATTCCTTTTTCAGTGAACTGGACTCAACACCCCCTATTCACCGCACAAGAATATATCTGACTAGTAAGAATCTTCAAACCTATGTATTGATATCTCTCTGTAAGTGAGTCAAGGGGGTGTAAAGCGGCATAAACACAGCCGTGAAAAGCAGCTAAACCCCATTATAAAAATAAATTACTTTTCAAAACCCGTGAAACAAAGACAGTGAAAGAGAGAGAAATTCTTACAAAATTCGTTCAGGGGCTGTGATGCAACCTGGATTGACCATATCTAGACCCACAGCTGATTGAGACATAAGGGTGGACACTCTTGGGGCTGAGAGGTTCGGTGAGGTTGGGTGAGCCAACGCAGACCCTTTCAAGTAATACTGCATGGTACCCATCCCATGGGTCCCAAATCTCCAGGTTCAAGGGCATCTTCCTTCGTCGAAAACAGGCATGAGAAACCCAGAAGATGGTACACCGTGTGATCGGGAAAGGTTTCTAAAACGCACCTCATTTCTCATCTCCTTTGCTCGGGTTCGCCATTCCAGCCGATTTACTAGCCATCTCCCTCCTTGGAGAATCAGCACCTTTACCCTCCTGTTCCGTACAGGGTGCAATTTGTCCTGAGGATGAACGGGAAGAGGGGGAACCAATGAGAGACTAGCTCCAGGGGTTGGGACAGGCACAGGTCACTCTATTTTCCCATCAGGAAGAAGAATTAAGCACAAGCTCAGCCTGCCCCCCAGAACCAGAAGAGGGCCTGAAGCAATCCTGCGCTTTTGCGGCCAGCTCCCAAAAAAGCGAGTTGAAAAATGGAGCTCAGGGGCACTGCAATTCACAAACCTGCAGAGTTTTAAATGATACCTCTCGTCCACAAATATATTAAGGGAAGGCAACGAAGAGGCTTTGAAAGCAAGGCAGAATTGCAGGAAACAGATTTCAGGAGGTAGATTCGAATCGCCTTGAAAGCACATGAAAAGCGGCAAAACGTGGACAATGATGCCCTTGGCCAAAAAGGGCGTATGCGTTTTTTCCTGAATATATTCAGGAAAAAACGCATACGCCCTTTTTGGCCAACCAAGCAACCTGGAAAGGCCAATCAGCGCTCCAAAGAAGTCTCGCTTCCCAGCGGGCAAAAGGGCCATGCGGAAAAAAGTGTCCAAACCAGAAATGCAGGACCGGCCATGGAGAAATGGGAGCCTTGCTACGCTGATGGGTGGGATGTAAATTGCCAACAGCCACTCTGGAGAAGTGTACGGTGTGTTCTGAAACATCTAAAAAACACAGCTTGGAGAGCATAGGGCACTTCCACTCATGGGCGTATAAATTGGGAAAACTAAAAATCACCAAGACACAGGCACCCCATAGTTTAGGGCTGCTCTGTTGACAAGAACCCCCACTTCATTACACCTTAAATATCCTAGGAAAGAGAAAAATGGATAAAGAAGTTGTGGTCCTCATGTACAATGGAATATCACTCAGCCATGAAATCAACGTCATAAGGCTAGTAGCAGCACGATGAGTGGATTTAGGTATGACGATTCTAAGTGAAATAAGTCACACAGAAAAAGACACTTATCATAAGATATCACTTCTAGAGGGAATGTAAAAACCGCTACACTTGAACTGAATTGCAAAACAGAACAGAGTCACACGTTTAGGAAACACACTATGGCTGCTGAACGGGAAAGGTGAGGTGGGGTGATGCATAAAACAAGGGTTTCAAATTAGCTCCGATACCGTTCCATAAACCCAATATGTAAGAGACAAGACCTATTCCTTTTTCAGTGAACTGGACTCAACACACCCTATTCACCGCACAAGAATATATCTGACTAGTAAGAATCTTCAAACCTATGTATTGATATCTCTCCGTAAGTGAGTCAAGGGGGTGTAAAGCGGCATAAACACAGCCGTGAAAAGCAGCTAAACCCCATTATAAAAATAAATTACTTTTCAAAACCCGTGAAACAAAGACAGTGAAAGAGAGAGAAATTCTTACAAAATTCGTTCAGGGGCTGTGATGCAACCTGGATTGACCATATCTAGACCCACAGCTGATTGAGACATACGGGTGGACACTCTTGGGGCTGAGAGTTTCGGTGAGGTTGGGTGAGCCAACGCAGACCCTTTCAAGTAATACTGCATGGTACCCATCCCATGGGTCCCAAATCTCCAGGTTCAAGGGCATCTTCCTACGTCGAAAACAGGCATGAGAAACCCAGAAGATGGTACACCGTGTGATCGGGAAAGGTTTCTAAAACGCACCTCATTTCTCATCTCCTTTGCTCGGGTTCGCCATTCCAGCCGATTTACTAGCCATCTCCCTCCTTGGAGAATCAGCACCTTTAACCTCCTGTTCCGTACAGGTTGCAATTTGTCCTGAGGATGAACGGGAAGAGGGGGAACCAATGAGAGACTAGCTCTAGGTGTTGGGACAGGCACAGGTCACTCTATTTTCCCATCAGGAAGAAGAATTAAGCACAAGCTCAGCCTGCCCCCCAGAACAAGAAGAGGGCCTGAAGCAATCCTGCGCTTTGGCAGCCAGCTCCCAAAAAAGCGAGTTGAAAAATGGAGTTCAGGGGCACTGCAATTCACAAACCTGCAGAGTTTTAAATGATACCTCTCGTCCACAAATATATTAAGGGAAGGCAACGAAGAGGCTTTGAAAGCAAGGCAGAATTGCAGGAAACAGATTTCAGGAGGTAGATTCGAATCGCCTTGAAAGCACATGAAAAGCGGCAAAACGTGGACAATGATGCCCTTGGCCAAAAAGGGCGTATGCGTTTTTTCCTGAATATATTCAGGAAAAAACGCATACGCCCTTTTTGGCCAACCAAGCAACCTGGAAAGGCCAATCAGTGCTCCAAAGAAGTCTCGCTTCCCAGCGGGCAAAAGGGCCATGCGGAAAAAAGTGTCCAAACCAGAAATGCAGGACCGGCCATGGAGAAATGGGAGCCTTGCTACGCTGATGGGTGGGATGTAAATTGCCAACAGCCACTCTGGAGAAGTGTACGGTGTGTTCTGAAACATCTAAAAAACACAGCTTGGAGAGCATAGGGCACTTCCACTCATGGGCGTATAAATTGGGAAAACTAAACATCAGCAAGACACAGGCACCCCAAAGTTTAGGGCTGCTCTGTTGACAAGAACCCCCACTTCATTACAGCTTAAATATCCTAGGAAAGCGAAAAATGGATAAAGAAGTTGTGGTCCTCATGTACAATGGAATATCACTCAGCCATGAAATCAACGTCATAAGGCTAGTAGCAGCACGATGAGTGGATTTAGGTACGACGATTCTAAGTGAAATAAGTCACACAGAAAAAGACACTTATCCTAAGATATCACTTAGAGAGGGAATGTAAAAACCGCTACACTTGAACTGATTTACAAAACAGAACAGAGTCACACGTTTAGGAAACACACTATTGCTGCTGAACGGGAAAGGTGAGGTGGGGTGATGCATAAAACAAGGGTTTCAAATTAGCTCCGATACCGTTCCATAAACCCAATATGTAAGAGACAAGACCTATTCCTTTTTCAGTGAACTGGACTCAACACCCCCTATTCACCGCACAAGAATATATCTGACTACTAAGAATCTTCAAACCTATGTATTGATATCTCTCCGTAAGTGAGTCAAGGGTGTGTAAAGCGGCATAAACACAGCCGTGAAAAGCCGCTAAACCCCATTATAAAAATAAATTACTTTTCAAAACCCGTGAAACAAAGACAGTGAAAGAGAGAGAAATTCTTACAAAATTCGTTCAGGGGCTGTGATGCAACCTGGATTGACCATATCTAGACCCACAGCTGATTGAGACATAAGGGTGGACACTCTTGGGGCTGAGAGGTTCGGTGAGGTTGGGTGAGCCAACGCAGACCCTTTCAAGTAATACTGCATGGTACCCATCCCATGGGTCCCAAATCTCCAGGTTCAAGGGCATCTTCCTACGTCGAAAACAGGCATGAGAAACCCAGAAGATGGTACACCGTGTGATCGGGAAAGGTTTCTAAAACGCACCTCATTTCTCATCTCCTTTGCTCGGGTTCGCCATTCCAGCCGATTTACTAGCCATCTCCCTCCTTGGAGAATCAGCACCTTTAACCTCCTGTTCCGTACAGGTTGCAATTTGTCCTGAGGATGAACGGGAAGAGGGGGAACCAATGAGAGACTAGCTCTAGGTGTTGGGACAGGCACAGGTCACTCTATTTTCCCATCAGGAAGAAGAATTAAGCACAAGCTCAGCCTGCCCCCCAGAACCAGAAGAGGGCCTGAAGCAATCCTGCGCTTTTGCGGCCAGCTCCCAAAAAAGCGAGTTGAAAAATGGAGCTCAGGGGCACTGCAATTCACAAACCTGCACAGTTTTAAATGATACCTCTCGTCCACAAATATATTAAGGGAAGGCAACGAAGAGGCTTTGAAAGCAAGGCAGAATTGCAGGATACAGATTTCAGGAGGTAGATTCGAATTGCCTTGAAAGCACATGAAAAGCGGCAAAACGTGGACAATGATGCCCTTGGCCAAAAAGGGCGTATGCGTTTTTTCCTGAATATATTCAGGAAAAAACGCATACGCCCTTTTTGGCCAACCAAGCAACCTGGAAAGGCCAATCAGCGCTCCAAAGAAGTCTCGTTTCCCAGCGGGCAAAAGGGCCATGCGGAAAAAAGTGTCCAAACCAGAAATGCAGGACCGGCCATGGAGAAATGGGAGCCTTGCTACGCTGATGGGTGGGATGTAAATTGCCAACAGCCACTCTGGAGAAGTGTACGGTGTGTTCTGAAACATCTAAAAAACACAGCTTGGAGAGCATAGGGCACTTCCACTCATGGGCGTATAAATTGGGAAAACTAAAAATCAGCAAGACACAGGCACCCCAAAGTTTACGGCTGCTCTGTTGACAAGAACCCCCACTTCATTACACCTTAAATATCCTAGGAAAGAGAAAAATGGATAAAGAAGTTGGGGTCCTCATGTACAATGGAATATCACTCAGCCATGAAATCCACGTCATAAGGCTAGTAGCAGCACGATGAGTGGATTTAGGTACGACGATTCTAAGTGAAATAAGTCACACAGAAAAGACACTTATCATAAGATATCACTTAGAGAGGGAATGTAAAAACCGCTACACTTGAACTGAATTGCAAAACAGAACAGAGTCACACGTTTAGGAAACACACTATGGCTGCTGAACGGGAAAGGTGAGGTGGGGTGATGCATAAAACAAGTGTTTCAAATTAGCTCCGATACCGTTCCATAAACCCAATATGTAAGAGACAAGACCTATTCCTTTTTCAGTGAACTGGACTCAACACCCCTTATTCACCGCACAAGAATATATCTGACTAGTAAGAATCTTCAAACCTATGTATTGATATCTCTCTGTAAGTGAGTCAAGGGGGTGTAAAGCGGCATAAACACAGCCTTGAAAAGCAGCTAAACCCCATTATAAAAATAAATTACTTTTCAAAACCCGTGAAACAAAGACAGTGAAAGAGAGAGAAATTCTTACAAAATTTGTTCAGGGGCTGTGATGCAACCTGGATTGACCATATCTAGACCCACAGCTGATTGAGACATAAGGGTGGACACTCTTGGGGCTGAGAGGTTCGGTGAGGTTGGGTGAGCCAACGCAGACCCTTTCAAGTAATACTGCATGGTACCCATCCCATGGGTCCCAAATCTCCAGGTTCAAGGGCATCTTCCTACGTCGAAAACAGGCATGAGAAACCCAGAAGATGGTACACCGTGTGATCGGGAAAGGTTTCTAAAACGCACCTCATTTCTCATCTCCTTTGCTCGGGTTCGCCATTCCAGCCGATTTACTAGCCATCTCCCTCCTTGGAGAATCAGCACCTTTAACCTCCTGTTCCGTACAGGTTGCAATTTGTCCTGAGGATGAACGGGAAGAGGGGGAACCAATGAGAGACTAGCTCTAGGTGTTGGGACAGGCACAGGTCACTCTATTTTCCCATCAGGAAGAAGAATTAAGCACAAGCTCAGCCTGCCCCCCAGAACCAGAAGACGGCCTGAAGCAATCCTGCGCTTTTGCGGCCAGCTCCCAAAAAAGCGAGTTGAAAAATGGAGCTCAGGGGCACTGCAATTCACAAACCTGCAGAGTTTTAAATGATACCTCTCGTCCACAAATATACTAAGGGAAGGCAACGAAGAGGCTTTGAAAGCAAGGCAGAATTGCAGGAAACAGATTTCAGGAGGTAGATTCGAATCGCCTTGAAAGCACATGAAAAGCGGCAAAACGTGGACAATGATGCCCTTGGCCAAAAAGGGCGTATGCGTTTTTTCCTGAATATATTCAGGAAAAAACGCATACGCCCTTTTTGGCCAACCAAGCAACCTGGAAAGGCCAATCAGCGCTCCAAAGAAGTCTCGCTTCCCAGCGGGCAAAAGGGCCATGCGGAAAAAAGTGTCCAAACCAGAAATGCAGGACCGGCCATGGAGAAATGGGAGCCTTGCTACGCTGATGGGTGGGATGTAAATTGCCAACAGCCACTCTGGAGAAGTGTACGGTGTGTTCTGAAACATCTAAAAAACACAGCTTGGAGAGCATAGGGCACTTCCACTCATGGGCGTATAAATTGGGAAAACTAAAAATCAGCAAGACACAGGCACCCCAAAGTTTAGGGCTGCTCTGTTGACAAGAACCCCCACTTCATTACACCTTAAATATCCTAGGAAAGAGAAAAATGGATAAAGAAGTGGTGGTCCTCATGTACAATGGAATATCACTCAGCCATGAAATCCACGTCATAAGGCTAGTAGCAGCACGATGAGTGGATTTAGGTACGACGATTCTAAGTGAAATAAGTCACACAGAAAAGACACTTATCATAAGATATCACTTCTAGAGGGAATGTAAAAACCGCTACACTTGAACTGAATTACAAAACAGAACAGAGTCACACGTTTAGGAAACACACTATGGCTGCTGAACGGGAAAGGTGAGGTGGGGTGATGCATAAAACAAGGGTTTCAAATTAGCTCCGATACCGTTCCATAAACCCAATATGTAAGAGACAAGACCTATTCCTTTTTCAGTGAACTGGACTCAACACCCCCTATTCACCGCACAAGAATATATCTGACTAGGAAGAATCTTCAAACCTATGTATTGATATCTCTCCGTAAGTGAGTCAAGGGGGTGTAAAGCGGCATAAACACAGCCGTGAAAAGCAGCTAAAGCCCATTATAAAAATAAATTACTTTTCAAAACCCGTGAAACAAAGACAGTGAAAGAGAGAGAAATTCTTACAAAATTCGTTCAGGGGCTGTGATGCAACCTGGATTGACCATATCTAGACCCACAGCTGATTGAGACATAAGGGTGGACACTCTTGGGGCTGAGAGGTTCGGTGAGGTTGGGTGAGCCAACGCAGACCCTTTCAAGTAATACTGCATGGTACCCATCCCATGGGTCCCAAATCTCCAGGTTCAAGGGCATCTTCCTACGTCGAAAACAGGCATGAGAAACCCAGAAGATGGTACACCGTGTGATCGGGAAAGGTTTCTAAAACGCACCTCATTTCTCATCTCCTTTGCTCGGGTTCGCCATTCCAGCCGATTTACTAGCCATCTCCCTCCTTGGAGAATCAGCACCTTTAACCTCCTGTTCCGTACAGGTTGCAATTTGTCCTGAGGATGAACGGGAAGAGGGGGAACCAATGAGAGACTAGCTCTAGGTGTTGGGACAGGCACAGGTCACTCTATTTTCCCATCAGGAAGAAGAATTAAGCACAAGCTCAGCCTGCCCCCCAGAACCAGAAGAGGGCCTGAAGCAATCCTGCGCTTTTGCGGCCAGCTCCCAAAAAAGCGAGTTGAAAAATGGAGCTCAGGGGCACTGCAATTCACAAACCTGCACAGTTTTAAATGATACCTCTCGTCCACAAATATACTAAGGGAAGGCAACGAAGAGGCTTTGAAAGCAAGGCAGAATTGCAGGAAACAGATTTCAGGAGGTAGATTCGAATTGCCTTGAAAGCACATGAAAAGCGGCAAAACGTGGACAATGATGCCCTTGGCCAAAAAGGGCGTATGCGTTTTTTCCTGAATATATTCAGGAAAAAACGCATACGCCCTTTTTGGCCAACCAAGCAACCTGGAAAGGCCAATCAGCGCTCCAAAGAAGTCTCGCTTCCCAGCGGGCAAAAGGGCCATGCGGAAAAAAGTGTCCAAACCAGAAATGCAGGACCGGCCATGGAGAAATGGGAGCCTTGCTACGCTGATGGGTGGGATGTAAATTGCCAACAGCCACTCTGGAGAAGTGTACGGTGTGTTCTGAAACATCTAAAAAACACAGCTTGGAGAGCATAGGGCACTTCCACTCATGGGCGTATAAATTGGGAAAACTAAAAATCAGCAAGACACAGGCACCCCAAAGTTTACGGCTGCTCTGTTGACAAGAACCCCCACTTCATTACACCTTAAATATCCTAGGAAAGAGAAAAATGGATAAAGAAGTTGTGGTCCTCATGTACAATGGAATATCACTCAGCCATGAAATCCACGTCATAAGGCTAGTAGCAGCACGATGAGTGGATTTAGGTACGACGATTCTAAGTGAAATAAGTCACACAGAAAAGACACTTATCATAAGATATCACTTAGAGAGGGAATGTAAAAACCGCTACACTTGAACTGAATTGCAAAACAGAACAGAGTCACACGTTTAGGAAACACACTATGGCTGCTGAACGGGAAAGGTGAGGTGGGGTGATGCATAAAACAAGGGTTTCAAATTAGCTCCGATACCGTTCCATAAACCCAATATGTAAGAGACAAGACCTATTCCTTTTTCAGTGAACTGGACTCAACACCCCCTATTCACCGCACAAGAATATATCTGAGTAGTAAGAATCTTCAAACCTATGTATTGATATCTCTCCGTAAGTGAGTCAAGGGGGTGTAAAGCGGCATAAACACAGCCGTGAAAAGCAGCTAAACCCCAATATAAAAATAAATTACTTTTCAAAACCCGTGAAACAAAGACAGTGAAAGAGAGAGAAATTCTTACAAAATTCGTTCAGGGGCTGTGATGCAACCTGGATTGACCATATCTAGACCCACAGCTGATTGAGACATAAGGGTGGACACTCTTGGGGCTGAGAGGTTCGGTGAGGTTGGGTGAGCCAACGCAGACCCTTTCAAGTAATACTGCATGGTACCCATCCCATGGGTCCCAAATCTCCAGGTTCAAGGGCATCTTCCTACGTCGAAAACAGGCATGAGAAACCCAGAAGATGGTACACCGTGTGATCGGGAAATGTTTCTAAAACGCACCTCATTTCTCATCTCCTTTGCTCGGGTTCGCCATTCCAGCCGATTTACTAGCCATCTCCCTCCTTGGAGAATCAGCACCTTTAACCTCCTGTTCCGTACAGGTTGCAATTTGTCCTGAGGATGAACGGGAAGAGGGGGAACCAATGAGAGACTAGCTCTAGGTGTTGGGACAGGCACAGGTCACTCTATTTTCCCATCAGGAAGAAGAATTAAGCACAAGCTCAGCCTGCCCCCCAGAACCAGAAGAGGGCCTGAAGCAATCCTGCGCTTTGGCGGCCAGCTCCCAAAAAAGCGAGTTGAAAAATGGAGCTCAGGGGCACTGCAATTCACAAACCTGCAGAGTTTTAAATGATACCTCTCGTCCACAAATATACAAAGGGAAGGCAACGAAGAGGCTTTGAAAGCAAGGCAGAATTGCAGGAAACAGATTTCAGGAGGTAGATTCGAATCGCCTTGAAAGCACATGAAAAGCGGCAAAACGTGGACAATGATGCCCTTGGCCAAAAAGGGCGTATGCGTTTTTTCCTGAATATATTCAGGAAAAAACGCATACGCCCTTTTTGGCCAACCAAGCAACCTGGAAAGGCCAATCAGCGCTCCAAAGAAGTCTCGCTTCCCAGCGGGCAAAAGGGCCATGCGGAAAAAAGTGTCCAAACCAGAAATGCAGGACCGGCCATGGAGAAATGGGAGCCTTGCTACGCTGATGGGTGGGATGTAAATTGCCAACAGCCACTCTGGAGAAGTGTACGGTGTGTTCTGAAACATCTAAAAAACACAGCTTGGAGAGCATAGGGCACTTCCACTCATGGGCGTATAAATTGGGAAAACTAAAAATCAGCAAGACACAGGCACCCCAAAGTTTAGGGCTGCTCTGTTGACAAGAACCCCCACTTCATTACACCTTAAATATCCTAGGAAAGAGAAAAAAGGATAAAGAAGTTGTGGTCCTCATGTACAATGGAATATCACTCAGCCATGAAATCAACGTCATAAGGCTAGTAGCAGCACGATGAGTGGATTTAGGTACGACGATTCTAAGTGAAATAAGTCACACAGAAAAAGACACTTATCATAAGATATCACTTCTAGAGGGAATGTAAAAACCGCTACACTTGAACTGAATTGCAAAACAGAACAGAGTCACACGTTTAGGAAACACACTATGGCTGCTGAACGGGAAAGGTGAGGTGGGGTGATGCATAAAACAAGGGTTTCAAATTAGCTCTGATACCGTTCCATAAACCCAATATGTAAGAGACAAGACCTATTCCTTTTTCAGTGAACTGGACTCAACACCCCCTATTCACCGCACAAGAATATATCTGACTAGTAAGAATCTTCAAACCTATGTATTGATATCTCTCCGTAAGTGAGTCAAGGGGGTGTAAAGCGGCATAAACACAGCCGTGAAAAGCAGCTAAACCCCATTATAAAAATAAATTACTTTTCAAAACCCGTGAAACAAAGACAGTGAAAGAGAGAGAAATTCTTACAAAATTCGTTCAGGGGCTGTGATGCAACCTGGATTGACCATATCTAGACCCACAGCTGATTGAGACATAAGGGTGGACACTCTTGGGGCTGAGAGGTTCGGTGAGGTTGGGTGAGCCAACGCAGACCCTTTCAAGTAATACTGCATGGTACCCATCCCATGGGTCCCAAATCTCCAGGTTCAAGGGCATCTTCCTACGTCGAAAACAGGCATGAGAAACCCAGAAGATGGTACACCGTGTGATCGGGAAAGGTTTCTAAAACGCACCTCATTTCTCATCTCCTTTGCTCGGGTTCGCCATTCCAGCCGATTTACTAGCCATCTCCCTCCTTGGAGAATCAGCACCTTTAACCTCCTGTTCCGTACAGGTTGCAATTTGTCCTGAGGATGAACGGGAAGAGGGGGAACCAATGAGAGACTAGCTCTAGGTGTTGGGACAGGCACAGGTCACTCTATTTTCCCATCAGGAAGAAGAATTAAGCACAAGCTCAGCCTGCCCCCCAGAACCAGAAGAGGGCCTGAAGCAATCCTGCGCTTTGGCGGCCAGCTCCCAAAAAAGCGAGTTGAAAAATGGAGCTCAGGGGCACTGCAATTCACAAACCTGCAGAGTTTTAAATGATACCTCTCGTCCACAAATATACTAAGGGAAGGCAACGAAGAGGCTTTGAAAGCAAGGCAGAATTGCAGGAAACAGATTTCAGGAGGTAGATTCGAATCGCCTTGAAAGCACATGAAAAGCGGCAAAACGTGGACAATGATGCCCTTGGCCAAAAAGGGCGTATGCGTTTTTTCCTGAATATATTCAGGAAAAAACGCATACGCCCTTTTTGGCCAACCAAGCAACCTGGAAAGGCCAATCAGCGCTCCAAAGAAGTCTCGCTTCCCAGCGGGCAAAAGGGCCATGCGGAAAAAAGTGTCCAAACCAGAAATGCAGGACCGGCCATGGAGAAATGGGAGCCTTGCTACGCTGATGGGTGGGATGTAAATTGCCAACAGCCACTCTGGAGAAGTGTACGGTGTGTTCTGAAACATCTAAAAAACACAGCTTGGAGAGCATAGGGCACTTCCACTCATGGGCGTATAAATTGGGAAAACTAAAAATCAGCAAGACACAGGCACCCCAAAGTTTAGGGCTGCTCTGTTGACAAGAACCCCCACTTCATTACACCTTAAATATCCTAGGAAAGAGAAAAAAGGATAAAGAAGTTGTGGTCCTCATGTACAATGGAATATCACTCAGCCATGAAATCAACGTCATAAGGCTAGTAGCAGCACGATGAGTGGATTTAGGTACGACGATTCTAAGTGAAATAAGTCACACAGAAAAAGACACTTATCATAAGATATCACTTCTAGAGGGAATGTAAAAACCGCTACACTTGAACTGAATTGCAAAACAGAACAGAGTCACACGTTTAGGAAACACACTATGGCTGCTGAACGGGAAAGGTGAGGTGGGGTGATGCATAAAACAAGGGTTTCAAATTAGCTCTGATACCGTTCCATAAACCCAATATGTAAGAGACAAGACCTATTCCTTTTTCAGTGAACTGGACTCAACACCCCCTATTCACCGCACAAGAATATATCTGACTAGTAAGAATCTTCAAACCTATGTATTGATATCTCTCCGTAAGTGAGTCAAGGGGGTGTAAAGCGGCATAAACACAGCCGTGAAAAGCAGCTAAACCCCATTATAAAAATAAATTACTTTTCAAAACCCGTGAAACAAAGACAGTGAAAGAGAGAGAAATTCTTACAAAATTCGTTCAGGGGCTGTGATGCAACCTGGATTGACCATATCTAGACCCACAGCTGATTGAGACATAAGGGTGGACACTCTTGGGGCTGAGAGGTTCGGTGAGGTTGGGTGAGCCAACGCAGACCCTTTCAAGTAATACTGCATGGTACCCATCCCATGGGTCCCAAATCTCCAGGTTCAAGGGCATCTTCCTACGTCGAAAACAGGCATGAGAAACCCAGAAGATGGTACACCGTGTGATCGGGAAAGGTTTCTAAAACGCACCTCATTTCTCATCTCCTTTGCTCGGGTTCGCCATTCCAGCCGATTTACTAGCCATCTCCCTCCTTGGAGAATCAGCACCTTTAACCTCCTGTTCCGTACAGGTTGCAATTTGTCCTGAGGATGAACGGGAAGAGGGGGAACCAATGAGAGACTAGCTCTAGGTGTTGGGACAGGCACAGGTCACTCTATTTTCCCATCAGGAAGAAGAATTAAGCACAAGCTCAGCCTGCTCCCCAGAACCAGAAGAGGGCCTGAAGCAATCCTGCGCTTTGGCGGCCAGCTCCCAAAAAAGCGAGTTGAAAAATGGAGCTCAGGGGCACTGCAATTCACAAACCTGCAGAGTTTTAAATGATACCTCTCGTCCACAAATATACTAAGGGAAGGCAACGAAGAGGCTTTGAAAGCAAGGCAGAATTGCAGGAAACAGATTTCAGGAGGTAGATTCGAATCGCCTTGAAAGCACATGAAAAGCGGCAAAACGTGGACAATGATGCCCTTGGCCAAAAAGGGCGTATGCGTTTTTTCCTGAATATATTCAGGAAAAAACGCATACGCCCTTTTTGGCCAACCAAGCAACCTGGAAAGGCCAATCAGCGCTCCAAAGAAGTCTCGCTTCCCAGCGGGCAAAAGGGCCATGCGGAAAAAAGTGTCCAAACCAGAAATGCAGGACCGGCCATGGAGAAATGGGAGCCTTGCTACGCTGATGGGTGGGATGTAAATTGCCAACAGCCACTCTGGAGAAGTGTACGGTGTGTTCTGAAACATCTAAAAAACACAGCTTGGAGAGCATAGGGCACTTCCACTCATGGGCGTATAAATTGGGAAAACTAAAAATCAGCAAGACACAGGCACCCCAAAGTTTAGGGCTGCTCTGTTGACAAGAACCCCCACTTCATTACACCTTAAATATCCTAGGAAAGAGAAAAATGGATAAAGAAGTTGTGGTCCTCATGTACAATGGAATATCACTCAGCCATGAAATCAACGTCATAAGGCTAGTAGCAGCACGATGAGTGGATTTAGGTACGACGATTCTAAGTGAAATAAGTCACACAGAAAAAGACACTTATCATAAGATATCACTTCTAGAGGGAATGTAAAAACCGCTACACTTGAACTGAATTGCAAAACAGAACAGAGTCACACGTTTAGGAAACACACTATGGCTGCTGAACGGGAAAGGTGAGGTGGGGTGATGCATAAAACAAGGGTTTCAAATTAGCTCTGATACCGTTCCATAAACCCAATATGTAAGAGACAAGACCTATTCCTTTTTCAGTGAACTGGACTCAACACCCCCTATTCACCGCACAAGAATATATCTGACTAGTAAGAATCTTCAAACCTATGTATTGATATCTCTCCGTAAGTGAGTCAAGGGGGTGTAAAGCGGCATAAACACAGCCGTGAAAAGCAGCTAAACCCCATTATAAAAATAAATTACTTTTCAAAACCCGTGAAACAAAGACAGTGAAAGAGAGAGAAATTCTTACAAAATTCGTTCAGGGGCTGTGATGCAACCTGGATTGACCATATCTAGACCCACAGCTGATTGAGACATAAGGGTGGACACTCTTGGGGCTGAGAGGTTCGGTGAGGTTGGGTGAGCCAACGCAGACCCTTTCAAGTAATACTGCATGGTACCCATCCCATGGGTCCCAAATCTCCAGGTTCAAGGGCATCTTCCTACGTCGAAAACAGGCATGAGAAACCCAGAAGATGGTACACCGTGTGATCGGGAAAGGTTTTCTAAAACGCACCTCATTTCTCATCTCCTTTACTCGGGTTCGCCATTCCAGCCGATTTACTAGCCATCTCTCTCCTTGGAGAATCAGCACCTTTAACCTCCTGTTCCGTACAGGTTGCAATTTGTCCTGAGGATGAACGGGAAGAGGGGGAACCAATGAGAGACTAGCTCTAGGTGTTGGGACAGGCACAGGTCACTCTATTTTCCCATCAGGAAGAAGAATTAAGCACAAGCTCAGCCTGCCCCCCAGAACCAGAAGAGGGCCTGAAGCAATCCTGCGCTTTGGCGGCCAGCTCCCAAAAAAGCGAGTTGAAAAATGGAGCTCAGGGGCACTGCAATTCACAAACCTGCAGAGTTTTAAATGATACCTCTCGTCCACAAATATACTAAGGGAAGGCAACGAAGAGGCTTTGAAAGCAAGGCAGAATTGCAGGAAACAGATTTCAGGAGGTAGATTCGAATCGCCTTGAAAGCACATGAAAAGCGGCAAAACGTGGACAATGATGCCCTTGGCCAAAAAGGGCGTATGCGTTTTTTCCTGAATATATTCAGGAAAAAACGCATACGCCCTTTTTGGCCAACCAAGCAACCTGGAAAGGCCAATCAGCGCTCCAAAGAAGTCTCGCTTCCCAGCGGGCAAAAGGGCCATGCGGAAAAAAGTGTCCAAACCAGAAATGCAGGACCGGCCATGGAGAAATGGGAGCCTTGCTACGCTGATGGGTGGGATGTAAATTGCCAACAGCCACTCTGGAGAAGTGTACGGTGTGTTCTGAAACATCTAAAAAACACAGCTTGGAGAGCATAGGGCACTTCCACTCATGGGCGTATAAATTGGGAAAACTAAAAATCAGCAAGACACAGGCACCCCAAAGTTTAGGGCTGCTCTGTTGACAAGAACCCCCACTTCATTACACCTTAAATATCCTAGGAAAGAGAAAAAAGGATAAAGAAGTTGTGGTCCTCATGTACAATGGAATATCACTCAGCCATGAAATCAACGTCATAAGGCTAGTAGCAGCACGATGAGTGGATTTAGGTACGACGATTCTAAGTGAAATAAGTCACACAGAAAAAGACACTTATCATAAGATATCACTTCTAGAGGGAATGTAAAAACCGCTACACTTGAACTGAATTGCAAAACAGAACAGAGTCACACGTTTAGGAAACACACTATGGCTGCTGAACGGGAAAGGTGAGGTGGGGTGATGCATAAAACAAGGGTTTCAAATTAGCTCTGATACCGTTCCATAAACCCAATATGTAAGAGACAAGACCTATTCCTTTTTCAGTGAACTGGACTCAACACCCCCTATTCACCGCACAAGAATATATCTGACTAGTAAGAATCTTCAAACCTATGTATTGATATCTCTCCGTAAGTGAGTCAAGGGGGTGTAAAGCGGCATAAACACAGCCGTGAAAAGCAGCTAAACCCCATTATAAAAATAAATTACTTTTCAAAACCCGTGAAACAAAGACAGTGAAAGAGAGAGAAATTCTTACAAAATTCGTTCAGGGGCTGTGATGCAACCTGGATTGACCATATCTAGACCCACAGCTGATTGAGACATAAGGGTGGACACTCTTGGGGCTGAGAGGTTCGGTGAGGTTGGGTGAGCCAACGCAGACCCTTTCAAGTAATACTGCATGGTACCCATCCCATGGGTCCCAAATCTCCAGGTTCAAGGGCATCTTCCTACGTCGAAAACAGGCATGAGAAACCCAGAAGATGGTACACCGTGTGATCGGGAAAGGTTTCTAAAACGCACCTCATTTCTCATCTCCTTTGCTCGGGTTCGCCATTCCAGCCGATTTACTAGCCATCTCCCTCCTTGGAGAATCAGCACCTTTAACCTCCTGTTCCGTACAGGTTGCAATTTGTCCTGAGGATGAACGGGAAGAGGGGGAACCAATGAGAGACTAGCTCTAGGTGTTGGGACAGGCACAGGTCACTCTATTTTCCCATCAGGAAGAAGAATTAAGCACAAGCTCAGCCTGCTCCCCAGAACCAGAAGAGGGCCTGAAGCAATCCTGCGCTTTGGCGGCCAGCTCCCAAAAAAGCGAGTTGAAAAATGGAGCTCAGGGGCACTGCAATTCACAAACCTGCAGAGTTTTAAATGATACCTCTCGTCCACAAATATACTAAGGGAAGGCAACGAAGAGGCTTTGAAAGCAAGGCAGAATTGCAGGAAACAGATTTCAGGAGGTAGATTCGAATCGCCTTGAAAGCACATGAAAAGCGGCAAAACGTGGACAATGATGCCCTTGGCCAAAAAGGGCGTATGCGTTTTTTCCTGAATATATTCAGGAAAAAACGCATACGCCCTTTTTGGCCAACCAAGCAACCTGGAAAGGCCAATCAGCGCTCCAAAGAAGTCTCGCTTCCCAGCGGGCAAAAGGGCCATGCGGAAAAAAGTGTCCAAACCAGAAATGCAGGACCGGCCATGGAGAAATGGGAGCCTTGCTACGCTGATGGGTGGGATGTAAATTGCCAACAGCCACTCTGGAGAAGTGTACGGTGTGTTCTGAAACATCTAAAAAACACAGCTTGGAGAGCATAGGGCACTTCCACTCATGGGCGTATAAATTGGGAAAACTAAAAATCAGCAAGACACAGGCACCCCAAAGTTTAGGGCTGCTCTGTTGACAAGAACCCCCACTTCATTACACCTTAAATATCCTAGGAAAGAGAAAAATGGATAAAGAAGTTGTGGTCCTCATGTACAATGGAATATCACTCAGCCATGAAATCAACGTCATAAGGCTAGTAGCAGCACGATGAGTGGATTTAGGTACGACGATTCTAAGTGAAATAAGTCACACAGAAAAAGACACTTATCATAAGATATCACTTCTAGAGGGAATGTAAAAACCGCTACACTTGAACTGAATTGCAAAACAGAACAGAGTCACACGTTTAGGAAACACACTATGGCTGCTGAACGGGAAAGGTGAGGTGGGGTGATGCATAAAACAAGGGTTTCAAATTAGCTCTGATACCGTTCCATAAACCCAATATGTAAGAGACAAGACCTATTCCTTTTTCAGTGAACTGGACTCAACACCCCCTATTCACCGCACAAGAATATATCTGACTAGTAAGAATCTTCAAACCTATGTATTGATATCTCTCCGTAAGTGAGTCAAGGGGGTGTAAAGCGGCATAAACACAGCCGTGAAAAGCAGCTAAACCCCATTATAAAAATAAATTACTTTTCAAAACCCGTGAAACAAAGACAGTGAAAGAGAGAGAAATTCTTACAAAATTCGTTCAGGGGCTGTGATGCAACCTGGATTGACCATATCTAGACCCACAGCTGATTGAGACATAAGGGTGGACACTCTTGGGGCTGAGAGGTTCGGTGAGGTTGGGTGAGCCAACGCAGACCCTTTCAAGTAATACTGCATGGTACCCATCCCATGGGTCCCAAATCTCCAGGTTCAAGGGCATCTTCCTACGTCGAAAACAGGCATGAGAAACCCAGAAGATGGTACACCGTGTGATCGGGAAAGGTTTTCTAAAACGCACCTCATTTCTCATCTCCTTTACTCGGGTTCGCCATTCCAGCCGATTTACTAGCCATCTCTCTCCTTGGAGAATCAGCACCTTTAACCTCCTGTTCCGTACAGGTTGCAATTTGTCCTGAGGATGAACGGGAAGAGGGGGAACCAATGAGAGACTAGCTCTAGGTGTTGGGACAGGCACAGGTCACTCTATTTTCCCATCAGGAAGAAGAATTAAGCACAAGCTCAGCCTGCCCCCCAGAACCAGAAGAGGGCCTGAAGCAATCCTGCGCTTTTGCGGCCAGCTCCCAAAAAAGCGAGTTGAAAAATGGAGCTCAGGGGCACTGCAATTCACAAACCTGCAGAGTTTTAAATGATACCTCTCGTCCACAAATATATTAAGGGAAGGCAACGAAGAGGCTTTGAAAGCAAGGCAGAATTGCAGGAAACAGATTTCAGGAGGTAGATTCGAATCGCCTTGAAAGCACATGAAAAGCGGCAAAACGTGGACAATGATGCCCTTGGCCAAAAAGGGCGTATGCGTTTTTTCCTGAATATATTCAGGAAAAAACGCATACGCCCTTTTTGGCCAACCAAGCAACCTGGAAAGGCCAATCAGCGCTCCAAAGAAGTCTCGCTTCCCAGCGGGCAAAAGGGCCATGCGGAAAAAAGTGTCCAAACCAGAAATGCAGGACCGGCCATGGAGAAATGGGAGCCTTGCTACGCTGATGGGTGGGATGTAAATTGCCAACAGCCACTCTGGAGAAGTGTACGGTGTGTTCTGAAACATCTAAAAAACACAGCTTGGAGAGCATAGGGCACTTCCACTCATGGGCGTATAAATTGGGAAAACTAAAAATCAGCAAGACACAGGCACCCCAAAGTTTAGGGCTGCTCTGTTGACAAGAACCCCCACTTCATTACACCTTAAATATCCTAGGAAAGAGAAAAATGGATAAAGAAGTTGTGGTCCTCATGTACAATGGAATATCACTCAGCCATGAAATCAACGTCATAAGGCTAGTAGCAGCACGATGAGTGGATTTAGGTACGACGATTCTAAGTGAAATAAGTCACACAGAAAAAGACACTTATCATAAGATATCACTTCTAGAGGGAATGTAAAAACCGCTACACTTGAACTGAATTGCAAAACAGAACAGAGTCACACGTTTAGGAAACACACTATGGCTGCTGAACGGGAAAGGTGAGGTGGGGTGATGCATAAAACAAGGGTTTCAAATTAGCTCTGATACCGTTCCATAAACCCAATATGTAAGAGACAAGACCTATTCCTTTTTCAGTGAACTGGACTCAACACCCCCTATTCACCGCACAAGAATATATCTGACTAGTAAGAATCTTCAAACCTATGTATTGATATCTCTCCGTAAGTGAGTCAAGGGGGTGTAAAGCGGCATAAACACAGCCGTGAAAAGCAGCTAAACCCCATTATAAAAATAAATTACTTTTCAAAACCCGTGAAACAAAGACAGTGAAAGAGAGAGAAATTCTTACAAAATTCGTTCAGGGGCTGTGATGCAACCTGGATTGACCATATCTAGACCCACAGCTGATTGAGACATAAGGGTGGACACTCTTGGGGCTGAGAGGTTCGGTGAGGTTGGGTGAGCCAACGCAGACCCTTTCAAGTAATACTGCATGGTACCCATCCCATGGGTCCCAAATCTCCAGGTTCAAGGGCATCTTCCTACGTCGAAAACAGGCATGAGAAACCCAGAAGATGGTACACCGTGTGATCGGGAAAGGTTTTCTAAAACGCACCTCATTTCTCATCTCCTTTACTCGGGTTCGCCATTCCAGCCGATTTACTAGCCATCTCTCTCCTTGGAGAATCAGCACCTTTAACCTCCTGTTCCGTACAGGTTGCAATTTGTCCTGAGGATGAACGGGAAGAGGGGGAACCAATGAGAGACTAGCTCTAGGTGTTGGGACAGGCACAGGTCACTCTATTTTCCCATCAGGAAGAAGAATTAAGCACAAGCTCAGCCTGCCCCCCAGAACCAGAAGAGGGCCTGAAGCAATCCTGCGCTTTTGCGGCCAGCTCCCAAAAAAGCGAGTTGAAAAATGGAGCTCAGGGGCACTGCAATACACAAACCTGCAGAGTTTTAAATGATACCTCTCGTCCACAAATATATTAAGGGAAGGCAACGAAGAGGCTTTGAAAGCAAGGCAGAATTGCAGGAAACAGATTTCAGGAGGTAGATTCGAATCGCCTTGAAAGCACATGAAAAGCGGCAAAACGTGGACAATGATGCCCTTGGCCAAAAAGGGCGTATGCGTTTTTTCCTGAATATATTCAGGAAAAAACGCATACGCCCTTTTTGGCCAACCAAGCAACCTGGAAAGGCCAATCAGCGCTCCAAAGAAGTCTCGCTTCCCAGCGGGCAAAAGGGCCATGCGGAAAAAAGTGTCCAAACCAGAAATGCAAGACCGGCCATGGAGAAATGGGAGCCTTGCTACGCTGATGGGTGGGATGTAAATTGCCAACAGCCACTCTGGAGAAGTGTACGGTGTGTTCTGAAACATCTAAAAAACACAGCTTGGAGAGCATAGGGCACTTCCACTCATGGGCGTATAAATTGGGAAAACTAAAAATCAGCAAGACACAGGCACCCCAAAGTTTAGGGCTGCTCTGTTGACAAGAACCCCCAATTCATTACACCTTAAATATCCTAGGAAAGAGAAAAATGGATAAAGAAGTTGTGGTCCTCATGTACAATGGAATATCACTCAGCCATGAAATCAACGTCATAAGGCTAGTAGCAGCACGATGAGTGGATTTAGGTACGAAGATTCTAAGTGAAATAAGTCACACAGAAAAAGACACTTATCATAAGATATCACTTAGAGAGGGAATGTAAAAACCGCTACACTTGAACTGAATTGCAAAACAGAACAGAGTCACACGTTTAGGAAACACACTATGGCTGCTGAACGGGAAAGGTGAGGTGGGGTGATGCATAAAACAAGGGTTTCAAATTAGCTCCGATACCGTTCCATAAACCCAATATGTAAGAGACAAGACCTATTCCTTTTTCAGTGAACTGGACTCAACACCCCCTATTCACCGCACAAGAATATATCTGACTAGTAAGAATCTTCAAACCTATGTATTGATATCTCTCCGTAAGTGAGTCAAGGGGGTGTAAAGCGGCATAAACACAGCCGTGAAAAGCAGCTAAACCCCATTATAAAAATAAATTACTTTTCAAAACCCGTGAAACAAAGACAGTGAAAGAGAGAGAAATTCTTACAAAATTCGTTCAGGGGCTGTGATGCAACCTGGATTGACCATATCTAGACCCACAGCTGATTGAGACATAAGGGTGGACACTCTTGGGGCTGAGAGGTTCGGTGAGGTTGGGTGAGCCAACGCAGACCCTTTCAAGTAATACTGCATGGTACCCATCCCATGGGTCCCAAATCTCCAGGTTCAATGGCATCTTCCTACGTCGAAAACAGGCATGAGAAACCCAGAAGATGGTACACCGTGTGATCGGGAAAGGTTTTCTAAAACGCACCTCATTTCTCATCTCCTTTACTCGGGTTCGCCATTCCAGCCGATTTACTAGCCATCTCTCTCCTTGGAGAATCAGCACCTTTAACCTCCTGTTCCGTACAGGTTGCAATTTGTCCTGAGGATGAACGGGAAGAGGGGGAACCAATGAGAGACTAGCTCTAGGTGTTGGGACAGGCACAGGTCACTCTATTTTCCCATCAGGAAGAAGAATTAAGCACAAGCTCAGCCTGCCCCCCAGAACCAGAAGAGGGCCTGAAGCAATCCTGCGCTTTGGCGGCCAGCTCCCAAAAAAGCGAGTTGAAAAATGGAGCTCAGGGGCACTGCAATTCACAAACCTGCAGAGTTTTAAATGATACCTCTCGTCCACAAATATATTAAGGGAAGGCAACGAAGAGGCTTTGAAAGCAAGGCAGAATTGCAGGAAACAGATTTCAGGAGGTAGATTCGAATCGCCTTGAAAGCACATGAAAAGCGGCAAAACGTGGACAATGATGCCCCTGGCCAAAAAGGGCGTATGCGTTTTTTCCTGAATATATTCAGGAAAAAACGCATACGCCCTTTTTGGCCAACCAAGCAACCTGGAAAGGCCAATCAGCGCTCCAAAGAAGTCTCGCTTCCCAGCGGGCAAAAGGGCCATGCGGAAAAAAGTGTCCAAACCAGAAATGCAGGACCGGCCATGGAGAAATGGGAGCCTTGCTACGCTGATGGGTGGGATGTAAATTGCCAACAGCCACTCTGGAGAAGTGTACGGTGTGTTCTGAAACATCTAAAAAACACAGCTTGGAGAGCATAGGGCACTTCCACTCATGGGCGTATAAATTGGGAAAACTAAAAATCAGCAAGACACAGGCACCCCAAAGTTTAGGGCTGCTCTGTTGACAAGAACCCCCACTTCATTACACCTTAAATATCCTAGGAAAGAGAAAAATGGATAAAGAAGTTGTGGTCCTCATGTACAATGGAATATCACTCAGCCATGAAATCAACGTCATAAGGCTAGTAGCAGCACGATGAGTGGATTTAGGTACGACGATTCTAAGTGAAATAAGTCACACAGAAAAAGACACTTATCATAAGATATCACTTCTAGAGGGAATGTAAAAACCGCTACACTTGAACTGAATTGCAAAACAGAACAGAGTCACACGTTTAGGAAACACACTATGGCTGCTGAACGGGAAAGGTGAGGTGGGGTGATGCATAAAACAAGGGTTTCAAATTAGCTCCGATACTGTTCCATAAACCCAATATGTAAGAAACAAGACCTATTCCTTTTTCAGTGAACTGGACTCAACACCCCCTATTCACCGCACAAGAATATATCTGACTAGTAAGAATCTTCAAACCTATGTATTGATATCTCTCCGTAAGTGAGTCAAGGGGGTGTAAAGCGGCATAAACACAGCCGTGAAAAGCAGCTAAACCCCATTATAAAAATAAATTACTTTTCAAAACCCGTGAAACAAAGACAGTGAAAGAGAGAGAAATTCTTACAAAATTCGTTCAGGGGCTGTGATGCAACCTGGATTGACCATATCTAGACCCACAGCTGATTGAGACATAAGGGTGGACACTCTTGGGGCTGAGAGGTTCGGTGAGGTTGGGTGAGCCAACGCAGACCCTTTCAAGTAATACTGCATGGTACCCATCCCATGGGTCCCAAATCTCCAGGTTCAAGGGCATCTTCCTACGTCGAAAACAGGCATGAGAAACCCAGAAGATGGTACACCGTGTGATCGGGAAAGTTTTCTAAAACGCACCTCATTTCTCATCTCCTTTGCTCGGGTTCGCCATTCCAGCCGATTTACTAGCCATCTCCCTCCTTGGAGAATCAGCACCTTTAACCTCCTGTTCCGTACAGGTTGCAATTTGTCCTGAGGATGAACGGGAAGAGGGGGAACCAATGAGAGACTAGCTCTAGGTGTTGGGACAGGCACAGGTCACTCTATTTTCCCATCAGGAAGAAGAATTAAGCACAAGCTCAGCCTGCCCCCCAGAACCAGAAGAGGGCCTGAAGCAATCCTGCGCTTTTGCGGCCAGCTCCCAAAAAAGCGAGTTGAAAAATGGAGCTCAGGGGCACTGCAATTCACAAACCTGCAGAGTTTTAAATGATACCTCTCGTCCACAAATATACTAAGAGAAGGCAACGAAGAGGCTTTGAAAGCAAGGCAGAATTGCAGGAAACAGATTTCAGGAGGTAGATTCGAATCGCCTTGAAAGCACATGAAAAGCGGCAAAACGTGGACAATGATGCCCTTGGCCAAAAAGGGCGTATGCGTTTTTTCCTGAATATATTCAGGAAAAAACGCATACGCCCTTTTTGGCCAACCAAGCAACCTGGAAAGGCCAATCAGCGCTCCAAAGAAGTCTCGCTTCCCAGCGGGCAAAAGGGCCATGCGGAAAAAAGTGTCCAAACCAGAAATGCAGGACCGGCCATGGAGAAATGGGAGCCTTGCTACGCTGATGGGTGGGATGTAAATTGCCAACAGCCACTCTGGAGAAGTGTACGGTGTGTTCTGAAACATCTAAAAAACACAGCTTGGAGAGCATAGGGCACTTCCACTCATGGGCGTATAAATTGGGAAAACTAAAAATCAGCAAGACACAGGCACCCCAAAGTTTAGGGCTGCTCTGTGGACAAGAACCCCCACTTCATTACACCTTAAATATCCTAGGAAAGAGAAAAATGGATAAAGAAGTTGTGGTCCTCATGTACAATGGAATATCACTCAGCCATGAAATCAACGTCATAAGGCTAGTAGCAGCACGATGAGTGGATTTAGGTACGACGATTCTAAGTGAAATAAGTCACACAGAAAAAGACACTTATCATAAGATATCACTTAGAGAGGGAATGTAAAAACCGCTACACTTGAACTGAATTGCAAAACAGAACAGAGTCACACGTTTAGGAAACACACTATGGCTGCTTAACGGGAAAGGTGAGGTGGGGTGATGCATAAAACAAGGGTTTCAAATTAGCTCAGATACCGTTCCATAAACTCAATATGTAATAGACAAGACCTATTCCTTGCTCAGTGAACTGGACTCAACACCCCCTATACACCACACAAGAATATATCTGAGTAGTAAGAATCTTCAAACCTATATATTGATATCTCTCCGTAAGTGAGTCAAGGGGGTGTAAAGCGGCATAAACACAGCCGTGAAAAGCAGCTAAACCCCATTATAAAAATAAATTACTTTTCAAAACCCGTGAAACATAGACAGTGAAAGAGAGAGAAATTCTTACAAAATTCGTTCAGGGGCTGTGATGCAACCTGGATTGACCATATCTAGACCCACAGCTGATTGAGACATAAGGGTGGACACTCTTGGGGCTGAGAGTTTCGGTGAGGTTGGGTGAGCCAACGCAGAACCTTTCAAGTAATACTGCATGGTACCCATCCCATGGGTCCCAAATCTCCAGGTTCAAGGGCATCTTCCTACGTCGAAAACAGGCATGAGAAACCCAGAAGATGGTACACCGTGTGATCGGGAAAGGTTTCTAAAACGCACCTCATTTCTCATCTCCTTTGCTCGGGTTCGCCATTCCAGCCGATTTACTAGCCATCTCCCTCCTTGGAGAATCAGCACCTTTAACCTCCTGTTCCGTACAGGTTGCAATTTGTCCTGAGGATGAACGGGAAGAGGGGGAACCAATGAGAGACTAGCTCTAGGTGTTGGGACAGGCACAGGTCACTCTATTTTCCCATCAGGAAGAAGAATCAAGCACAAGCTCAGCCTGCCCCCCAGAACCAGAAGAGGGCCTGAAGCAATCCTGCGCTTTTGCGGCCAGCTCCCAAAAAAGCGAGTTGAAAAATGGAGCTCAGGGGCACTGCAATTCACAAACCTGCAGAGTTTTAAATGATACCTCTCGTCCACAAATATATTAAGGGAAGGCAACGAAGAGGCTTTGAAAGCAAGGCAGAATTGCAGGAAACAGATTTCAGGAGGTAGATTCGAATCGCCTTGAAAGCACATGAAAAGCGGCAAAACGTGGACAATGATGCCCTTGGCCAAAAAGGGCGTATGCGTTTTTTCCTGAATATATTCAGGAAAAAACGCATACGCCCTTTTTGGCCAACCAAGCAACCTGGAAAGGTCAATCAGCGCTCCAAAGAAGTCTCGCTTCCCAGCGGGCAAAAGGGCCATGCGGAAAAAAGTGTCCAAACCAGAAATGCAGGACCGGCCATGGAGAAATGGGAGCCTTGCTACGCTGATGGGTGGGATGTAAATTGCCAACAGCCACTCTGGAGAAGTGTACGGTGTGTTCTGAAACATCTAAAAAACACAGCTTGGAGAGCATAGGGCACTTCCACTCATGGGCGTATAAATTGGGAAAACTAAAAATCAGCAAGACACAGGCACCCCAAAGTTTAGGGCTGCTCTGTGGACAAGAACCCCCACTTCATTACACCTTAAATATCCTAGGAAAGCGAAAAATGGATAAAGAAGTTGTGGTCCTCATGTACAATGGAATATCACTCAGCCATGAAATCCACGTCATAAGGCTAGTAGCAGCACGATGAGTGGATTTAGGTACGACGATTCTAAGTGAAATAAGTCACACAGAAAAAGACACTTATCATAAGATATCACTTCTAGAGGGAATGTAAAAACCGCTACACTTGAACTGAATTGCAAAACAGAACAGAGTCACACGTTTAGGAAACACACTATGGCTGCTGAACGGGAAAGGTGAGGTGGGGTGATGCATAAAACAAGGGTTTCAAATTAGCTCCGATACCGTTCCATAAACCCAATATGTAAGAGACAAGACCTATTCCTTTTTCAGTGAACTGGACTCAACACCCCCTATTCACCGCACAAGAATATATCTGACTAGTAAGAATCTTCAAACCTATGTATTGATATCTCTCTGTAAGTGAGTCAAGGGGGTGTAAAGCAGCATAAACACAGCCGTGAAAAGCAGCTAAACCCCATTATAAAAATAAATTACTTTTCAAAACCCGTGAAACAAAGACAGTGAAAGAGAGAGAAATTCTTACAAAATTCGTTCAGGGGCTGTGATGCAACCTGGATTGACCATATCTAGACCCACAGCTGATTGAGACATAAGGGTGGACACTCTTGGGGCTGAGAGGTTCGGTGAGGTTGGGTGAGCCAACGCAGAACCTTTCAAGTAATACTGCATGGTACCCATCCCATGGGTCCCAAATCTCCAGGTTCAAGGGCATCTTCCTACGTCGAAAACAGGCATGAGAAACCCAGAAGATGGTACACCGTGTGATCGGGAAAGGTTTCTAAAACGCACCTCATTTCTCATCTCCTTTGCTCGGGTTCGCCATTCCAGCCGATTTACTAGCCATCTCCCTCCTTGGAGAATCAGCACCTTTAACCTCCTGTTCCGTACAGGTTGCAATTTGTCCTGAGGATGAACGGGAAGAGGGGGAACCAATGAGAGACTAGCTCTAGGTGTTGGGACAGGCACAGGTCACTCTATTTTCCCATCAGGAAGAAGAATTAAGCACAAGCTCAGCCTGCCCCCCAGAACCAGAAGAGGGCCTGAAGCAATCCTGCGCTTTTGCGGCCAGCTCCCAAAAAAGCGAGTTGAAAAATGGAGCTCAGGGGCACTGCAATTCACAAACCTGCAGAGTTTTAAATGATACCTCTCGTCCACAAATATATTAAGGGAAGGCAACGAAGAGGCTTTGAAAGCAAGGCAGAATTGCAGGAAACAGATTTCAGGAGGTAGATTCGAATCGCCTTGAAAGCACATGAAAAGCGGCAAAACGTGGACAATGATGCCCTTGGCCAAAAAGGGCGTATGCGTTTTTTCCTGAATATATTCAGGAAAAAACGCATACGCCCTTTTTGGCCAACCAAGCAACCTGGAAAGGCCAATCAGCGCTCCAAAGAAGTCTCGCTTCCCAGCGGGCAAAAGGGCCATGCGGAAAAAAGTGTCCAAACCAGAAATGCAGGACCGGCCATGGAGAAATGGGAGCCTTGCTACGCTGATGGGTGGGATGTAAATTGCCAACAGCCACTCTGGAGAAGTGTACGGTGTGTTCTGAAACATCTAAAAAACACAGCTTGGAGAGCATAGGGCACTTCCACTCATGGGCGTATAAATTGGGAAAACTAAAAATCAGCAAGACACAGGCACCCCAAAGTTTAGGGCTGCTCTGTGGACAAGAACCCCCACTTCATTACACCTTAAATATCCTAGGAAAGCGAAAAATGGATAAAGAAGTTGTGGTCCTCATGTACAATGGAATATCACTCAGCCATGAAATCCACGTCATAAGGCTAGTAGCAGCACGATGAGTGGATTTAGGTACGACGATTCTAAGTGAAATAAGTCACACAGAAAAAGACACTTATCATAAGATATCACTTCTAGAGGGAATGTAAAAACCGCTACACTTGAACTGAATTGCAAAACAGAACAGAGTCACACGTTTAGGAAACACACTATGGCTGCTGAACGGGAAAGGTGAGGTGGGGTGATGCATAAAACAAGGGTTTCAAATTAGCTCCGATACCGTTCCATAAACCCAATATGTAAGAGACAAGACCTATTCCTTTTTCAGTGAACTGGACTCAACACCCCCTATTCACCGCACAAGAATATATCTGACTAGTAAGAATCTTCAAACCTATGTATTGATATCTCTCTGTAAGTGAGTCAAGGGGGTGTAAAGCGGCATAAACACAGCCGTGAAAAGCAGCTAAACCCCATTATAAAAATAAATTACTTTTCAAAACCCGTGAAACAAAGACAGTGAAAGAGAGAGAAATTCTTACAAAATTCGTTCAGGGGCTGTGATGCAACCTGGATTGACCATATCTAGACCCACAGCTGATTGAGACATAAGGGTGGACACTCTTGGGGCTGAGAGGTTCGGTGAGGTTGGGTGAGCCAACGCAGACCCTTTCAAGTAATACTGCATGGTACCCATCCCATGGGTCCCAAATCTCCAGGTTCAAGGGCATCTTCCTACGTCGAAAACAGGCATGAGAAACCCAGGAGATGGTACACCGTGTGATCGGGAAAGGTTTCTAAAACGCACCTCATTTCTCATCTCCTTTGCTCGGGTTCGCCATTCCAGCCGATTTACTAGCCACCTCCCTCCTTGGAGAATCAGCACCTTTAACCTCCTGTTCCGTACAGGTTGCAATTTGTCCTGAGGATGAACGGGAAGAGGGGGAACCAATGAGAGACTAGCTCTAGGTGTTGGGACAGGCACAGGTCACTCTATTTTCCCATCAGGAAGAAGAATCAAGCACAAGCTCAGCCTGCCCCCCAGAACCAGAAGAGGGCCTGAAGCAATCCTGCGCTTTTGCGGCCAGCTCCCAAAAAAGCGAGTTGAAAAATGGAGCTCAGGGGCACTGCAATTCACAAACCTGCAGAGTTTTAAATGATACCTCTCGTCCACAAATATATTAAGGGAAGGCAACGAAGAGGCTTTGAAAGCAAGGCAGAATTGCAGGAAACAGATTTCAGGAGGTAGATTCGAATCGCCTTGAAAGCACATGAAAAGCGGCAAAACGTGGACAATGATGCCCTTGGCCAAAAATGGCGTATGCGTTTTTTCCTGAATATATTCAGGAAAAAACGCATACGCCCTTTTTGGCCAACCAAGCAACCTGGAAAGGTCAATCAGCGCTCCAAAGAAGTCTCGCTTCCCAGCGGGCAAAAGGGCCATGCGGAAAAAAGTGTCCAAACCAGAAATGCAGGACCGGCCATGGAGAAATGGGAGCCTTGCTACGCTGATGGGTGGGATGTAAATTGCCAACACCCACTCTGGAGAAGTGTACGGTGTGTCCTGAAACATCTAAAACACACAGCTTGGAGAGCATAGGGCACTTCCACTCATGGGCGTATAAATTGGGAAAACTAAACATCAGCAAGACACAGGCACCCCAAAGTTTAGGGCTGCTCTGTGGACAAGAACCCCCACTTCATTACACCTTAAATATCCTAGGATAGAGAAAAATGGATAAAGAAGTTGTGGTCCTCATGTACAATGGAATATCACTCAGCCATGAAATCCACGTCATAAGGCTAGTAGCAGCACGATGAGTGGATTTAGGTACGACGATTCTAAGTGAAATAAGTCACACAGAAAAAGACACTTATCATAAGATATCACTTCTAGAGGGAATGTAAAAACCGCTACACTTGAACTGAATTGCAAAACAGAACAGAGTCACACGTTTAGGAAACACACTATGGCTGCTGAACGGGAAAGGTGAGGTGGGGTGATGCATAAAACAAGGGTTTCAAATTAGCTCCGATACCGTTCCATAAACCCAATATGTAAGAGACAAGACCTATTCCTTTTTCAGTGAACTGGACTCAACACCCCCTATTCACCGCACAAGAATATATCTGACTAGTAAGAATCTTCAAACCTATGTATTGATATCTCTCTGTAAGTGAGTCAAGGGGGTGTAAAGCGGCATAAACACAACCGTGAAAAGCAGCTAAACCCCATTATAAAAATAAATTACTTTTCAAAACCCGTGAAACAAAGACAGTGAAAGAGAGAGAAATTCTTACAAAATTCGTTCAGGGGCTGTGATGCAACCTGGATTGACCATATCTAGACCCACAGCTGATTGAGACATAAGGGTGGACACTCTTGGGGCTGAGAGGTTCGGTGAGGTTGGGTGAGCCAACGCAGACCCTTTCAAGTAATACTGCATGGTACCCATCCCATGGGTCCCAAATCTCCAGGTTCAAGGGCATCTTCCTACGTCGAAAACAGGCATGAGAAACCCAGAAGATGGTACACCGTGTGATCGGGAAAGGTTTCTAAAACGCACCTCATTTCTCATCTCCTTTGCTCGGGTTCGCCATTCCAGCCGATTTACTAGCCACCTCCCTCCTTGGAGAATCAGCACCTTTAACCTCCTGTTCCGTACAGGTTGCAATTTGTCCTGAGGATGAACGGGAAGAGGGGGAACCAATGAGAGACTAGCTCTAGGTGTTGGGACAGGCACAGGTCACTCTATTTTCCCATCAGGAAGAAGAATCAAGCACAAGCTCAGCCTGCCCCCCAGAACCAGAAGAGGGCCTGAAGCAATCCTGCGCTTTTGCGGCCAGCTCCCAAAAAAGCGAGTTGAAAAATGGAGCTCAGGGGCACTGCAATTCACAAACCTGCAGAGTTTTAAATGATACCTCTCGTCCACAAATATATTAAGGGAAGGCAACGAAGAGGCTTTGAAAGCAAGGCAGAATTGCAGGAAACAGATTTCAGGAGGTAGATTCGAATCGCCTTGAAAGCACATGAAAAGCGGCAAAACGTGGACAATGATGCCCTTGGCCAAAAAGGGCGTATGCGTTTTTTCCTGAATATATTCAGGAAAAAACGCATACGCCCTTTTTGGCCAACCAAGCAACCTGGAAAGGCCAATCAGCGCTCCAAAGAAGTCTCGCTTCCCAGCGGGCAAAAGGGCCATGCGGAAAAAAGTGTCCAAACCAGAAATGCAGGACCGGCCATGGAGAAATGGGAGCCTTGCTACGCTGATGGGTGGGATGTAAATTGCCAACACCCACTCTGGAGAAGTGTACGGTGTGTCCTGAAACATCTAAAAAACACAGCTTGGAGAGCATAGGGCACTTCCACTCATGGGCGTATAAATTGGGAAAACTAAACATCAGCAAGACACAGGCACCCCAAAGTTTAGGGCTGCTCTGTGGACAAGAACCCCCACTTCATTACACCTTAAATATCCTAGGATAGAGAAAAATGGATAAAGAAGTTGTGGTCCTCATGTACAATGGAATATCACTCAGCCATGAAATCAACGTCATAAGGCTAGTAGCAGCACGATGAGTGGATTTAGGTACGACGATTCTAAGTGAAATAAGTCACACAGAAAAAGACACTTATCATAAGATATCACTTAGAGAGGGAATGTAAAAACCGCTACACTTGAACTGAATTACAAAACAGAACAGAGTCACACATTTAGAAAACACACTATGGCTGCTGAACGGGCAAGGTGAGGTGGGGTGATGCATAAAACAAGGGTTTCAAATTAGTTCAGATACCGTTCCATAAACCCAATATGTAAGAGACAAGACCTATTCCTTTTTCAGTGAACTGGACTCAACACCCCCTATTCACCGCTCAAGAATATAACTGACTAGTAATAATCTTCAAACCTATGTATTGATATCTCTCCGTAAGTGAGTCAAGGGGGTGTAAAGCGGCATAAACACAGCCGTGAAAAGCAGCTAAACCCCATTATAAAAATAAATTACTTTTCAAAACCCGTGAAACAAAGACAGTGAAAGAGAGAGAAATTCTTACAAAATTCGTTCAGGGGCTGTGATGCAACCTGGATTGAACATATCTAGACCCACAGCTGATTGAGACATAAGGGTGGACACTCTTGGGGCTGAGAGGTTCGGTGAGGTTGGGTGAGCCAACGCAGACCCTTTCAAGTAAAACTGCATGGTACCCATCCCATGGGTCCCAAATCTCCAGGTTCAAGGGCATCTTCCTACGTCGAAAACAGGCATGAGAAACCCAGAAGATGGTACACCGTGTGATCGGGAAAGGTTTCTAAAACGCACCTCATTTCTCATCTCCTTTGCTCGGGTTCGCCATTCCAGCCGATTTACTAGCCACCTCCCTCCTTGGAGAATCAGCACCTTTAACCTCCTGTTCCGTACAGGTTGCAATTTGTCCTGAGGATGAACGGGAAGAGGGGGAACCAATGAGAGACTAGCTCTAGGTGTTGGGACAGGCACAGGTCACTCTATTTTCCCATCAGGAAGAAGAATCAAGCACAAGCTCAGCCTGCCCCCCAGAACCAGAAGAGGGCCTGAAGCAATCCTGCGCTTTTGCGGCCAGCTCCCAAAAAAGCGAGTTGAAAAATGGAGCTCAGGGGCACTGCAATTCACAAACCTGCAGAGTTTTAAATGATACCTCTCGTCCACAAATATATTAAGGGAAGGCAACGAAGAGGCTTTGAAAGCAAGGCAGAATTGCAGGAAACAGATTTCAGGAGGTAGATTCGAATCGCCTTGAAAGCACATGAAAAGCGGCAAAACGTGGACAATGATGCCCTTGGCCAAAAAGGGCGTATGCGTTTTTTCCTGAATATATTCAGGAAAAAACGCATACGCCCTTTTTGGCCAACCAAGCAACCTGGAAAGGTCAATCAGCGCTCCAAAGAAGTCTCGCTTCCCAGCGGGCAAAAGGGCCATGCGGAAAAAAGTGTCCAAACCAGAAATGCAGGACCGGCCATGGAGAAATGGGAGCCTTGCTACGCTGATGGGTGGGATGTAAATTGCCAACACCCACTCTGGAGAAGTGTACGGTGTGTCCTGAAATATCTAAAACACACAGCTTGGAGAGCATAGGGCACTTCCACTCATGGGCGTATAAATTGGGAAAACTAAACATCAGCAAGACACAGGCACCCCAAAGTTTAGGGCTGCTCTGTGGACAAGAACCCCCACTTCATTACACCTTAAATATCCTAGGATAGAGAAAAATGGATAAAGAAGTTGTGGTCCTCATGTACAATGGAATATCACTCAGCCATGAAATCCACGTCATAAGGCTAGTAGCAGCACGATGAGTGGATTTAGGTACGACGATTCTAAGTGAAATAAGTCACACAGAAAAAGACACTTATCATAAGATATCACTTCTAGAGGGAATGTAAAAACCGCTACACTTGAACTGAATTGCAAAACAGAACAGAGTCACACGTTTAGGAAACACACTATGGCTGCTGAACGGGAAAGGTGAGGTGGGGTGATGCATAAAACAAGGGTTTCAAATTAGCTCCGATACCGTTCCATAAACCCAATATGTAATAGACAAGACCTATTCCTTTTTCAGTGAACTGGACTCAACACCCCCTATTCACCGCACAAGAATATATCTGACTAGTAAGAATCTTCAAACCTATGTATTGATATCTCTCTGTAAGTGAGTCAAGGGGGTGTAAAGCGGCATAAACACAGCCGTGAAAAGCAGCTAAACCCCATTATAAAAATAAATTACTTTTCAAAACCCGTGAAACAAAGACAGTGAAAGAGAGAGAAATTCTTACAAAATTCGTTCAGGGGCTGTGATGCAACCTGGATTGACCATATCTAGACCCACAGCTGATTGAGACATAAGGGTGGACACTCTTGGGGCTGAGAGGTTCGGTGAGGTTGGGTGAGCCAACGCAGACCCTTTCAAGTAATACTGCATGGTACCCATCCCATGGGTCCCAAATCTCCAGGTTCAAGGGCATCTTCCTACGTCGAAAACAGGCATGAGAAACCCAGAAGATGGTACACCGTGTGATCGGGAAAGGTTTCTAAAACGCACCTCATTTCTCATCTCCTTTGCTCGGGTTCGCCATTCCAGCCGATTTACTAGCCACCTCCCTCCTTGGAGAATCAGCACCTTTAACCTCCTGTTCCGTACAGGTTGCAATTTGTCCTGAGGATGAACGGGAAGAGGGGGAACCAATGAGAGACTAGCTCTAGGTGTTGGGACAGGCACAGGTCACTCTATTTTCCCATCAGGAAGAAGAATCAAGCACAAGCTCAGCCTGCCCCCCAGAACCAGAAGAGGGCCTGAAGCAATCCTGCGCTTTTGCGGCCAGCTCCCAAAAAAGCGAGTTGAAAAATGGAGCTCAGGGGCACTGCAATTCACAAACCTGCAGAGTTTTAAATGATACCTCTCGTCCACAAATATATTAAGGGAAGGCAACGAAGAGGCTTTGAAAGCAAGGCAGAATTGCAGGAAACAGATTTCAGGAGGTTGATTCGAATCGCCTTGAAAGCACATGAAAAGCGGCAAAACGTGGACAATGATGCCCTTGGCCAAAAAGGGCGTATGCGTTTTTTCCTGAATATATTCAGGAACAAACGCATATGCCCTTTTTGGCCAACCAAGCAACCTGGAAAGGCCAATCAGCGCTCCAAAGAAGTCTCGCTTCCCAGCGGGCAAAAGGGCCATGCGGAAAAAAGTGTCCAAACCAGAAATGCAGGACCGGCCATGGAGAAATGGGAGCCTTGCTACGCTGATGGGTGGGATGTAAATTGCCAACAGCCACTCTGGAGAAGTGTACGGTGTGTTCTGAAACATCTAAAAAACACAGCTTGGAGAGCATAGGGCACTTCCACTCATGGGCGTATAAATTGGGAAAACTAAACATCAGCAAGACACAGGCACCCCAAAGTTTAGGGCTGCTCTGTGGACAAGAACCCCCACTTCATTACACCTTAAATATCCTAGGAAAGCGAAAAATGGATAAAGAAGTTGTGGTCCTCATGTACAATGGAATATCACTCAGCCATGAAATCCACGTCATAAGGCTAGTAGCAGCACGATGAGTGGATTTAGGTACGACGATTCTAAGTGAAATAAGTCACACAGAAAAAGACACTTATCATAAGATATCACTTCGAGAGGGAATGTAAAAACCGCTACACTTGAACTGAATTGCAAAACAGAACAGAGTCACACGTTTAGGAAACACACTATGGCTGCTGAACGGGAAAGGTGAGGTGGGGTGATGCATAAAACAAGGGTTTCAAATTAGCTCCGATACCGTTCCATAAACCCAATATGTAAGAGACAAGACCTATTCCTTTTTCAGTGAACTGGACTCAACACCCCCTATTCACCGCACAAGAATATATCTGACTAGTAAGAATCTTCAAACCTATGTATTGATATCTCTCTGTAAGTGAGTCAAGGGGGTGTAAAGCGGCATAAACACAGCCGTGAAAAGCAGCTAAACCCCATTATAAAAATAAATTACTTTTCAAAACCCGTGAAACAAAGACAGTGAAAGAGAGAGAAATTCTTACAAAATTCGTTCAGGGGCTGTGATGCAACCTGGATTGACCATATCTAGACCCACAGCTGATTGAGACATAAGGGTGGACACTCTTGGGGCTGAGAGGTTCGGTGAGGTTGGGTGAGCCAACGCAGACCCTTTCAAGTAATACTGCATGGTACCCATCCCATGGGTCCCAAATCTCCAGGTTCAAGGGCATCTTCCTACGTCGAAAACAGGCATGAGAAACCCAGAAGATGGTACACCGTGTGATCGGGAAAGGTTTCTAAAACGCACCTCATTTCTCATCTCCTTTGCTCGGGTTCGCCATTCCAGCCGATTTACTAGCCATCTCCCTCCTTGGAGAAACAGCACCTTTAACCTCCTGTTCCGTACAGGTTGCAATTTGTCCTGAGGATGAACGGGAAGAGGGGGAACCAATGAGAGACTAGCTCTAGGTGTTGGGACAGGCACAGGTCACTCTATTTTCCCATCAGGAAGAAGAATTAAGCACAAGCTCAGCCTGCCCCCCAGAACCAGAAGAGGGCCTGAAGCAATCCTGCGCTTTTGCGGCCAGCTCCCAAAAAAGCGAGTTGAAAAATGGAGCTCAGGGGCACTGCAATTCACAAACCTGCAGAGTTTTAAATGATACCTCTCGTCCACAAATATATTAAGGGAAGGCAACGAAGAGGCTTTGAAAGCAAGGCAGAATTGCACGAAACAGATTTCAGGAGGTAGATTCGAATCGCCTTGAAAGCACATGAAAAGCGGCAAAACGTGGACAATGATGCCCTTGGCCAAAAAGGGCGTATGCGTTTTTTCCTGAATATATTCAGGAAAAAACGCATACGCCCTTTTTGGCCAACCAAGCAACCTGGAAAGGCCAATCAGCGCTCCAAAGAAGTCTCGCTTCCCAGCGGGCAAAAGGGCCATGCGGAAAAAAGTGTCCAAACCAGAAATGCAGGACCGGCCATGGAGAAATGGGAGCCTTGCTACGCTGATGGGTGGGATGTAAATTGCCAACACCCACTCTGGAGAAGTGTACGGTGTGTCCTGAAACATCTAAAAAACACAGCTTGGAGAGCATAGGGCACTTCCACTCATGGGCGTATAAATTGGGAAAACTAAAAATCAGCAAGACACAGGCACCCCAAAGTTTAGGGCTGCTCTGTGGACAAGAACCCCCACTTCATTACACCTTAAATATCCTAGGAAAGCGAAAAATGGATAAAGAAGTTGTGGTCCTCATGTACAATGGAATATCACTCAGCCATGAAATCAACGTCATAAGGCTAGTAGCAGCACGATGAGTGGATTTAGGTACGACGATTCTAAGTGAAATAAGTCACACAGAAAAAGACACTTATCATAAGATATCACTTAGAGAGGGAATGTAAAAACCGCTACACTTGAACTGAATTACAAAACAGAACAGAGTCACACGTTTAGAAAACACACTATGGCTGCTGAACGGGCAAGGTGAGGTGGGGTGATGCATAAAACAAGGGTTTCAAATTAGCTCAGATACCGTTCCATAAACCCAATATGTAATAGACAAGAACTACTCCTTGCTCAGTGAACTGGACTCAACACCCCCTATTCACCGCACAAGAATATATCTGACTAGTAAGAATCTTCAAACCTATGTATTGATATCTCTCCGTAAGTGAGTCAAGGGGGTGTAAAGCGGCATAAACACAGCCGTGAAAAGCAGCTAAACCCCATTATAAAAATAAATTACTTTTCAAAACCCGTGAAACAAAGACAGTGAAAGAGAGAGAAATTCTTACAAAATTCGTTCAGGGGCTGTGATGCAACCTGGATTGACCATATCTAGACCCACAGCTGATTGAGACATAAGGGTGGACACTCTTGGGGCTGAGAGGTTCGGTGAGGTTGGGTGAGCCAACGCAGACCCTTTCAAGTAATACTGCATGGTACCCATCCCATGGGTCCCAAATCTCCAGGTTCAAGGGCATCTTCCTACGTCGAAAACAGGCATGAGAAACCCAGAAGATGGTACACCGTGTGATCGGGAAAGGTTTCTAAAACGCACCTCATTTCTCATCTCCTTTGCTCGGGTTCGCCATTCCAGCCGATTTACTAGCCATCTCCCTCCTTGGAGAATCAGCACCTTTAACCTCCTGTTCCGTACAGGTTGCAATTTGTCCTGAGGATGAACGGGAAGAGGGGGAACCAATGAGAGACTAGCTCTAGGTGTTGGGACAGGCACAGGTCACTCTATTTTCCCATCAGGAAGAAGAATTAAGCACAAGCTCAGCCTGCCCCCCAGAACCAGAAGAGGGCCTGAAGCAATCCTGCGCTTTTGCGGCCAGCTCCCAAAAAAGCGAGTTGAAAAATGGAGCTCAGGGGCACTGCAATTCACAAACCTGCAGAGTTTTAAATGATACCTCTCGTCCACAAATATACTAAGAGAAGGCAACGAAGAGGCTTTGAAAGCAAGGCAGAATTGCAGGAAACAGATTTCAGGAGGTAGATTCGAATCGCCTTGAAAGCACATGAAAAGCGGCAAAACGTGGACAATGATGCCCTTGGCCAAAAAGGGCGTATGCGTTTTTTCCTGAATATATTCAGGAAAAAACGCATACGCCCTTTTTGGCCAACCAAGCAACCTGGAAAGGCCAATCACCGCTCCAAAGAAGTCTCGCTTCCCAGCGGGCAAAAGGGCCATGCGGAAAAAAGTGTCCAAACCAGAAATGCAGGACCGGCCATGGAGAAATGGGAGCCTTGCTACGCTGATGGGTGGGATGTAAATTGCCAACAGCCACTCTGGAGAAGTGTACGGTGTGTTCTGAAACATCTAAAAAACACAGCTTGGAGAGCATAGGGCACTTCCACTCATGGGCGTATAAATTGGGAAAACTAAAAATCAGCAAGACACAGGCACCCCAAAGTTTAGGGCTGCTCTGTGGACAAGAACCCCCACTTCATTACACCTTAAATATCCTAGGAAAGCGAAAAATGGATAAAGAAGTTGTGGTCCTCATGTACAATGGAATATCACTCAGCCATGAAATCCACGTCATAAGGCTAGTAGCAGCACGATGAGTGGATTTAGGTACGACGATTCTAAGTGAAATAAGTCACACAGAAAAAGACACTTATCATAAGATATCACTTCTAGAGGGAATGTAAAAACCGCTACACTTGAACTGAATTGCAAAACAGAACAGAGTCACACGTTTAGGAAACACACTATGGCTGCTGAACGGGAAAGGTGAGGTGGGGTGATGCATAAAACAAGGGTTTCAAATTAGCTCCGATACCGTTCCATAAACCCAATATGTAAGAGACAAGACCTATTCCTTTTTCAGTGAACTGGACTCAACACCCCCTATTCACCGCACAAGAATATATCTGACTAGTAAGAATCTTCAAACCTATGTATTGATATCTCTCTGTAAGTGAGTCAAGGGGGTGTAAAGCGGCATAAACACAGCCGTGAAAAGCAGCTAAACCCCATTATAAAAATAAATTACTTTTCAAAACCCGTGAAACAAAGACAGTGAAAGAGAGAGAAATTCTTACAAAATTCGTTCAGGGGCTGTGATGCAACCTGGATTGACCATATCTAGACCCACAGCTGATTGAGACATAAGGGTGGACACTCTTGGGGCTGAGAGGTTCGGTGAGGTTGGGTGAGCCAACGCAGACCCTTTCAAGTAATACTGCATGGTACCCATCCCATGGGTCCCAAATCTCCAGGTTCAAGGGCATCTTCCTACGTCGAAAACAGGCATGAGAAACCCAGAAGATGGTACACCGTGTGATCGGGAAAGGTTTCTAAAACGCACCTCATTTCTCATCTCCTTTGCTCGGGTTCGCCATTCCAGCCGATTTACTAGCCACCTCCCTCCTTGGAGAATCAGCACCTTTAACCTCCTGTTCCGTACAGGTTGCAATTTGTCCTGAGGATGAACGGGAAGAGGGGGAACCAATGAGAGACTAGCTCTAGGTGTTGGGACAGGCACAGGTCACTCTATTTTCCCATCAGGAAGAAGAATCAAGCACAAGCTCAGCCTGCCCCCCAGAACCAGAAGAGGGCCTGAAGCAATCCTGCGCTTTTGCGGCCAGCTCCCAAAAAAGCGAGTTGAAAAATGGAGCTCAGGGGCACTGCAATTCACAAACCTGCAGAGTTTTAAATGATACCTCTCGTCCACAAATATATTAAGGGAAGGCAACGAAGAGGCTTTGAAAGCAAGGCAGAATTGCAGGAAACAGATTTCAGGAGGTAGATTCGAATCGCCTTGAAAGCACATGAAAAGCGGCAAAACGTGGACAATGATGCCCTTGGCCAAAAAGGGCGTATGCGTTTTTTCCTGAATATATTCAGGAAAAAACGCATACGCCCTTTTTGGCCAACCAAGCAACCTGGAAAGGTCAATCAGCGCTCCAAAGAAGTCTCGCTTCCCAGCGGGCAAAAGGGCCATGCGGAAAAAAGTGTCCAAACCAGAAATGCAGGACCGGCCATGGAGAAATGGGAGCCTTGCTACGCTGATGGGTGGGATGTAAATTGCCAACACCCACTCTGGAGAAGTGTACGGTGTGTCCTGAAACATCTAAAACACACAGCTTGGAGAGCATAGGGCACTTCCACTCATGGGCGTATAAATTGGGAAAACTAAACATCAGCAAGACACAGGCACCCCAAAGTTTAGGGCTGCTCTGTGGACAAGAACCCCCACTTCATTACACCTTAAATATCCTAGGAAAGAGAAAAATGGATAAAGAAGTTGTGGTCCTCATGTACAATGGAATATCACTCAGCCATGAAATCAACGTCATAAGGCTAGTAGCAGCACGATGAGTGGATTTAGGTACGACGATTCTAAGTGAAATAAGTCACACAGAAAAAGACACTTATCATAAGATATCACTTAGAGAGGGAATGTAAAAACGGCTACACTTGAACTGAATTACAAAACAGAACAGAGTCACACGTTTAGAAAACACACTATGGCTGCTGAACGGGCAAGGTGAGGTGGGGTGATGCATAAAACAAGGGTTTCAAATTAGCTCCGATACCGTTCCATAAACCCAATATGTAATAGACAAGAACTACTCCTTGCTCAGTGAACTGGACTCAACACCCCCTATTCACCGCAGAAGAATATATCTGACTAGTAAGAATCGTCAAACCTATGTATTGATATCTCTCCGTAAGTGAGTCAAGGGTGTGTAAAGCGGCATAAACACAGCCGTGAAAAGCAGCTAAACCCCATTATAAAAATAAATTACTTTTCAAAACCCGTGAAACAAAGACAGTGAAAGAGAGAGAAATTCTTCCAAAATTCGTTCAGGGGCTGTGATGCAACCTGGATTGACCATATCTAGACCCACAGCTGATTGAGACATAAGGGTGGACACTCTTGGGGCTGAGAGGTTCGGTGAGGTTGGGTGAGCCAACGCAGACCCTTTCAAGTAATACTGCATGGTACCCATCCCATGGGTCCCAAATCTCCAGGTTCAAGGGCATCTTCCTACGTCGAAAACAGGCATGAGAAACCCAGAAGATGGTACACCGTGTGATCGGGAAAGGTTTCTAAAACGCACCTCATTTCTCATCTCCTTTGCTCGGGTTCGCCATTCCAGCCGATTTACTAGCCATCTCCCTCCTTGGAGAATCAGCACCTTTAACCTCCTGTTCCGTACAGGTTGCAATTTGTCCTGAGGATGAACGGGAAGAGGGGGAACCAATGAGAGACTAGCTCTAGGTGTTGGGACAGGCACAGGTCACTCTATTTTCCCATCAGGAAGAAGAATCAAGCACAAGCTCAGCCTGCCCCCCAGAACCAGAAGAGGGCCTGAAGCAATCCTGCGCTTTTGCGGCCAGCTCCCAAAAAAGCGAGTTGAAAAATGGAGCTCAGGGGCACTGCAATTCACAAACCTGCAGAGTTTTAAATGATACCTCTCGTCCACAAATATATTAAGGGAAGGCAACGAAGAGGCTTTGAAAGCAAGGCAGAATTGCAGGAAACAGATTTCAGGAGGTAGATTCGAATCGCCTTGAAAGCACATGAAAAGCGGCAAAACGTGGACAATGATGCCCTTGGCCAAAAAGGGCGTATGCGTTTTTTCCTGAATATATTCAGGAAAAAACGCATACGCCCTTTTTGGCCAACCAAGCAACCTGGAAAGGCCAATCAGCGCTCCAAAGAAGTCTCGCTTCCCAGCGGGCAAAAGGGCCATGCGGAAAAAAGTGTCCAAACCAGAAATGCAGGACCGGCCACGGAGAAATGGGAGCCTTGCTACGCTGATGGGTGGGATGTAAATTGCCAACAGCCACTCTGGAGAAGTGTACGGTGTGTTCTGAAACATCTAAAAAACACAGCTTGGAGAGCATAGGGCACTTCCACTCATGGCCGTATAAATTGGGAAAACTAAAAATCAGCAAGACACAGGCACCCCAAAGTTTAGGGCTGCTCTGTGGACAAGAACCCCCACTTCATTACACCTTAAATATCCTAGGAAAGCGAAAAATGGATAAAGAAGTTGTGGTCCTCATGTACAATGGAATATCACTCAGCCATGAAATCAACGTCATAAGGCTAGTAGCAGCACGATGAGTGGATTTAGGTACGACGATTCTAAGTGAAATAAGTCACACAGAAAAAGACACTTATCATAAGATATCACTTCTAGAGGGAATGTAAAAACCGCTACACTTGAACTGAATTGCAAAACAGAACAGAGTCACACGTTTAGGAAACACACTATGGCTGCTGAACGGGAAAGGTGAGGTGGGGTGATGCATAAAACAAGGGTTTCAAATTAGCTCCGATACCGTTCCATAAACCCAATATGTAAGAGACAAGACCTATTCCTTTTTCAGTGAACTGGACTCAACACCCCCTCTTCACCGCACAAGAATATATCTGACTAGTAAGAATCTTCAAACCTATGTATTGATATCTCTCTGTAAGTGAGTCAAGGGGGTGTAAAGCGGCATAAACACAGCCGTGAAAAGCAGCTAAACCCCATTATAAAAATAAATTACTTTTCAAAACCCGTGAAACAAAGACAGTGGAAGAGAGAGAAATTCTTACAAAATTCGTTCAGGGGCTGTGATGCAACCTGGATTGACCATATCTAGACCCACAGCTGATTGAGACATAAGGGTGGACCCTCTTGGGGCTGAGAGGTTCGGTGAGGTTGGGTGAGCCAACGCAGACCCTTTCAAGTAATACTGCATGGTACCCATCCCATGGGTCCCAAATCTCCAGGTTCAAGGGCATCTTCCTACGTCGAAAACAGGCATGAGAAACCCAGAAGATGGTACACCGTGTGATCGGGAAAGGTTTCTAAAACGCACCTCATTTCTCATCTCCTTTGCTCGGGTTCGCCATTCCAGCCGATTTACTAGCCACCTCCCTCCTTGGAGAATCAGCACCTTTAACCTCCTGTTCCGTACAGGTTGCAATTTGTCCTGAGGATGAACGGGAAGAGGGGGAACCAATGAGAGACTAGCTCTAGGTGTTGGGACAGGCACAGGTCACTCTATTTTCCCATCAGGAAGAAGAATCAAGCACAAGCTCAGCCTGCCCCCCAGAACCAGAAGAGGGCCTGAAGCAATCCTGCGCTTTTGCGGCCAGCTCCCAAAAAAGCGAGTTGAAAAATGGAGCTCAGGGGCACTGCAATTCACAAACCTGCAGAGTTTTAAATGATACCTCTCGTCCACAAATATATTAAGGGAAGGCAACGAAGAGGCTTTGAAAGCAAGGCAGAATTGCAGGAAACAGATTTCAGGAGGTAGATTCGAATCGCCTTGAAAGCACATGAAAAGCGGCAAAACGTGGACAATGATGCCCTTGGCCAAAAAGGGCGTATGCGTTTTTTCCTGAATATATTCAGGAAAAAACGCATACGCCCTTTTTGGCCAACCAAGCAACCTGGAAAGGCCAATCAGCGCTCCAAAGAAGTCTCGCTTCCCAGCGGGCAAAAGGGCCATGCGGAAAAAAGTGTCCAAACCAGAAATGCAGGACCGGCCATGGAGAAATGGGAGCCTTGCTACGCTGATGGGTGGGATGTAAATTGCCAACACCCACTCTGGAGAAGTGTACGGTGTGTCCTGAAACATCTAAAACACACAGCTTGGAGAGCATAGGGCACTTCCACTCATGGGCGTATAAATTGGGAAAACTAAACATCAGCAAGACACAGGCACCCCAAAGTTTAGGGCTGCTCTGTTGACAAGAACCCCCACTTCATTACACCTTAAATATCCTAGGAAAGCGAAAAATGGATAAAGAAGTTGTGGTCCTCATGTACAATGGAATATCACTCAGCCATGAAATCAACGTCATAAGGCTAGTAGCAGCACGATGAGTGGATTTAGGTACGACGATTCTAAGTGAAATAAGTCACACAGAAAAAGACACTTATCATAACATATCACTTCTAGAGGGAATGTAAAAACCGCTACACTTGAACTGAATTGCAAAACAGAACAGAGTCACACGTTTAGGAAACACACTATGGCTGCTGAACGGGAAAGGTGAGGTGGGGTGATGCATAAAACAAGGGTTTCAAATTAGCTCCGATACCGTTCCATAAACCCAATATGTAAGAGACAAGACCTATTCCTTTTTCAGTGAACTGGACTCAACACCCCCTCTTCACCGCACAAGAATATATCTGACTAGTAAGAATCTTCAAACCTATGTATTGATATCTCTCTGTAAGTGAGTCAAGGGGGTGTAAAGCGGCATAAACACAGCCGTGAAAAGCAGCTAAACCCCATTATAAAAATAAATTACTTTTCAAAACCCGTGAAACAAAGACAGTGAAAGAGAGAGAAATTCTTACAAAATTCGTTCAGGGGCTGTGATGCAACCTGGATTGACCATATCTAGACCCACAGCTGATTGAGACATAAGGGTGGACACTCTTGGGGCTGAGAGGTTCGGTGAGGTTGGGTGAGCCAACGCAGACCCTTTCAAGTAATACTGCATGGTACCCATCCCATGGGTCCCAAATCTCCAGGTTCAAGGGCATCTTCCTACGTCGAAAACAGGCATGAGAAACCCAGAAGATGGTACACCGTGTGATCGGGAAAGGTTTCTAAAACGCACCTCATTTCTCATCTCCTTTGCTCGGGTTCGCCATTCCAGCCGATTTACTAGCCACCTCCCTCCTTGGAGAATCAGCACCTTTAACCTCCTGTTCCGTACAGGTTGCAATTTGTCCTGAGGATGAACGGGAAGAGGGGGAACCAATGAGAGACTAGCTCTAGGTGTTGGGACAGGCACAGGTCACTCTATTTTCCCATCAGGAAGAAGAATCAAGCACAAGCTCAGCCTGCCCCCCAGAACCAGAAGAGGGCCTGAAGCAATCCTGCGCTTTTGCGGCCAGCTCCCAAAAAAGCGAGTTGAAAAATGGAGCTCAGGGGCACTGCAATTCACAAACCTGCAGAGTTTTAAATGATACCTCTCGTCCACAAATATATTAAGGGAAGGCAACGAAGAGGCTTTGAAAGCAAGGCAGAATTGCAGGAAACAGATTTCAGGAGGTAGATTCGAATCGCCTTGAAAGCACATGAAAAGCGGCAAAACGTGGACAATGATGCCCTTGGCCAAAAAGGGCGTATGCGTTTTTTCCTGAATATATTCAGGAAAAAACGCATACGCCCTTTTTGGCCAACCAAGCAACCTGGAAAGGCCAATCACCGCTCCAAAGAAGTCTCGCTTCCCAGCGGGCAAAAGGGCCATGCGGAAAAAAGTGTCCAAACCAGAAATGCAGGACCGGCCATGGAGAAATGGGAGCCTTGCTACGCTGATGGGTGGGATGTAAATTGCCAACACCCACTCTGGAGAAGTGTACGGTGTGTCCTGAAACATCTAAAACACACAGCTTGGAGAGCATAGGGCACTTCCACTCATGGGCGTATAAATTGGGAAAACTAAACATCAGCAAGACACAGGCACCCCAAAGTTTAGGGCTGCTCTGTGGACAAGAACCCCCACTTCATTACACCTTAAATATCCTAGGAAAGCGAAAAATGGATAAAGAAGTTGTGGTCCTCATGTACAATGGAATATCACTCAGCCATGAAATCAACGTCATAAGGCTAGTAGCAGCACGATGAGTGGATTTAGGTACGACGATTCTAAGTGAAATAAGTCACACAGAAAAAGACACTTATCATAACATATCACTTCTAGAGGGAATGTAAAAACCGCTACACTTGAACTGAATTGCAAAACAGAACAGAGTCACACGTTTAGGAAACACACTATGGCTGCTGAACGGGCAAGGTGAGGTGGGGTGATGCATAAAACAAGGGTTTCAAATTAGCTCCGATACCGTTCCATAAACCCAATATGTAAGAGACAAGACCTATTCCTTTTTCAGTGAACTGGACTCAACACCCCCTCTTCACCGCACAAGAATATATCTGACTAGTAAGAATCTTCAAACCTATGTATTGATATCTCTCTGTAAGTGAGTCAAGGGGGTGTAAAGCGGCATAAACACAGCCGTGAAAAGCAGCTAAACCCCATTATAAAAATAAATTACTTTTCAAAACCCGTGAAACAAAGACAGTGAAAGAGAGAGAAATTCTTACAAAATTCGTTCAGGGGCTGTGATGCAACCTGGATTGACCATATCTAGACCCACAGCTGATTGAGACATAAGGGTGGACACTCTTGGGGCTGAGAGGTTCGGTGAGGTTGGGTGAGCCAACGCAGACCCTTTCAAGTAATACTGCATGGTACCCATCCCATGGGTCCCAAATCTCCAGGTTCAAGGGCATCTTCCTACGTCGAAAACAGGCATGAGAAACCCAGAAGATGGTACACCGTGTGATCGGGAAAGGTTTCTAAAACGCACCTCATTTCTCATCTCCTTTGCTCGGGTTCGCCATTCCAGCCGATTTACTAGCCACCTCCCTCCTTGGAGAATCAGCACCTTTAACCTCCTGTTCCGTACAGGTTGCAATTTGTCCTGAGGATGAACGGGAAGAGGGGGAACCAATGAGAGACTAGCTCTAGGTGTTGGGACAGGCACAGGTCACTCTATTTTCCCATCAGGAAGAAGAATCAAGCACAAGCTCAGCCTGCCCCCCCGGAACCAGAAGAGGGCCTGAAGCAATCCTGCGCTTTTGCGGCCAGCTCCCAAAAAAGCGAGTTGAAAAATGGAGCTCAGGGGCACTGCAATTCACAAACCTGCAGAGTTTTAAATGATACCTCTCGTCCACAAATATATTAAGGGAAGGCAACGAAGAGGCTTTGAAAGCAAGGCAGAATTGCAGGAAACAGATTTCAGGAGGTAGATTCGAATCGCCTTGAAAGCACATGAAAAGCGGCAAAACGTGGACAATGATGCCCTTGGCCAAAAAGGGCGTATGCGTTTTTTCCTGAATATATTCAGGAAAAAACGCATACGCCCTTTTTGGCCAACCAAGCAACCTGGAAAGGCCAATCAGCGCTCCAAAGAAGTCTCGCTTCCCAGCGGGCAAAAGGGCCATGTGGAAAAAAGTGTCCAAACCAGAAATGCAGGACCGGCCATGGAGAAATGGGAGCCTTGCTACGCTGATGGGTGGGATGTAAATTGCCAACAGCCACTCTGGAGAAGTGTACGGTGTGTTCTGAAACATCTAAAAAACACAGCTTGGAGAGCATAGGGCACTTCCACTCATGGGCGTATAAATTGGGAAAACTAAAAATCAGCAAGACACAGGCACCCCAAAGTTTAGGGCTGCTCTGTGTACAAGAACCCCCACTTCATTACACCTTAAATATCCTAGGAAAGCGAAAAATGGATAAAGAAGTTGTGGTCCTCATGTACAATGGAATATCACTCAGCCATGAAATCAACGTCATAAGGCTAGTAGCAGCACGATGAGTGGATTTAGGTACGACGATTCTAAGTGAAATAAGTCACACAGAAAAAGACACTTATCATAACATATCACTTCTAGAGGGAATGTAAAAACCGCTACACTTGAACTGAATTGCAAAACAGAACAGAGTCACACGTTTAGGAAACACACTATGGCTGCTGAACGGGAAAGGTGAGGTGGGGTGATGCATAAAACAAGGGTTTCAAATTAGCTCCGATACCGTTCCATAAACCCAATATGTAAGAGACAAGACCTATTCCTTTTTCAGTGAACTGGACTCAACACCCCCTATTCACCGCACAAGAATATATCTGACTAGTAAGAATCTTCAAACCTATGTATTGATATCTCTCTGTAAGTGAGTCAAGGGGGTGTAAAGCAGCATAAACACAGCCGTGAAAAGCAGCTAAACCCCATTATAAAAATAAATTACTTTTCAAAACCCGTGAAACAAAGACAGTGAAAGAGAGAGAAATTCTTACAAAATTCGTTCAGGGGCTGTGATGCAACCTGGATTGACCATATCTAGACCCACAGCTGATTGAGACATAAGGGTGGACACTCTTGGGGCTGAGAGGTTCGGTGAGGTTGGGTGAGCCAACGCAGACCCTTTCAAGTAATACTGCATGGTACCCATCCCATGGGTCCCAAATCTCCAGGTTCAAGGGCATCTTCCTACGTCGAAAACAGGCATGAGAAACCCAGAAGATGGTACACCGTGTGATCGGGAAAGGTTTCTAAAACGCACCTCATTTCTCATCTCCTTTGCTCGGGTTCGCCATTCCAGCCGATTTACTAGCCATCTCCCTCCTTGGAGAATCAGCACCTTTAACCTCCTGTTCCGTACAGGTTGCAATTTGTCCTGAGGATGAACGGGAAGAGGGGGAACCAATGAGAGACTAGCTCTAGGTGTTGGGACAGGCACAGGTCACTCTATTTTCCCATCAGGAAGAAGAATCAAGCACAAGCTCAGCCTGCCCCCCAGAACCAGAAGAGGGCCTGAAGCAATCCTGCGCTTTTGCGGCCAGCTCCCAAAAAAGCGAGTTGAAAAATGGAGCTCAGGGGCACTGCAATTCACAAACCTGCAGAGTTTTAAATGATACCTCTCGTCCACAAATATATTAAGGGAAGGCAACGAAGAGGCTTTGAAAGCAAGGCAGAATTGCAGGAAACAGATTTCAGGAGGTAGATTCGAATCGCCTTGAAAGCACATGAAAAGCGGCAAAACGTGGACAATGATGCCCTTGGCCAAAAAGGGCGTATGCGTTTTTTCCTGAATATATTCAGGAAAAAACGCATACGCCCTTTTTGGCCAACCAAGCAACCTGGAAAGGCCAATCACCGCTCCAAAGAAGTCTCGCTTCCCAGCGGGCAAAAGGGCCATGCGGAAAAAAGTGTCCAAACCAGAAATGCAGGACCGGCCATGGAGAAATGGGAGCCTTGCTACGCTGATGGGTGGGATGTAAATTGCCAACACCCACTCTGGAGAAGTGTACGGTGTGTCCTGAAACATCTAAAACACACAGCTTGGAGAGCATAGGGCACTTCCACTCATGGGCGTATAAATTGGGAAAACTAAACATCAGCAAGACACAGGCACCCCAAAGTTTAGGGCTGCTCTGTGGACAAGAACCCCCACTTCATTACACCTTAAATATCCTAGGAAAGAGAAAAATGGATAAAGAAGTTGTGGTCCTCATGTACAATGGAATATCACTCAGCCATGAAATCAACGTCATAAGGCTAGTAGCAGCACGATGAGTGGATTTAGGTACGACGATTCTAAGTGAAATAAGTCACACAGAAAAAGACACTTATCATAAGATATCACTTCTAGAGGGAATGTAAAAACCGCTACACTTGAACTGAACTGCAAAACAGAACAGAGTCACACGTTTAGGAAACACACTATGGCTGCTGAACGGGAAAGGTGAGGTGGGGTGATGCATAAAACAAGGGTTTCAAATTAGCTCCGATACCGTTCCATAAACCCAATATGTAAGAGACAAGACCTATTCCTTTTTCAGTGAACTGGACTCAACACCCCCTCTTCACCGCACAAGAATATATCTGACTAGTAAGAATCTTCAAACCTATGTATTGATATCTCTCTGTAAGTGAGTCAAGGGGGTGTAAAGCGGCATAAACACAGCCGTGAAAAGCAGCTAAACCCCATTATAAAAATAAATTACTTTTCAAAACCCGTGAAACAAAGACAGTGAAAGAGAGAGAAATTCTTACAAAATTCGTTCAGGGGCTGTGATGCAACCTGGATTGACCATATCTAGACCCACAGCTGATTGAGACATAAGGGTGGACACTCTTGGGGCTGAGAGGTTCGGTGAGGTTGGGTGAGCCAACGCAGACCCTTTCAAGTAATACTGCATGGTACCCATCCCATGGGTCCCAAATCTCCAGGTTCAAGGGCATCTTCCTACGTCGAAAACAGGCATGAGAAACCCAGAAGATGGTACACCGTGTGATCGGGAAAGGTTTCTAAAACGCACCTCATTTCTCATCTCCTTTGCTCGGGTTCGCCATTCCAGCCGATTTACTAGCCATCTCCCTCCTTGGAGAATCAGCACCTTTAACCTCCTGTTCCGTACAGGTTGCAATTTGTCCTGAGGATGAACGGGAAGAGGGGGAACCAATGAGAGACTAGCTCTAGGTGTTGGGACAGGCACAGGTCACTCTATTTTCCCATCAGGAAGAAGAATCAAGCACTAGCTCAGCCTGCCCCCCAGAACCAGAAGAGGGCCTGAAGCAATCCTGCGCTTTTGCGGCCAGCTCCCAAAAAAGCGAGTTGAAAAATGGAGCTCAGGGGCACTGCAATTCACAAACCTGCAGAGTTTTAAATGATACCTCTCGTCCACAAATATATTAAGGGAAGGCAACGAAGAGGCTTTGAAAGCAAGGCAGAATTGCAGGAAACAGATTTCAGGAGGTAGATTCGAATCGCCTTGAAAGCACATGAAAAGCGGCAAAACGTGGACAATGATGCCCTTGGCCAAAAAGGGCGTATGCGTTTTTTCCTGAATATATTCAGGAAAAAACGCATACGCCCTTTTTGGCCAACCAAGCAACCTGGAAAGGCCAATCAGCGCTCCAAAGAAGTCTCGCTTCCCAGCGGGCAAAAGGGCCATGCGGAAAAAAGTGTCCAAACCAGAAATGCAGGACCGGCCATGGAGAAATGGGAGCCTTGCTACGCTGATGGGTGGGATGTAAATTGCCAACAGCCACTCTGGAGAAGTGTACGGTGTGTCCTGAAACATCTAAAACACACAGCTTGGAGAGCATAGGGCACTTCCACTCATGGGCGTATAATTTGGGAAAACTAAACATCAGCAAGACACAGGCACCCCAAAGTTTAGGGCTGCTCTGTGGACAAGAACCCCCACTTCATTACACCTTAAATATCCTAGGAAAGAGAAAAATGGATAAAGAAGTTGTGGTCCTCATGTACAATGGAATATCACTCAGCCATGAAATCAACGTCATAAGGCTAGTAGCAGCACGATGAGTGGATTTAGGTACGACGATTCTAAGTGAAATAAGTCACACAGAAAAAGACACTTATCATAAGATATCACTTCTAGAGGGAATGTAAAAACCGCTACACTTGAACTGAATTGCAAAACAGAACAGAGTCACACGTTTAGGAAACACACTATGGCTGCTGAACGGGAAAGGTGAGGTGGGGTGATGCATAAAACAAGGGTTTCAAATTAGCTCCGATACCGTTCCATAAACCCAATATGTAAGAGACAAGACCTATTCCTTTTTCAGTGAACTGGACTCAACACCCCCTCTTCACCGCACAAGAATATATCTGACTAGTAAGAATCTTCAAACCTATGTATTGATATCTCTCTGTAAGTGAGTCAAGGGGGTGTAAAGCGGCATAAACACAGCCGTGAAAAGCAGCTAAACCCCATTATAAAAATAAATTACTTTTCAAAACCCGTGAAACAAAGACAGTGAAAGAGAGAGAAATTCTTACAAAATTCGTTCAGGGGCTGTGATGCAACCTGGATTGACCATATCTAGACCCACAGCTGATTGAGACATAAGGGTGGACACTCTTGGGGCTGAGAGGTTCGGTGAGGTTGGGTGAGCCAATGCAGACCCTTTCAAGTAATACTGCATGGTACCCATCCCATGGGTCCCAAATCTCCAGGTTCAAGGGCATCTTCCTACGTCGAAAACAGGCATGAGAAACCCAGAAGATGGTACACCGTGTGATCGGGAAAGGTTTCTAAAACGCACCTCATTTCTCATCTCCTTTGCTCGGGTTCGCCATTCCAGCCGATTTACTAGCCATCTCCCTCCTTGGAGAATCAGCACCTTTAACCTCCTGTTCCGTACAGGTTGCAATTTGTCCTGAGGATGAACGGGAAGAGGGGGAACCAATGAGAGACTAGCTCTAGGTGTTGGGACAGGCACAGGTCACTCTATTTTCCCATCAGGAAGAAGAATCAAGCACAAGCTCAGCCTGCCCCCCGAACCAGAAGAGGGCCTGAAGCAATCCTGCGCTTTTGCGGCCAGCTCCCAAAAAAGCGAGTTGAAAAATGGAGCTCAGGGGCACTGCAATTCACAAACCTGCAGAGTTTTAAATGATACCTCTCGTCCACAAATATATTAAGGGAAGGCAACGAAGAGGCTTTGAAAGCAAGGCAGAATTGCAGGAAACAGATTTCAGGAGGTAGATTCGAATCGCCTTGAAAGCACATGAAAAGCGGCAAAACGTGGACAATGATGCCCTTGGCCAAAAAGGGCGTATGCGTTTTTTCCTGAATATATTCAGGAAAAAACGCATACGCCCTTTTTGGCCAACCAAGCAACCTGGAAAGGCCAATCAGCGCTCCAAAGAAGTCTCGCTACCCAGCCGGCAAAAGGGCCATGCGGAAAAAAGTGTCCAAACCAGAAATGAAGGACCGGCCATGGAGAAATGGGAGCCTCGCTACGCTGATGGGTGGGATGTAAATTGCCAACAGCCACTCTGGAGAAGTGTACGGTGTGTCCTGAAACATCTAAAAAACACAGCTTGGAGAGCATAGGGCACTTCCACTCATGGGCGTATAAATTGGGAAAACTAAACATCAGCAAGACACAGGCACCCCAAAGTTTAGGGCTGCTCTGTGGACAAGAACCCCCACTTCATTACACCTTAAATATCCTAGGAAAGAGAAAAATGGATAAAGAAGTTGTGGTCCTCATGTACAATGGAATATCACTCAGCCATGAAATCAATGTCATAAGGCTAGTAGCAGCACGATGAGTGGATTTAGGTACGACGATTCTAAGTGAAATAAGTCACACAGAAAAAGACACTTATCCTAACATATCACTTCTAGAGGGAATGTAAAAACCGCAACACTTGAACTGAATTGCAAAACAGAACAGAGTCACACGTTTAGGAAACACACTATGGCTGCTGAACGGGAAAGGTGAGGTGGGGTGATGCATAAAACAAGGGTTTCAAATTAGCTCCGATACCGTTCCATAAACCCAATATGTAAGAGACAAGACCTATTCCTTTTTCAGTGAACTGGACTCAACACCCCCTATTCACCGCACAAGAATATATCTGACTAGTAAGAATCTTCAAACCTATGTATTGATATCTCTCTGTAAGTGAGTCAAGGGGGTGTAAAGCGGCATAAACACAGCCGTGAAAAGCAGCTAAACCCCATTATAAAAATAAATTACTTTTCAAAACCCGTGAAACAAAGACAGTGAAAGAGAGAGAAATTCTTACAAAATTCGTTCAGGGGCTGTGATGCAACCTGGATTGACCATATCTAGACCCACAGCTGATTGAGACATAAGGGTGGACACTCTTGGGGCTGAGAGGTTCGGTGAGGTTGGGTGAGCCAACGCAGACCCTTTCAGGTAATACTGCATGGTACCCATCCCATGGGTCCCAAATCTCCAGGTTCAAGGGCATCTTCCTACGTCGAAAACAGGCATGAGAAACCCAGAAGATGGTACACCGTGTGATCGGGAAAGGTTTCTAAAACGCACCTCATTTCTCATCTCCTTTGCTCGGGTTCGCCATTCCAGCCGATTTACTAGCCATCTCCCTCCTTGGAGAATCAGCACCTTTAACCTCCTGTTCCGTACAGGTTGCAATTTGTCCTGAGGATGAACGGGAAGAGGGGGAACCAATGAGAGACTAGCTCTAGGTGTTGGGACAGGCACAGGTCACTCTATTTTCCCATCAGGAAGAAGAATCAAGCACAAGCTCAGCCTGCCCCCCAGAACCAGAAGAGGGCCTGAAGCAATCCTGCGCTTTTGCGGCCAGCTCCCAAAAAAGTGAGTTGAAAAATGGAGCTCAGGGGCACTGCAATTCACAAACCTGCAGAGTTTTAAATGATACCTCTCGTCCACAAATATATTAAGGGAAGGCAACGAAGAGGCTTTGAAAGCAAGGCAGAATTGCAGGAAACAGATTTCAGGAGGTAGATTCGAATCGCCTTGAAAGCACATGAAAAGCGGCAAAACGTGGACAATGATGCCCTTGGCCAAAAAGGGCGTATGTGTTTTTTCCTGAATATATTCAGGAAAAAACGCATACGCCCTTTTTGGCCAACCAAGCAACCTGGAAAGGCCAATCAGCGCTCCAAAGAAGTCTCGCTTCCCAGCGGGCAAAAGGGCCATGCGGAAAAAAGTGTCCAAACCAGAAATGCAGGACCGGCCATGGAGAAATGGGAGCCTTGCTACGCTGATGGGTGGGATGTAAATTGCCAACAGCCACTCTGGAGAAGTGTACGGTGTGTTCTGAAACATCTAAAAAACACAGCTTGGAGAGCATAGGGCACTTCCACTCATGCCGTATAAATTGGGAAAACTAAAAATCAGCAAGACACAGGCACCCCAAAGTTTAGGGCTGCTCTGTGGACAAGAACCCCCACTTCATTACACCTTAAATATCCTAGGAAAGAGAAAAATGGATAAAGAAGTTGTGGTCCTCATGTACAATGGAATATCACTCAGCCATGAAATCAACGTCATAAGGCTAGTAGCAGCACGATGAGTGGATTTAGGTACGACGATTCTAAGTGAAATAAGTCACACAGAAAAAGACACTTATCATAAGATATCACTTAGAGAGGTAATGTAAAAACCGCTACACTTGAACTGAATTACAAAACAGAACAGAGTCACACGTTTAGAAAACACACTATGGCTGCTGAACGGGCAAGGTGAGGTGGGGTGATGCATAAAACAAGGGTTTCAAATTAGCTCAGATACCGTTCCATAAACCCAATATGTAATAGACAAGAACTACTCCTTGCTCAGTGAACTGGACTCAACACCCCCTATTCACCGCAGAAGAATATAGCTGACTAGTAAGAATCTTCAAACCTATGTATTGATATCTCTCCGTAAGTGAGTCAAGGGTGTGTAAAGCGGCATAAACACAGCCGTGAAAAGCAGCTAAACCCCATTATAAAAATAAATTACTTTTCAAAACCCGTGAAACAAAGACAGTGAAAGAGAGAGAAATTCTTACAAAATTCGTTCAGGGGCTGTGATGCAACCTGGATTGACCATATCTAGACCCACAGCTGATTGAGACATAAGGGTGGACACTCTTGGGGCTGAGAGGTTCGGTGAGGTTGGGTGAGCCAACGCAGACCCTTTCAAGTAATACTGCATGGTACCCATCCCATGGGTCCCAAATCTCCAGGTTCAAGGGCATCTTCCTACGTCGAAAACAGGCATGAGAAACCCAGAAGATGGTACACCGTGTGATCGGGAAAGGTTTCTAAAACGCACCTCATTTCTCATCTCCTTTGCTCGGGTTCGCCATTCCAGCCGATTTACTAGCCATCTCCCTCCTTGGAGAATCAGCACCTTTAACCTCCTGTTCCGTACAGGTTGCAATTTGTCCTGAGGATGAACGGGAAGAGGGGGAACCAATGAGAGACTAGCTCTAGGTGTTGGGACAGGCACAGGTCACTCTATTTTCCCATCAGGAAGAAGAATTAAGCACAAGCTCAGCCTGCCCCCCAGAACCAGAAGAGGGCCTGAAGCAATCCTGCGCTTTTGCGGCCAGCTCCCAAAAAAGCGAGTTGAAAAATGGAGCTCAGGGGCACTGCAATTCACAAACCTGCAGAGTTTTAAATGATACCTCTCGTCCACAAATATATTAAGGGAAGGCAACGAAGAGGCTTTGAAAGCAAGGCAGAATTGCAGGAAACAGATTTCAGGAGGTAGATTCGAATCGCCTTGAAAGCACATGAAAAGCGGCAAAACGTGGACAATGATGCCCTTGGCCAAAAAGGGCGTATGCGTTTTTTCCTGAATATATTCAGGAAAAAACGCATACGCCCTTTTTGGCCAACCAAGCAACCTGGAAAGGCCAATCAGCGCTCCAAAGAAGTCTCGCTTCCCAGCGGGCAAAAGGGCCATGCGGAAAAAAGTGTCCAAACCAGAAATGCAGGACCGGCCATGGAGAAATGGGAGCCTTGCTACGCTGATGGGTGGGATGTAAATTGCCAACAGCCACTCTGGAGAAGTGTACGGTGTGTCCTGAAACATCTAAAAAACACAGCTTGGAGAGCATAGGGCACTTCCACTCATGGCCGTATAAATTGGGAAAACTAAAAATCAGCAAGACACAGGCACCCCAAAGTTTAGGGCTGCTCTGTTGACAAGAACCCCCACTTCATTACACCTTAAATATCCTAGGAAAGAGAAAAATGGATAAAGAAGTTGTGGTCCTCATGTACAATGGAATATCACTCAGCCATGAAATCAACGTCATAAGGCTAGTAGCAGCACGATGAGTGGATTTAGGTACGACGATTCTAAGTGAAATAAGTCACACAGAAAAAGACACTTATCATAAGATATCACTTAGAGAGGTAATGTAAAAACCGCTACACTTGAACTGAATTACAAAACAGAACAGAGTCACACGTTTAGAAAACACACTATGGCTGCTGAACGGGCAAGGTGAGGTGGGGTGATGCATAAAACAAGGGTTTCAAATTAGCTCAGATACCGTTCCATAAACCCAATATGTAATAGACAAGAACTACTCCTTGCTCAGTGAACTGGACTCAACACCCCCTATTCACCGCAGAAGAATATAGCTGACTAGTAAGAATCTTCAAACCTATGTATTGATATCTCTCCGTAAGTGAGTCAAGGGTGTGTAAAGCGGCATAAACACAGCCGTGAAAAGCAGCTAAACCCCATTATAAAAATAAATTACTTTTCAAAACCCGTGAAACAAAGACAGTGAAAGAGAGAGAAATTCTTACAAAATTCGTTCAGGGGCTGTGATGCAACCTGGATTGACCATATCTAGACCCACAGCTGATTGAGACATAAGGGTGGACACTCTTGGGGCTGAGAGGTTCGGTGAGGTTGGGTGAGCCAACGCAGACCCTTTCAAGTAATACTGCATGGTACCCATCCCATGGGTCCCAAATCTCCAGGTTCAAGGGCATCTTCCTACGTCGAAAACAGGCATGAGAAACCCAGAAGATGGTACACCGTGTGATCGGGAAAGGTTTCTAAAACGCACCTCATTTCTCATCTCCTTTGCTCGGGTTCGCCATTCCAGCCGATTTACTAGCCATCTCCCTCCTTGGAGAATCAGCACCTTTAACCTCCTGTTCCGTACAGGTTGCAATTTGTCCTGAGGATGAAGGGGAAGAGGGGGAACCAATGAGAGACTAGCTCTAGGTGTTGGGACAGGCACAGGTCACTCTATTTTCCCATCAGGAAGAAGAATTAAGCACAAGCTCAGCCTGCCCCCCAGAACCAGAAGAGGGCCTGAAGCAATCCTGCGCTTTTGCGGCCAGCTCCCAAAAAAGCGAGTTGAAAAATGGAGCTCAGGGGCACTGCAATTCACAAACCTGCAGAGTTTTAAATGATACCTCTCGTCCACAAATATATTAAGGGAAGGCAACGAAGAGGCTTTGAAAGCAAGGCAGAATTGCAGGAAACAGATTTCAGGAGGTAGATTCGAATCGCCTTGAAAGCACATGAAAAGCGGCAAAACGTGGACAATGATGCCCTTGGCCAAAAAGGGCGTATGCGTTTTTTCCTGAATATATTCAGGAAAAAACGCATACGCCCTTTTTGGCCAACCAAGCAACCTGGAAAGGCCAATCAGCGCTCCAAAGAAGTCTCGCTTCCCAGCGGGCAAAAGGGCCATGCGGAAAAAAGTGTCCAAACCAGAAATGCAGGACCGGCCATGGAGAAATGGGAGCCTTGCTACGCTGATGGGTGGGATGTAAATTGCCAACAGCCACTCTGGAGAAGTGTACGGTGTGTCCTGAAACATCTAAAAAACACAGCTTGGAGAGCATAGGGCACTTCCACTCATGGCCGTATAAATTGGGAAAACTAAAAATCAGCAAGACACAGGCACCCCAAAGTTTAGGGCTGCTCTGTGGACAAGAACCCCCACTTCATTACACCTTAAATATCCTAGGAAAGAGAAAAATGGATAAAGAAGTTGTGGTCCTCATGTACAATGGAATATCACTCAGCCATGAAATCAACGTCTTAAGGCTATTAGCAGCACGATGAGTGGATTTAGGTTCGACGATTCTAAGTGAAATAAGTCACACAGAAAAAGACACTTATCATAAGATATCACTTAGAGAGGGAATGTAAAAACCGCTACACTTGAACTGAATTGCAAAACAGAACAGAGTCCCACGTTTAGGAAACACACTATGGCTGCTGAACGGGAAAGGTGAGGTGGGGTGATGCATAAAACAAGGGTTTCAAATTAGCTCAGATACCGTTCCATAAACCCAATATGTAAGAGACAAGACCTATTCCTTTTTCAGTGAACTGGACTCAACACCCCCTATTCACCGCACAAGAATATATCTGACTACTAAGAATCTTCAAACCTATGTATTGATATCTCTCCGTAAGTGAGTCAAGGGGGTGTAAAGCGGCATAAACACAGCCGTGAAAAGCAGCTAAACCCCATTATAAAAATAAATTACTTTTCAAAACCCGTGAAACAAAGACAGTGAAAGAGAGAGAAATTCTTACAAAATTCGTTCAGGGGCTGTGATGCAACCTGGATTGACCATATCTAGACCCACAGCTGATTGAGACATAAGGTTGGACACTCTTGGGGCTGAGAGGTTCGGTGAGGTTGGGTGAGCCAACGCAGACCCTTTCAAGTAATACTGCATGGTACCCATCCCATGGGTCCCAAATCTCCAGGTTCAAGGGCATCTTCCTATGTCGAAAACAGGCATGAGAAACCCAGAAGATGGTACACCGTGTGATCGGGAAAGGTTTCTAAAACGCACCTCATTTCTCATCTCCTTTGCTCGGGTTCGCCATTCCAGCCGATTTACTAGCCATCTCCCTCCTTGGAGAATCAGCACCTTTAACCTCCTGTTCCGTACAGGTTGCAATTTGTCCTGAGGATGAACGGGAAGAGGGGGAACCAATGAGAGACTAGCTCTAGGTGTTGGGACAGGCACAGGTCACTCTATTTTCCCATCAGGAAGAAGAATTAAGCACAAGCTCAGCCTGCCCCCCAGAACCAGAAGAGGGCCTGAAGCAATCCTGCGCTTTTGCGGCCAGCTCCCAAAAAAGCGAGTTGAAAAATGGAGCTCAGGGGCACTGCAATTCACAAACCTGCAGAGTTTTAAATGATACCTCTCGTCCACAAATATATTAAGGGAAGGCAACGAAGAGGCTTTGAAAGCAAGGCAGAATTGCAGGAAACAGATTTCAGGAGGTAGATTCGAATCGCCTTGAAAGCACATGAAAAGCGGCAAAACGTGGACAATGATGCCCTTGGCCAAAAAGGGCGTATGCGTTTTTTCCTGAATATATTCAGGAAAAAACGCATACGCCCTTTTTGGCCAACCAAGCAACCTGGAAAGGCCAATCAGCGCTCCAAAGAAGTCTCGCTTCCCAGCGGGCAAAAGGGCCATGCGGAAAAAAGTGTCCAAACCAGAAATGCAGGACCGGCCATGGAGAAATGGGAGCCTTGCTACGCTGATGGGTGGGATGTAAATTGCCAACAGCCACTCTGGAGAAGTGTACGGTGTGTCCTGAAACATCTAAAAAACACAGCTTGGAGAGCATAGGGCACTTCCACTCATGGCCGTATAAATTGGGAAAACTAAAAATCAGCAAGACACAGGCACCCCAAAGTTTAGGGCTGCTCTGTGGACAAGAACCCCCACTTCATTACACCTTAAATATCCTAGGAAAGAGAAAAATGGATAAAGAAGTTGTGGTCCTCATGTACAATGGAATATCACTCAGCCATGAAATCAACGTCTTAAGGCTATTAGCAGCACGATGAGTGGATTTAGGTTCGACGATTCTAAGTGAAATAAGTCACACAGAAAAAGACACTTATCATAAGATATCACTTAGAGAGGGAATGTAAAAACCGCTACACTTGAACTGAATTGCAAAACAGAACAGAGTCCCACGTTTAGGAAACACACTATGGCTGCTGAACGGGAAAGGTGAGGTGGGGTGATGCATAAAACAAGGGTTTCAAATTAGCTCAGATACCGTTCCATAAACCCAATATGTAAGAGACAAGACCTATTCCTTTTTCAGTGAACTGGACTCAACACCCCCTATTCACCGCACAAGAATATATCTGACTACTAAGAATCTTCAAACCTATGTATTGATATCTCTCCGTAAGTGAGTCAAGGGGGTGTAAAGCGGCATAAACACAGCCGTGAAAAGCAGCTAAACCCCATTATAAAAATAAATTACTTTTCAAAACCCGTGAAACAAAGACAGTGAAAGAGAGAGAAATTCTTACAAAATTCGTTCAGGGGCTGTGATGCAACCTGGATTGACCATATCTAGACCCACAGCTGATTGAGACATAAGGTTGGACACTCTTGGGGCTGAGAGGTTCGGTGAGGTTGGGTGAGCCAACGCAGACCCTTTCAAGTAATACTGCATGGTACCCATCCCATGGGTCCCAAATCTCCAGGTTCAAGGGCATCTTCCTATGTCGAAAACAGGCATGAGAAACCCAGAAGATGGTACACCGTGTGATCGGGAAAGGTTTCTAAAACGCACCTCATTTCTCATCTCCTTTGCTCGGGTTCGCCATTCCAGCCGATTTACTAGCCATCTCCCTCCTTGGAGAATCAGCACCTTTAACCTCCTGTTCCGTACAGGTTGCAATTTGTCCTGAGGATGAACGGGAAGAGGGGGAACCAATGAGAGACTAGCTCTAGGTGTTGGGACAGGCACAGGTCACTCTATTTTCCCATCAGGAAGAAGAATTAAGCACAAGCTCAGCCTGCCCCCCAGAACCAGAAGAGGGCCTGAAGCAATCCTGCGCTTTTGCGGCCAGCTCCCAAAAAAGCGAGTTGAAAAATGGAGCTCAGGGGCACTGCAATTCACAAACCTGCAGAGTTTTAAATGATACCTCTCGTCCACAAATATATTAAGGGAAGGCAACGAAGAGGCTTTGAAAGCAAGGCAGAATTGCAGGAAACAGATTTCAGGAGGTAGATTCGAATCGCCTTGAAAGCACATGAAAAGCGGCAAAACGTGGACAATGATGCCCTTGGCCAAAAAGGGCGTATGCGTTTTTTCCTGAATATATTCAGGAAAAAACGCATACGCCCTTTTTGGCCAACCAAGCAACCTGGAAAGGCCAATCAGCGCTCCAAAGAAGTCTCGCTTCCCAGCGGGCAAAAGGGCCATGCGGAAAAAAGTGTCCAAACCAGAAATGCAGGACCGGCCATGGAGAAATGGGAGCCTTGCTACGCTGATGGGTGGGATGTAAATTGCCAACAGCCACTCTGGAGAAGTGTACGGTGTGTCCTGAAACATCTAAAAAACACAGCTTGGAGAGCATAGGGCACTTCCACTCATGGCCGTATAAATTGGGAAAACTAAAAATCAGCAAGACACAGGCACCCCAAAGTTTAGGGCTGCTCTGTTGACAAGAACCCCCACTTCATTACACCTTAAATATCCTAGGAAAGAGAAAAATGGATAAAGAAGTTGTGGTCCTCATGTACAATGGAATATCACTCAGCCATGAAATCAACGTCATAAGGCTAGTAGCAGCACGATGAGTGGATTTAGGTACGACGATTCTAAGTGAAATAAGTCACACAGAAAAAGACACTTATCATAAGATATCACTTAGAGAGGGAATGTAAAAACCGCTACACTTGAACTGAATTACAAAACAGAACAGAGTCACACGTTTAGAAAACACACTATGGCTGCTGAACGGGCAAGGTGAGGTGGGGTGATGCATAAAACAAGGGTTTCAAATTAGCTCAGATACCGTTCCATAAACCCAATATGTAATAGACAAGAACTACTCCTTGCTCAGTGAACTGGACTCAACACCCCCTATTCACCGCAGAAGAATATAGCTGACTAGTAAGAATCTTCAAACCTATGTATTGATATCTCTCCGTAAGTGAGTCAAGGGTGTGTAAAGCGGCATAAACACAGCCGTGAAAAGCAGCTAAACCCCATTATAAAAATAAATTACTTTTCAAAACCCGTGAAACAAAGACAGTGAAAGAGAGAGAAATTCTTACAAAATTCGTTCAGGGGCTGTGATGCAACCTGGATTGACCATATCTAGACCCACAGCTGATTGAGACATAAGGGTGGACACTCTTGGGGCTGAGAGGTTCGGTGAGGTTGGGTGAGCCAACGCAGACCCTTTCAAGTAATACTGCATGGTACCCATCCCATGGGTCCCAAATCTCCAGGTTCAAGGGCATCTTCCTACGTCGAAAACAGGCATGAGAAACCCAGAAGATGGTACACCGTGTGATCGGGAAAGGTTTCTAAAACGCACCTCATTTCTCATCTCCTTTGCTCGGGTTCGCCATTCCAGCCGATTTACTAGCCATCTCCCTCCTTGGAGAATCAGCACCTTTAACCTCCTGTTCCGTAAAGGTTGCAATTTGTCCTGAGGATGAACGGGAAGAGGGGGAACCAATGAGAGACTAGCTCTAGGTGTTGGGACAGGCACAGGTCACTCTATTTTCCCATCAGGAAGAAGAATTAAGCACAAGCTCAGCCTGCCCCCCAGAACCAGAAGAGGGCCTGAAGCAATCCTGCGCTTTTGCGGCCAGCTCCCAAAAAAGCGAGTTGAAAAATGGAGCTCAGGGGCACTGCAATTCACAAACCTGCAGAGTTTTAAATGATACCTCTCGTCCACAAATATATTAAGGGAAGGCAACGAAGAGGCTTTGAAAGCAAGGCAGAATTGCAGGAAACAGATTTCAGGAGGTAGATTCGAATCGCCTTGAAAGCACATGAAAAGCGGCAAAACGTGGACAATGATGCCCTTGGCCAAAAAGGGCGTATGCGTTTTTTCCTGAATATATTCAGGAAAAAACGCATACGCCCTTTTTGGCCAACCAAGCAACCTGGAAAGGCCAATCAGCGCTCCAAAGAAGTCTCGCTTCCCAGCGGGCAAAAGGGCCATGCGGAAAAAAGTGTCCAAACCAGAAATGCAGGACCGGCCATGGAGAAATGGGAGCCTTGCTACGCTGATGGGTGGGATGTAAATTGCCAACAGCCACTCTGGAGAAGTGTACGGTGTGTCCTGAAACATCTAAAAAACACAGCTTGGAGAGCATAGGGCACTTCCACTCATGGCCGTATAAATTGGGAAAACTAAAAATCAGCAAGACACAGGCACCCCAAAGTTTAGGGCTGCTCTGTGGACAAGAACCCCCACTTCATTACACCTTAAATATCCTAGGAAAGAGAAAAATGGATAAAGAAGTTGTGGTCCTTATGTACAATGGAATATCACTCAGCCATGAAATCAACGTCTTAAGGCTAGTAGCAGCACGATGAGTGGATTTAGGTTCTACGATTCTAAGTGAAATAAGTCACACAGAAAAAGACACTTATCATAAGATATCACTTAGAGAGGGAATGTAAAAACCGCTACACTTGAACTGAATTGCAAAACAGAACAGAGTCCCACGTTTAGGAAACACACTATGGCTGCTGAACGGGAAAGGTGAGGTGGGGTGATGCATAAAACAAGGGTTTCAAATTAGCTCAGATACCGTTCCATAAACCCAATATGTAAGAGACAAGACCTATTCCTTTTTCAGTGAACTGGACTCAACACCCCCTATTCACCGCACAAGAATATATCTGACTAGTAAGAATCTTCAAACCTATGTATTGATATCTCTCCGTAAGTGAGTCAAGGGGGTGTAAAGCGGCATAAACACAGCCGTGAAAAGCAGCTAAACCCCATTATAAAAATAAATTACTTTTCAAAACCCGTGAAACAAAGACAGTGAAAGAGAGAGAAATTCTTACAAAATTCGTTCAGGGGCTGTGATGCAACCTGGATTTACCATATCTAGACCCACAGCTGATTGAGACATAAGGTTGGACACTCTTGGGGCTGAGAGGTTCGGTGAGGTTGGGTGAGCCAACGCAGACCCTTTCAAGTAATACTGCATGGTACCCATCCCATGGGTCCCAAATCTCCAGGTTCAAGGGCATCTTCCTATGTCGAAAACAGGCATGAGAAACCCAGAAGATGGTACACCGTGTGATCGGGAAAGGTTTCTAAAACGCACCTCATTTCTCATCTCCTTTGCTCGGGTTCGCCATTCCAGCCGATTTACTAGCCATCTCCCTCCTTGGAGAATCAGCACCTTTAACCTCCTGTTCCGTACAGGTTGCAATTTGTCCTGAGGATGAACGGGAAGAGGGGGAACCAATGAGAGACTAGCTCTAGGTGTTGGGACAGGCACAGGTCACTCTATTTTCCCATCAGGAAGAAGAATTAAGCACAAGCTCAGCCTGCCCCCCAGAACCAGAAGAGGGCCTGAAGCAATCCTGCGCTTTTGCGGCCAGCTCCCAAAAAAGCGAGTTGAAAAATGGAGCTCAGGGGCACTGCAATTCACAAACCTGCAGAGTTTTAAATGATACCTCTCGTCCACAAATATATTAAGGGAAGGCAACGAAGAGGCTTTGAAAGCAAGGCAGAATTGCAGGAAACAGATTTCAGGAGGTAGATTCGAATCGCCTTGAAAGCACATGAAAAGCGGCAAAACGTGGACAATGATGCCCTTGGCCAAAAAGGGCGTATGCGTTTTTTCCTGAATATATTCAGGAAAAAACGCATACGCCCTTTTTGGCCAACCAAGCAACCTGGAAAGGCCAATCAGCGCTCCAAAGAAGTCTCGCTTCCCAGCGGGCAAAAGGGCCATGCGGAAAAAAGTGTCCAAACCAGAAATGCAGGACCGGCCATGGAGAAATGGGAGCCTTGCTACGCTGATGGGTGGGATGTAAATTGCCAACAGCCACTCTGGAGAAGTGTACGGTGTGTCCTGAAACATCTAAAAAACACAGCTTGGAGAGCATAGGGCACTTCCACTCATGGCCGTATAAATTGGGAAAACTAAAAATCAGCAAGACACAGGCACCCCAAAGTTTAGGGCTGCTCTGTTGACAAGAACCCCCACTTCATTACACCTTAAATATCCTAGGAAAGAGAAAAATGGATAAAGAAGTTGTGGTCCTCATGTACAATGGAATATCACTCAGCCATGAAATCAACGTCATAAGGCTAGTAGCAGCACGATGAGTGGATTTAGGTACGACGATTCTAAGTGAAATAAGTCACACAGAAAAAGACACTTATCATAAGATATCACTTAGAGAGGGAATGTAAAAACCGCTACACTTGAACTGAATTACAAAACAGAACAGAGTCACACGTTTAGAAAACACACTATGGCTGCTGAACGGGCAAGGTGAGGTGGGGTGATGCATAAAACAAGGGTTTCAAATTAGCTCAGATACCGTTCCATAAACCCAATATGTAATAGACAAGAACTACTCCTTGCTCAGTGAACTGGACTCAACACCCCCTATTCACCGCAGAAGAATATAGCTGACTAGTAAGAATCTTCAAACCTATGTATTGATATCTCTCCGTAAGTGAGTCAAGGGTGTGTAAAGCGGCATAAACACAGCCGTGAAAAGCAGCTAAACCCCATTATAAAAATAAATTACTTTTCAAAACCCGTGAAACAAAGACAGTGAAAGAGAGAGAAATTCTTACAAAATTCGTTCAGGGGCTGTGATGCAACCTGGATTGACCATATCTAGACCCACAGCTGATTGAGACATAAGGGTGGACACTCTTGGGGCTGAGAGGTTCGGTGAGGTTGGGTGAGCCAACGCAGACCCTTTCAAGTAATACTGCATGGTACCCATCCCATGGGTCCCAAATCTCCAGGTTCAAGGGCATCTTCCTACGTCGAAAACAGGCATGAGAAACCCAGAAGATGGTACACCGTGTGATCGGGAAAGGTTTCTAAAACGCACCTCATTTCTCATCTCCTTTGCTCGGGTTCGCCATTCCAGCCGATTTACTAGCCATCTCCCTCCTTGGAGAATCAGCACCTTTAACCTCCTGTTCCGTAAAGGTTGCAATTTGTCCTGAGGATGAACGGGAAGAGGGGGAACCAATGAGAGACTAGCTCTAGGTGTTGGGACAGGCACAGGTCACTCTATTTTCCCATCAGGAAGAAGAATTAAGCACAAGCTCAGCCTGCCCCCCAGAACCAGAAGAGGGCCTGAAGCAATCCTGCGCTTTTGCGGCCAGCTCCCAAAAAAGCGAGTTGAAAAATGGAGCTCAGGGGCACTGCAATTCACAAACCTGCAGAGTTTTAAATGATACCTCTCGTCCACAAATATATTAAGGGAAGGCAACGAAGAGGCTTTGAAAGCAAGGCAGAATTGCAGGAAACAGATTTCAGGAGGTAGATTCGAATCGCCTTGAAAGCACATGAAAAGCGGCAAAACGTGGACAATGATGCCCTTGGCCAAAAAGGGCGTATGCGTTTTTTCCTGAATATATTCAGGAAAAAACGCATACGCCCTTTTTGGCCAACCAAGCAACCTGGAAAGGCCAATCAGCGCTCCAAAGAAGTCTCGCTTCCCAGCGGGCAAAAGGGCCATGCGGAAAAAAGTGTCCAAACCAGAAATGCAGGACCGGCCATGGAGAAATGGGAGCCTTGCTACGCTGATGGGTGGGATGTAAATTGCCAACAGCCACTCTGGAGAAGTGTACGGTGTGTCCTGAAACATCTAAAAAACAGAGCTTGGAGAGCATAGGGCACTTCCACTCATGGCCGTATAAATTGGGAAAACTAAAAATCAGCAAGACACAGGCACCCCAAAGTTTAGGGCTGCTCTGTGGACAAGAACCCCCACTTCATTACACCTTAAATATCCTAGGAAAGAGAAAAATGGATAAAGAAGTTGTGGTCCTCATGTACAATGGAATATCACTCAGCCATGAAATCAACGTCTTAAGGCTAGTAGCAGCACGATGAGTGGATTTAGGTTCGACGATTCTAAGTGAAATAAGTCACACAGAAAAAGACACTTATCATAAGATATCACTTAGAGAGGGAATGTAAAAACCGCTACACTTGAACTGAATTGCAAAACAGAACAGAGTCCCACGTTTAGGAAACACACTATGGCTGCTGAACGGGAAAGGTGAGGTGGGGTGATGCATAAAACAAGGGTTTCAAATTAGCTCAGATACCGTTCCATAAACCCAATATGTAAGAGACAAGACCTATTCCTTTTTCAGTGAACTGGACTCAACACCCCCTATTCACCGCACAAGAATATATCTGACTAGTAAGAATCTTCAAACCTATGTATTGATATCTCTCCGTAAGTGAGTCAAGGGGGTGTAAAGCGGCATAAACACAGCCGTGAAAAGCAGCTAAACCCCATTATAAAAATAAATTACTTTTCAAAACCCGTGAAACAAAGACAGTGAAAGAGAGAGAAATTCTTACAAAATTCGTTCAGGGGCTGTGATGCAACCTGGATTGACCATATCTAGACCCACAGCTGATTGAGACATAAGGTTGGACACTCTTGGGGCTGAGAGGTTCGGTGAGGTTGGGTGAGCCAACGCAGACCCTTTAAAGTAATACTGCATGGTACCCATCCCATGGGTCCCAAATCTCCAGGTTCAAGGGCATCTTCCTATGTCGAAAACAGGCATGAGAAACCCAGAAGATGGTACACCGTGTGATCGGGAAAGGTTTCTAAAACGCACCTCATTTCTCATCTCCTTTGCTCGGGTTCGCCATTCCAGCCGATTTACTAGCCATCTCCCTCCTTGGAGAATCAGCACCTTTAACCTCCTGTTCCGTACAGGTTGCAATTTGTCCTGAGGATGAACGGGAAGAGGGGGAACCAATGAGAGACTAGCTCTAGGTGTTGGGACAGGCACAGGTCACTCTATTTTCCCATCAGGAAGAAGAATCAAGCACAAGCTCAGCCTGCCCCCCAGAACCAGAAGAGTGCCTGAAGCAATCCTGCGCTTTTGCGGCCAGCTCCCAAAAAAGCGAGTTGAAAAATGGAGCTCAGGGGCACTGCAATTCACAAACCTGCAGAGTTTTAAATGATACCTCTCGTCCACAAATATATTAAGGGAAGGCAACGAAGAGGCTTTGAAAGCAAGGCAGAATTGCAGGAAACAGATTTCAGGAGGTAGATTCGAATCGCCTTGAAAGCACATGAAAAGCGGCAAAACGTGGACAATGATGCCCTTGGCCAAAAAGGGCGTATGCGTTTTTTCCTGAATATATTCAGGAACAAACGCATACGCCCTTTTTGGCCAACCAAGCAACCTGGAAAGGCCAATCAGCGCTCCAAAGAAGTCTCGCTTCCCAGCGGGCAAAAGGGCCATGTGGAAAAAAGTGTCCAAACCAGAAATGCAGGACCGGCCATGGAGAAATGGGAGCCTTGCTACGCTGATGGGTGGGATGTAAATTGCCAACAGGCACTCCGGAGAAGTGTACGGTGTGTTCTGAAACATCTAAAAAACACAGCTTGGAGAGCATAGGGCACTTCCACTCATGGGCGTATAAATTGGGAAAACTAAAAATCAGCAAGACACAGGCACCCCAAAGTTAAGGGCTGCTCTGTGGACAAGAACCCCCACTTCATTACACCTTAAATATCCTAGGAAAGCGAAAAATGGATAAAGAAATTGTGGTCCTCATGTACAATGGAATATCACTCAGCCATGAAATCAACGTCATAAGGCTAGTAGCAGCACGATGAGTGGATTTAGGTACGACGATTCTAAGTGAAATAAGTCACACAGAAAAAGACACTTATCATAAGATATCACTTCTAGAGGGAATGTAAAAACCGCTACACTTGAACTGAATTGCAAAACAGAACAGAGTCACACGTTTAGGAAACACACTATGGCTGCTGAACGGGAAAGGTGAGGTGGGGTGATGCATAAAACAAGGGTTTCAAATTAGCTCCGATACCGTTCCATAAACCCAATATGTAAGAGACAAGACCTATTCCTTTTTCAGTGAACTGGACTCAACACCCCCTATTCACCGCACAAGAATATATCTGACTAGTAAGAATCTTCAAACCTATGTATTGATATCTCTCTGTAAGTGAGTCAAGGGGGTGTAAAGCGGCATAAACACAGCCGTGAAAAGCAGCTAAACCCCATTATAAAAATAAATTACTTTTCAAAACCCGTGAAACAAAGACAGTGAAAGTGAGAGAAATTCTTACAAAATTCGTTCAGGGGCTGTGATGCAACCTGGATTGACCATATCTAGACCCACAGCTGATTGAGACATAAGGGTGGACACTCTTGGGGCTGAGAGGTTCGGTGAGGTTGGGTGAGCCAACGCAGACCCTTTCAAGTAATACTGCATGGTACCCATCCCATGGGTCCCAAATCTCCAGGTTCAAGGGCATCTTCCTACGTCGAAAACAGGCATGAGAAACCCAGAAGATGGTACACCATGTGATCGGGAAAGGTTTCTAAAACGCACCTCATTTCTCATCTCCTTTGCTCGGGTTCGCCATTCCAGCCGATTTACTAGCCATCTCCCTCCTTGGAGAATCAGCACCTTTAACCTCCTGTTCCGTACAGGTTGCAATTTGTCCTGAGGATGAACGGGAAGAGGGGGAACCAATGAGAGACTAGCTCTAGGTGTTGGGACAGGCACAGGTCACTCTATTTTCCCATCAGGAAGAAGAATCAAGCACAAGCTCAGCCTGCCCCCCAGAACCAGAAGAGTGCCTGAAGCAATCCTGCGCTTTTGCGGCCAGCTCCCAAAAAAGCGAGTTGAAAAATGGAGCTCAGGGGCACTGCAATTCACAAACCTGCAGAGTTTTAAATGATACCTCTCGTCCACAAATATATTAAGGGAAGGCAACGAAGAGGCTTTGAAAGCAAGGCAGAATTGCAGGAAACAGATTTCAGGAGGTAGATTCGAATCGCCTTGAAAGCACATGAAAAGCGGCAAAACGTGGACAATGATGCCCTTGGCCAAAAAGGGCGTATGCGTTTTTTCCTGAATATATTCAGGAAAAAACGCATACGCCCTTTTTGGCCAACCAAGCAACCTGGAAAGGCCAATCAGCGCTCCAAAGAAGTCTCGCTTCCCAGCGGGCAAAAGGGCCATGCGGAAAAAAGTGTCCAAACCAGAAATGCAGGACCGGCCATGGAGAAATGGGAGCCTTGCTACGCTGATGGGTGGGATGTAAATTGCCAACACCCACTCTGGAGAAGTGTACGGTGTGTCCTGAAACATCTAAAACACACAGCTTGGAGAGCATAGGGCACTTCCACTCATGGGCGTATAAATTGGGAAAACTAAAAATCAGCAAGACACAGGCACCCCAAAGTTTAGGGCTGCTCTGTGGACAAGAACCCCCACTTCATTACACCTTAAATATCCTAGGAAAGCGAAAAATGGATAAAGAAGTTGTGGTCCTCATGTAAAATGGAATATCACTCAGCCATGAAATCAACGTCATAAGGCTAGTAGCAGCACGATGAGTGGATTTAGGTACGACGATCCTAAGTGAAATAAGTCACACAGAAAAAGACACTTATCATAAGATATCACTTAGAGAGGGAATGTAAAAACCCCTACACTTGAACTGAATTACAAAACAGAACAGAGTCACACGTTTAGAAAACACACTATGGCTGCTGAACGGGCAAGGTGAGGTGGAGTGATGCATAAAACAAGGGTTTCAAATTAGCTCAGATACCGTTCCATAAACCCAATATGTAATAGACAAGAACTACTCCTTGCTCAGTGAACTGGACTCAACACCCCCTATTCACCGCAGAAGAATATATCTGACTAGTAAGAATCTTCAAACCTATGTATTGATATCTCTCCGTAAGTGAGTCAAGGGTGTGTAAAGCGGCATAAACACAGCCGTGAAAAGCAGCTAAACCCCATTATAAAAATAAATTACTTTTCAAAACCCGTGAAACAAAGACAGTGAAAGAGAGAGAAATTCTTACAAAATTCGTTCAGGGGCTGTGATGCAACCTGGATTGACCATATCTAGACCCACAGCTGATTGAGACATAAGGGTGGACACTCTTGGGGCTGAGAGGTTCGGTGAGGTTGGGTGAGCCAACGCAGACCCTTTCAAGTAATACTGCATGGTACCCATCCCATGGGTCCCAAATCTCCAGGTTCAAGGGCATCTTCCTACGTCGAAAACAGGCATGAGAAACCCAGAAGATGGTACACCGTGTGATCGGGAAAGGTTTCTAAAACGCACCTCATTTCTCATCTCCTTTGCTCGGGTTCGCCATTCCAGCCGATTTACTAGCCATCTCCCTCCTTGGAGAATCAGCACCTTTAACCTCCTGTTCCGTACAGGTTGCAATTTGTCCTGAGGATGAACGGGAAGAGGGGGAACCAATGAGAGACTAGCTCTAGGTGTTGGGACAGGCACAGGTCACTCTATTTTCCCATCAGGAAGAAGAATCAAGCACAAGCTCAGCCTGCCCCCCAGAACCAGAAGAGTGCCTGAAGCAATCCTGCGCTTTTGCGGCCAGCTCCCAAAAAAGCGAGTTGAAAAATGGAGCTCAGGGGCACTGCAATTCACAAACCTGCAGAGTTTTAAATGATACCTCTCGTCCACAAATATATTAAGGGAAGGCAACGAAGAGGCTTTGAAAGCAAGGCAGAATTGCAGGAAACAGATTTCAGGAGGTAGATTCGAATCGCCTTGAAAGCACATGAAAAGCGGCAAAACGTGGACAATGAGGCCCTTGGCCAAAAAGGGCGTATGCGTTTTTTCCTGAATATATTCAGGAACAAACGCATACGCCCTTTTTGGCCAACCAAGCAACCTGGAAAGGCCAATCAGCGCTCCAAAGAAGTCTCGCTTCCCAGCGGGCAAAAGGGCCATGTGGAAAAAAGTGTCCAAACCAGAAATGCAGGACCGGCCATGGAGAAATGGGAGCCTTGCTACGCTGATGGGTGGGATGTAAATTGCCAACAGGCACTCCGGAGAAGTGTACGGTGTGTTCTGAAACATCTAAAAAACACAGCTTGGAGAGCATAGGGCACTTCCACTCATGGGCGTATAAATTGGGAAAACTAAAAATCAGCAAGACACAGGCACCCCAAAGTTAAGGGCTGCTCTGTGGACAAGAACCCCCACTTCATTACACCTTAAATATCCTAGGAAAGCGAAAAATGGATAAAGAAATTGTGGTCCTCATGTACAATGGAATATCACTCAGCCATGAAATCAACGTCATAAGGCTAGTAGCAGCACGATGAGTGGATTTAGGTACGACGATTCTAAGTGAAATAAGTCACACAGAAAAAGACACTTATCATAAGATATCACTTCTAGAGGGAATGTAAAAACCGCTACACTTGAACTGAATTGCAAAACAGAACAGAGTCACACGTTTAGGAAACACACTATGGCTGCTGAACGGGAAAGGTGAGGTGGGGTGATGCATAAAACAAGGGTTTCAAATTAGCTCCGATACCGTTCCATAAACCCAATATGTAAGAGACAAGACCTATTCCTTTTTCAGTGAACTGGACTCAACACCCCCTATTCACCGCACAAGAATATATCTGACTAGTAAGAATCTTCAAACCTATGTATTGATATCTCTCTGTAAGTGAGTCAAGGGGGTGTAAAGCGGCATAAACACAGCCGTGAAAAGCAGCTAAACCCCATTATAAAAATAAATTACTTTTCAAAACCCGTGAAACAAAGACAGTGAAAGTGAGAGAAATTCTTACAAAATTCGTTCAGGGGCTGTGATGCAACCTGGATTGACCATATCTAGACCCACAGCTGATTGAGACATAAGGGTGGACACTCTTGGGGCTGAGAGGTTCGGTGAGGTTGGGTGAGCCAACGCAGACCCTTTCAAGTAATACTGCATGGTACCCATCCCATGGGTCCCAAATCTCCAGGTTCAAGGGCATCTTCCTACGTCGAAAACAGGCATGAGAAACCCAGAAGATGGTACACCATGTGATCGGGAAAGGTTTCTAAAACGCACCTCATTTCTCATCTCCTTTGCTCGGGTTCGCCATTCCAGCCGATTTACTACCCATCTCCCTCCTTGGAGAATCAGCACCTTTAACCTCCTGTTCCGTACAGGTTGCAATTTGTCCTGAGGATGAACGGGAAGAGGGGGAACCAATGAGAGACTAGCTCTAGGTGTTGGGACAGGCACAGGTCACTCTATTTTCCCATCAGGAAGAAGAATCAAGCACAAGCTCAGCCTGCCCCCCAGAACCAGAAGAGGGCCTGAAGCAATCCTGCGCTTTTGCGGCCAGCTCCCAAAAAAGCGAGTTGAAAAATGGAGCTCAGGGGCACTGCAATTCACAAACCTGCAGAGTTTTAAATGATACCTCTCGTCCACAAATATATTAAGGGAAGGCAACGAAGAGGCTTTGAAAGCAAGGCAGAATTGCAGGAAACAGATTTCAGGAGGTAGATTCGAATCGCCTTGAAAGCACATGAAAAGCGGCAAAACGTGGACAATGATGCCCTTGGCCAAAAAGGGCGTATGCGTTTTTTCCTGAATATATTCAGGAAAAAACGCATACGCCCTTTTTGGCCAACCAAGCAACCTGGAAAGGCCAATCAGCGCTCCAAAGAAGTCTCGCTTCCCAGCGGGCAAAAGGGCCATGCGGAAAAAAGTGTCCAAACCAGAAATGCAGGACCGGCCATGGAGAAATGGGAGCCTTGCTACGCTGATGGGTGGGATGTAAATTGCCAACACCCACTCTGGAGAAGTGTACGGTGTGTCCTGAAACATCTAAAACACACAGCTTGGAGAGCATAGGGCACTTCCACTCATGGGCGTATAAATTGGGAAAACTAAAAATCAGCAAGACACAGGCACCCCAAAGTTTAGGGCTGCTCTGTGGACAAGAACCCCCACTTCATTACACCTTAAATATCCTAGGAAAGAGAAAAATGGATAAAGAAGTTGTGGTCCTCATGTACAATGGAATATCACTCAGCCATGAAATCAATGTCATAAGGCTAGTAGCAGCACGATGAGTGGATTTAGGTACGACGATTCTAAGTGAAATAAGTCACACAGAAAAAGACACTTATCCTAACATATCACTTCTAGAGGGAATGTAAAAACCGCAACACTTGAACTGAATTGCAAAACAGAACAGAGTCACACGTTTAGGAAACACACTATGGCTGCTGAACGGGAAAGGTGAGGTGGGGTGATGCATAAAACAAGGGTTTCAAATTAGCTCCGATACCGTTCCATAAACCCAATATGTAAGAGACAAGACCTATTCCTTTTTCAGTGAACTGGACTCAACACCCCCTATTCACCGCACAAGAATATATCTGACTAGTAAGAATCTTCAAACCTATGTATTGATATCTCTCTGTAAGTGAGTCAAGGGGGTGTAAAGCGGCATAAACACAGCCGTGAAAAGCAGCTAAACCCCATTATAAAAATAAATTACTTTTCAAAACCCGTGAAACAAAGACAGTGAAAGAGAGAGAAATTCTTACAAAATTCGTTCAGGGGCTGTGATGCAACCTGGATTGACCATATCTAGACCCACAGCTGATTGAGACATAAGGGTGGACACTCTTGGGGCTGAGAGGTTCGGTGAGGTTGGGTGAGCCAACGCAGACCCTTTCAGGTAATACTGCATGGTACCCATCCCATGGGTCCCAAATCTCCAGGTTCAAGGGCATCTTCCTACGTCGAAAACAGGCATGAGAAACCCAGAAGATGGTACACCGTGTGATCGGGAAAGGTTTCTAAAACGCACCTCATTTCTCATCTCCTTTGCTCGGGTTCGCCATTCCAGCCGATTTACTAGCCATCTCCCTCCTTGGAGAATCAGCACCTTTAACCTCCTGTTCCGTACAGGTTGCAATTTGTCCTGAGGATGAACGGGAAGAGGGGGAACCAATGAGAGACTAGCTCTAGGTGTTGGGACAGGCACAGGTCACTCTATTTTCCCATCAGGAAGAAGAATCAAGCACAAGCTCAGCCTGCCCCCCAGAACCAGAAGAGGGCCTGAAGCAATCCTGCGCTTTTGCGGCCAGCTCCCAAAAAAGTGAGTTGAAAAATGGAGCTCAGGGGCACTGCAATTCACAAACCTGCAGAGTTTTAAATGATACCTCTCGTCCACAAATATATTAAGGGAAGGCAACGAAGAGGCTTTGAAAGCAAGGCAGAATTGCAGGAAACAGATTTCAGGAGGTAGATTCGAATCGCCTTGAAAGCACATGAAAAGCGGCAAAACGTGGACAATGATGCCCTTGGCCAAAAAGGGCGTATGTGTTTTTTCCTGAATATATTCAGGAAAAAACGCATACGCCCTTTTTGGCCAACCAAGCAACCTGGAAAGGCCAATCAGCGCTCCAAAGAAGTCTCGCTTCCCAGCGGGCAAAAGGGCCATGCGGAAAAAAGTGTCCAAACCAGAAATGCAGGACCGGCCATGGAGAAATGGGAGCCTTGCTACGCTGATGGGTGGGATGTAAATTGCCAACAGCCACTCTGGAGAAGTGTACGGTGTGTTCTGAAACATCTAAAAAACACAGCTTGGAGAGCATAGGGCACTTCCACTCATGGCCGTATAAATTGGGAAAACTAAAAATCAGCAAGACACAGGCACCCCAAAGTTTAGGGCTGCTCTGTGGACAAGAACCCCCACTTCATTACACCTTAAATATCCTAGGAAAGAGAAAAATGGATAAAGAAGTTGTGGTCCTCATGTACAATGGAATATCACTCAGCCATGAAATCAACGTCATAAGGCTAGTAGCAGCACGATGAGTGGATTTAGGTACGACGATTCTAAGTGAAATAAGTCACACAGAAAAAGACACTTATCATAAGATATCACTTAGAGAGGTAATGTAAAAACCGCTACACTTGAACTGAATTACAAAACAGAACAGAGTCACACGTTTAGAAAACACACTATGGCTGCTGAACGGGCAAGGTGAGGTGGGGTGATGCATAAAACAAGGGTTTCAAATTAGCTCAGATACCGTTCCATAAACCCAATATGTAATAGACAAGAACTACTCCTTGCTCAGTGAACTGGACTCAACACCCCCTATTCACCGCAGAAGAATATAGCTGACTAGTAAGAATCTTCAAACCTATGTATTGATATCTCTCCGTAAGTGAGTCAAGGGTGTGTAAAGCGGCATAAACACAGCCGTGAAAAGCAGCTAAACCCCATTATAAAAATAAATTACTTTTCAAAACCCGTGAAACAAAGACAGTGAAAGAGAGAGAAATTCTTACAAAATTCGTTCAGGGGCTGTGATGCAACCTGGATTGACCATATCTAGACCCACAGCTGATTGAGACATAAGGGTGGACACTCTTGGGGCTGAGAGGTTCGGTGAGGTTGGGTGAGCCAACGCAGACCCTTTCAAGTAATACTGCATGGTACCCATCCCATGGGTCCCAAATCTCCAGGTTCAAGGGCATCTTCCTACGTCGAAAACAGGCATGAGAAACCCAGAAGATGGTACACCGTGTGATCGGGAAAGGTTTCTAAAACGCACCTCATTTCTCATCTCCTTTGCTCGGGTTCGCCATTCCAGCCGATTTACTAGCCATCTCCCTCCTTGGAGAATCAGCACCTTTAACCTCCTGTTCCGTACAGGTTGCAATTTGTCCTGAGGATGAACGGGAAGAGGGGGAACCAATGAGAGACTAGCTCTAGGTGTTGGGACAGGCACAGGTCACTCTATTTTCCCATCAGGAAGAAGAATTAAGCACAAGCTCAGCCTGCCCCCCAGAACCAGAAGAGGGCCTGAAGCAATCCTGCGCTTTTGCGGCCAGCTCCCAAAAAAGCGAGTTGAAAAATGGAGCTCAGGGGCACTGCAATTCACAAACCTGCAGAGTTTTAAATGATACCTCTCGTCCACAAATATATTAAGGGAAGGCAACGAAGAGGCTTTGAAAGCAAGGCAGAATTGCAGGAAACAGATTTCAGGAGGTAGATTCGAATCGCCTTGAAAGCACATGAAAAGCGGCAAAACGTGGACAATGATGCCCTTGGCCAAAAAGGGCGTATGCGTTTTTTCCTGAATATATTCAGGAAAAAACGCATACGCCCTTTTTGGCCAACCAAGCAACCTGGAAAGGCCAATCAGCGCTCCAAAGAAGTCTCGCTTCCCAGCGGGCAAAAGGGCCATGCGGAAAAAAGTGTCCAAACCAGAAATGCAGGACCGGCCATGGAGAAATGGGAGCCTTGCTACGCTGATGGGTGGGATGTAAATTGCCAACAGCCACTCTGGAGAAGTGTACGGTGTGTCCTGAAACATCTAAAAAACACAGCTTGGAGAGCATAGGGCACTTCCACTCATGGCCGTATAAATTGGGAAAACTAAAAATCAGCAAGACACAGGCACCCCAAAGTTTAGGGCTGCTCTGTGGACAAGAACCCCCACTTCATTACACCTTAAATATCCTAGGAAAGAGAAAAATGGATAAAGAAGTTGTGGTCCTCATGTACAATGGAATATCACTCAGCCATGAAATCAACGTCATAAGGCTAGTAGCAGCACGATGAGTGGATTTAGGTACGACGATTCTAAGTGAAATAAGTCACACAGAAAAAGACACTTATCATAAGATATCACTTAGAGAGGTAATGTAAAAACCGCTACACTTGAACTGAATTACAAAACAGAACAGAGTCACACGTTTAGAAAACACACTATGGCTGCTGAACGGGCAAGGTGAGGTGGGGTGATGCATAAAACAAGGGTTTCAAATTAGCTCAGATACCGTTCCATAAACCCAATATGTAATAGACAAGAACTACTCCTTGCTCAGTGAACTGGACTCAACACCCCCTATTCACCGCAGAAGAATATAGCTGACTAGTAAGAATCTTCAAACCTATGTATTGATATCTCTCCGTAAGTGAGTCAAGGGTGTGTAAAGCGGCATAAACACAGCCGTGAAAAGCAGCTAAACCCCATTATAAAAATAAATTACTTTTCAAAACCCGTGAAACAAAGACAGTGAAAGAGAGAGAAATTCTTACAAAATTCGTTCAGGGGCTGTGATGCAACCTGGATTGACCATATCTAGACCCACAGCTGATTGAGACATAAGGGTGGACACTCTTGGGGCTGAGAGGTTCGGTGAGGTTGGGTGAGCCAACGCAGACCCTTTCAAGTAATACTGCATGGTACCCATCCCATGGGTCCCAAATCTCCAGGTTCAAGGGCATCTTCCTACGTCGAAAACAGGCATGAGAAACCCAGAAGATGGTACACCGTGTGATCGGGAAAGGTTTCTAAAACGCACCTCATTTCTCATCTCCTTTGCTCGGGTTCGCCATTCCAGCCGATTTACTAGCCATCTCCCTCCTTGGAGAATCAGCACCTTTAACCTCCTGTTCCGTACAGGTTGCAATTTGTCCTGAGGATGAACGGGAAGAGGGGGAACCAATGAGAGACTAGCTCTAGGTGTTGGGACAGGCACAGGTCACTCTATTTTCCCATCAGGAAGAAGAATTAAGCACAAGCTCAGCCTGCCCCCCAGAACCAGAAGAGGGCCTGAAGCAATCCTGCGCTTTTGCGGCCAGCTCCCAAAAAAGCGAGTTGAAAAATGGAGCTCAGGGGCACTGCAATTCACAAACCTGCAGAGTTTTAAATGATACCTCTCGTCCACAAATATATTAAGGGAAGGCAACGAAGAGGCTTTGAAAGCAAGGCAGAATTGCAGGAAACAGATTTCAGGAGGTAGATTCGAATCGCCTTGAAAGCACATGAAAAGCGGCAAAACGTGGACAATGATGCCCTTGGCCAAAAAGGGCGTATGCGTTTTTTCCTGAATATATTCAGGAAAAAACGCATACGCCCTTTTTGGCCAACCAAGCAACCTGGAAAGGCCAATCAGCGCTCCAAAGAAGTCTCGCTTCCCAGCGGGCAAAAGGGCCATGCGGAAAAAAGTGTCCAAACCAGAAATGCAGGACCGGCCATGGAGAAATGGGAGCCTTGCTACGCTGATGGGTGGGATGTAAATTGCCAACAGCCACTCTGGAGAAGTGTACGGTGTGTCCTGAAACATCTAAAAAACACAGCTTGGAGAGCATAGGGCACTTCCACTCATGGCCGTATAAATTGGGAAAACTAAAAATCAGCAAGACACAGGCACCCCAAAGTTTAGGGCTGCTCTGTTGACAAGAACCCCCACTTCATTACACCTTAAATATCCTAGGAAAGAGAAAAATGGATAAAGAAGTTGTGGTCCTCATGTACAATGGAATATCACTCAGCCATGAAATCAACGTCATAAGGCTAGTAGCAGCACGATGAGTGGATTTAGGTACGACGATTCTAAGTGAAATAAGTCACACAGAAAAAGACACTTATCATAAGATATCACTTAGAGAGGTAATGTAAAAACCGCTACACTTGAACTGAATTACAAAACAGAACAGAGTCACACGTTTAGAAAACACACTATGGCTGCTGAACGGGCAAGGTGAGGTGGGGTGATGCATAAAACAAGGGTTTCAAATTAGCTCAGATACCGTTCCATAAACCCAATATGTAATAGACAAGAACTACTCCTTGCTCAGTGAACTGGACTCAACACCCCCTATTCACCGCAGAAGAATATAGCTGACTAGTAAGAATCTTCAAACCTATGTATTGATATCTCTCCGTAAGTGAGTCAAGGGTGTGTAAAGCGGCATAAACACAGCCGTGAAAAGCAGCTAAACCCCATTATAAAAATAAATTACTTTTCAAAACCCGTGAAACAAAGACAGTGAAAGAGAGAGAAATTCTTACAAAATTCGTTCAGGGGCTGTGATGCAACCTGGATTGACCATATCTAGACCCACAGCTGATTGAGACATAAGGGTGGACACTCTTGGGGCTGAGAGGTTCGGTGAGGTTGGGTGAGCCAACGCAGACCCTTTCAAGTAATACTGCATGGTACCCATCCCATGGGTCCCAAATCTCCAGGTTCAAGGGCATCTTCCTACGTCGAAAACAGGCATGAGAAACCCAGAAGATGGTACACCGTGTGATCGGGAAAGGTTTCTAAAACGCACCTCATTTCTCATCTCCTTTGCTCGGGTTCGCCATTCCAGCCGATTTACTAGCCATCTCCCTCCTTGGAGAATCAGCACCTTTAACCTCCTGTTCCGTACAGGTTGCAATTTGTCCTGAGGATGAAGGGGAAGAGGGGGAACCAATGAGAGACTAGCTCTAGGTGTTGGGACAGGCACAGGTCACTCTATTTTCCCATCAGGAAGAAGAATTAAGCACAAGCTCAGCCTGCCCCCCAGAACCAGAAGAGGGCCTGAAGCAATCCTGCGCTTTTGCGGCCAGCTCCCAAAAAAGCGAGTTGAAAAATGGAGCTCAGGGGCACTGCAATTCACAAACCTGCAGAGTTTTAAATGATACCTCTCGTCCACAAATATATTAAGGGAAGGCAACGAAGAGGCTTTGAAAGCAAGGCAGAATTGCAGGAAACAGATTTCAGGAGGTAGATTCGAATCGCCTTGAAAGCACATGAAAAGCGGCAAAACGTGGACAATGATGCCCTTGGCCAAAAAGGGCGTATGCGTTTTTTCCTGAATATATTCAGGAAAAAACGCATACGCCCTTTTTGGCCAACCAAGCAACCTGGAAAGGCCAATCAGCGCTCCAAAGAAGTCTCGCTTCCCAGCGGGCAAAAGGGCCATGCGGAAAAAAGTGTCCAAACCAGAAATGCAGGACCGGCCATGGAGAAATGGGAGCCTTGCTACGCTGATGGGTGGGATGTAAATTGCCAACAGCCACTCTGGAGAAGTGTACGGTGTGTCCTGAAACATCTAAAAAACACAGCTTGGAGAGCATAGGGCACTTCCACTCATGGCCGTATAAATTGGGAAAACTAAAAATCAGCAAGACACAGGCACCCCAAAGTTTAGGGCTGCTCTGTGGACAAGAACCCCCACTTCATTACACCTTAAATATCCTAGGAAAGAGAAAAATGGATAAAGAAGTTGTGGTCCTCATGTACAATGGAATATCACTCAGCCATGAAATCAACGTCTTAAGGCTATTAGCAGCACGATGAGTGGATTTAGGTTCGACGATTCTAAGTGAAATAAGTCACACAGAAAAAGACACTTATCATAAGATATCACTTAGAGAGGGAATGTAAAAACCGCTACACTTGAACTGAATTGCAAAACAGAACAGAGTCCCACGTTTAGGAAACACACTATGGCTGCTGAACGGGAAAGGTGAGGTGGGGTGATGCATAAAACAAGGGTTTCAAATTAGCTCAGATACCGTTCCATAAACCCAATATGTAAGAGACAAGACCTATTCCTTTTTCAGTGAACTGGACTCAACACCCCCTATTCACCGCACAAGAATATATCTGACTACTAAGAATCTTCAAACCTATGTATTGATATCTCTCCGTAAGTGAGTCAAGGGGGTGTAAAGCGGCATAAACACAGCCGTGAAAAGCAGCTAAACCCCATTATAAAAATAAATTACTTTTCAAAACCCGTGAAACAAAGACAGTGAAAGAGAGAGAAATTCTTACAAAATTCGTTCAGGGGCTGTGATGCAACCTGGATTGACCATATCTAGACCCACAGCTGATTGAGACATAAGGTTGGACACTCTTGGGGCTGAGAGGTTCGGTGAGGTTGGGTGAGCCAACGCAGACCCTTTCAAGTAATACTGCATGGTACCCATCCCATGGGTCCCAAATCTCCAGGTTCAAGGGCATCTTCCTATGTCGAAAACAGGCATGAGAAACCCAGAAGATGGTACACCGTGTGATCGGGAAAGGTTTCTAAAACGCACCTCATTTCTCATCTCCTTTGCTCGGGTTCGCCATTCCAGCCGATTTACTAGCCATCTCCCTCCTTGGAGAATCAGCACCTTTAACCTCCTGTTCCGTACAGGTTGCAATTTGTCCTGAGGATGAACGGGAAGAGGGGGAACCAATGAGAGACTAGCTCTAGGTGTTGGGACAGGCACAGGTCACTCTATTTTCCCATCAGGAAGAAGAATTAAGCACAAGCTCAGCCTGCCCCCCAGAACCAGAAGAGGGCCTGAAGCAATCCTGCGCTTTTGCGGCCAGCTCCCAAAAAAGCGAGTTGAAAAATGGAGCTCAGGGGCACTGCAATTCACAAACCTGCAGAGTTTTAAATGATACCTCTCGTCCACAAATATATTAAGGGAAGGCAACGAAGAGGCTTTGAAAGCAAGGCAGAATTGCAGGAAACAGATTTCAGGAGGTAGATTCGAATCGCCTTGAAAGCACATGAAAAGCGGCAAAACGTGGACAATGATGCCCTTGGCCAAAAAGGGCGTATGCGTTTTTTCCTGAATATATTCAGGAAAAAACGCATACGCCCTTTTTGGCCAACCAAGCAACCTGGAAAGGCCAATCAGCGCTCCAAAGAAGTCTCGCTTCCCAGCGGGCAAAAGGGCCATGCGGAAAAAAGTGTCCAAACCAGAAATGCAGGACCGGCCATGGAGAAATGGGAGCCTTGCTACGCTGATGGGTGGGATGTAAATTGCCAACAGCCACTCTGGAGAAGTGTACGGTGTGTCCTGAAACATCTAAAAAACACAGCTTGGAGAGCATAGGGCACTTCCACTCATGGCCGTATAAATTGGGAAAACTAAAAATCAGCAAGACACAGGCACCCCAAAGTTTAGGGCTGCTCTGTTGACAAGAACCCCCACTTCATTACACCTTAAATATCCTAGGAAAGAGAAAAATGGATAAAGAAGTTGTGGTCCTCATGTACAATGGAATATCACTCAGCCATGAAATCAACGTCATAAGGCTAGTAGCAGCACGATGAGTGGATTTAGGTACGACGATTCTAAGTGAAATAAGTCACACAGAAAAAGACACTTATCATAAGATATCACTTAGAGAGGGAATGTAAAAACCGCTACACTTGAACTGAATTACAAAACAGAACAGAGTCACACGTTTAGAAAACACACTATGGCTGCTGAACGGGCAAGGTGAGGTGGGGTGATGCATAAAACAAGGGTTTCAAATTAGCTCAGATACCGTTCCATAAACCCAATATGTAATAGACAAGAACTACTCCTTGCTCAGTGAACTGGACTCAACACCCCCTATTCACCGCAGAAGAATATAGCTGACTAGTAAGAATCTTCAAACCTATGTATTGATATCTCTCCGTAAGTGAGTCAAGGGTGTGTAAAGCGGCATAAACACAGCCGTGAAAAGCAGCTAAACCCCATTATAAAAATAAATTACTTTTCAAAACCCGTGAAACAAAGACAGTGAAAGAGAGAGAAATTCTTACAAAATTCGTTCAGGGGCTGTGATGCAACCTGGATTGACCATATCTAGACCCACAGCTGATTGAGACATAAGGGTGGACACTCTTGGGGCTGAGAGGTTCGGTGAGGTTGGGTGAGCCAACGCAGACCCTTTCAAGTAATACTGCATGGTACCCATCCCATGGGTCCCAAATCTCCAGGTTCAAGGGCATCTTCCTACGTCGAAAACAGGCATGAGAAACCCAGAAGATGGTACACCGTGTGATCGGGAAAGGTTTCTAAAACGCACCTCATTTCTCATCTCCTTTGCTCGGGTTCGCCATTCCAGCCGATTTACTAGCCATCTCCCTCCTTGGAGAATCAGCACCTTTAACCTCCTGTTCCGTAAAGGTTGCAATTTGTCCTGAGGATGAACGGGAAGAGGGGGAACCAATGAGAGACTAGCTCTAGGTGTTGGGACAGGCACAGGTCACTCTATTTTCCCATCAGGAAGAAGAATTAAGCACAAGCTCAGCCTGCCCCCCAGAACCAGAAGAGGGCCTGAAGCAATCCTGCGCTTTTGCGGCCAGCTCCCAAAAAAGCGAGTTGAAAAATGGAGCTCAGGGGCACTGCAATTCACAAACCTGCAGAGTTTTAAATGATACCTCTCGTCCACAAATATATTAAGGGAAGGCAACGAAGAGGCTTTGAAAGCAAGGCAGAATTGCAGGAAACAGATTTCAGGAGGTAGATTCGAATCGCCTTGAAAGCACATGAAAAGCGGCAAAACGTGGACAATGATGCCCTTGGCCAAAAAGGGCGTATGCGTTTTTTCCTGAATATATTCAGGAAAAAACGCATACGCCCTTTTTGGCCAACCAAGCAACCTGGAAAGGCCAATCAGCGCTCCAAAGAAGTCTCGCTTCCCAGCGGGCAAAAGGGCCATGCGGAAAAAAGTGTCCAAACCAGAAATGCAGGACCGGCCATGGAGAAATGGGAGCCTTGCTACGCTGATGGGTGGGATGTAAATTGCCAACAGCCACTCTGGAGAAGTGTACGGTGTGTCCTGAAACATCTAAAAAACACAGCTTGGAGAGCATAGGGCACTTCCACTCATGGCCGTATAAATTGGGAAAACTAAAAATCAGCAAGACACAGGCACCCCAAAGTTTAGGGCTGCTCTGTGGACAAGAACCCCCACTTCATTACACCTTAAATATCCTAGGAAAGAGAAAAATGGATAAAGAAGTTGTGGTCCTTATGTACAATGGAATATCACTCAGCCATGAAATCAACGTCTTAAGGCTAGTAGCAGCACGATGAGTGGATTTAGGTTCTACGATTCTAAGTGAAATAAGTCACACAGAAAAAGACACTTATCATAAGATATCACTTAGAGAGGGAATGTAAAAACCGCTACACTTGAACTGAATTGCAAAACAGAACAGAGTCCCACGTTTAGGAAACACACTATGGCTGCTGAACGGGAAAGGTGAGGTGGGGTGATGCATAAAACAAGGGTTTCAAATTAGCTCAGATACCGTTCCATAAACCCAATATGTAAGAGACAAGACCTATTCCTTTTTCAGTGAACTGGACTCAACACCCCCTATTCACCGCACAAGAATATATCTGACTAGTAAGAATCTTCAAACCTATGTATTGATATCTCTCCGTAAGTGAGTCAAGGGGGTGTAAAGCGGCATAAACACAGCCGTGAAAAGCAGCTAAACCCCATTATAAAAATAAATTACTTTTCAAAACCCGTGAAACAAAGACAGTGAAAGAGAGAGAAATTCTTACAAAATTCGTTCAGGGGCTGTGATGCAACCTGGATTGACCATATCTAGACCCACAGCTGATTGAGACATAAGGTTGGACACTCTTGGGGCTGAGAGGTTCGGTGAGGTTGGGTGAGCCAACGCAGACCCTTTCAAGTAATACTGCATGGTACCCATCCCATGGGTCCCAAATCTCCAGGTTCAAGGGCATCTTCCTATGTCGAAAACAGGCATGAGAAACCCAGAAGATGGTACACCGTGTGATCGGGAAAGGTTTCTAAAACGCACCTCATTTCTCATCTCCTTTGCTCGGGTTCGCCATTCCAGCCGATTTACTAGCCATCTCCCTCCTTGGAGAATCAGCACCTTTAACCTCCTGTTCCGTACAGGTTGCAATTTGTCCTGAGGATGAACGGGAAGAGGGGGAACCAATGAGAGACTAGCTCTAGGTGTTGGGACAGGCACAGGTCACTCTATTTTCCCATCAGGAAGAAGAATTAAGCACAAGCTCAGCCTGCCCCCCAGAACCAGAAGAGGGCCTGAAGCAATCCTGCGCTTTTGCGGCCAGCTCCCAAAAAAGCGAGTTGAAAAATGGAGCTCAGGGGCACTGCAATTCACAAACCTGCAGAGTTTTAAATGATACCTCTCGTCCACAAATATATTAAGGGAAGGCAACGAAGAGGCTTTGAAAGCAAGGCAGAATTGCAGGAAACAGATTTCAGGAGGTAGATTCGAATCGCCTTGAAAGCACATGAAAAGCGGCAAAACGTGGACAATGATGCCCTTGGCCAAAAAGGGCGTATGCGTTTTTTCCTGAATATATTCAGGAAAAAACGCATACGCCCTTTTTGGCCAACCAAGCAACCTGGAAAGGCCAATCAGCGCTCCAAAGAAGTCTCGCTTCCCAGCGGGCAAAAGGGCCATGCGGAAAAAAGTGTCCAAACCAGAAATGCAGGACCGGCCATGGAGAAATGGGAGCCTTGCTACGCTGATGGGTGGGATGTAAATTGCCAACAGCCACTCTGGAGAAGTGTACGGTGTGTCCTGAAACATCTAAAAAACACAGCTTGGAGAGCATAGGGCACTTCCACTCATGGCCGTATAAATTGGGAAAACTAAAAATCAGCAAGACACAGGCACCCCAAAGTTTAGGGCTGCTCTGTTGACAAGAACCCCCACTTCATTACACCTTAAATATCCTAGGAAAGAGAAAAATGGATAAAGAAGTTGTGGTCCTCATGTACAATGGAATATCACTCAGCCATGAAATCAACGTCATAAGGCTAGTAGCAGCACGATGAGTGGATTTAGGTACGACGATTCTAAGTGAAATAAGTCACACAGAAAAAGACACTTATCATAAGATATCACTTAGAGAGGGAATGTAAAAACCGCTACACTTGAACTGAATTACAAAACAGAACAGAGTCACACGTTTAGAAAACACACTATGGCTGCTGAACGGGCAAGGTGAGGTGGGGTGATGCATAAAACAAGGGTTTCAAATTAGCTCAGATACCGTTCCATAAACCCAATATGTAATAGACAAGAACTACTCCTTGCTCAGTGAACTGGACTCAACACCCCCTATTCACCGCAGAAGAATATAGCTGACTAGTAAGAATCTTCAAACCTATGTATTGATATCTCTCCGTAAGTGAGTCAAGGGTGTGTAAAGCGGCATAAACACAGCCGTGAAAAGCAGCTAAACCCCATTATAAAAATAAATTACTTTTCAAAACCCGTGAAACAAAGACAGTGAAAGAGAGAGAAATTCTTACAAAATTCGTTCAGGGGCTGTGATGCAACCTGGATTGACCATATCTAGACCCACAGCTGATTGAGACATAAGGGTGGACACTCTTGGGGCTGAGAGGTTCGGTGAGGTTGGGTGAGCCAACGCAGACCCTTTCAAGTAATACTGCATGGTACCCATCCCATGGGTCCCAAATCTCCAGGTTCAAGGGCATCTTCCTACGTCGAAAACAGGCATGAGAAACCCAGAAGATGGTACACCGTGTGATCGGGAAAGGTTTCTAAAACGCACCTCATTTCTCATCTCCTTTGCTCGGGTTCGCCATTCCAGCCGATTTACTAGCCATCTCCCTCCTTGGAGAATCAGCACCTTTAACCTCCTGTTCCGTAAAGGTTGCAATTTGTCCTGAGGATGAACGGGAAGAGGGGGAACCAATGAGAGACTAGCTCTAGGTGTTGGGACAGGCACAGGTCACTCTATTTTCCCATCAGGAAGAAGAATTAAGCACAAGCTCAGCCTGCCCCCCAGAACCAGAAGAGGGCCTGAAGCAATCCTGCGCTTTTGCGGCCAGCTCCCAAAAAAGCGAGTTGAAAAATGGAGCTCAGGGGCACTGCAATTCACAAACCTGCAGAGTTTTAAATGATACCTCTCGTCCACAAATATATTAAGGGAAGGCAACGAAGAGGCTTTGAAAGCAAGGCAGAATTGCAGGAAACAGATTTCAGGAGGTAGATTCGAATCGCCTTGAAAGCACATGAAAAGCGGCAAAACGTGGACAATGATGCCCTTGGCCAAAAAGGGCGTATGCGTTTTTTCCTGAATATATTCAGGAAAAAACGCATACGCCCTTTTTGGCCAACCAAGCAACCTGGAAAGGCCAATCAGCGCTCCAAAGAAGTCTCGCTTCCCAGCGGGCAAAAGGGCCATGCGGAAAAAAGTGTCCAAACCAGAAATGCAGGACCGGCCATGGAGAAATGGGAGCCTTGCTACGCTGATGGGTGGGATGTAAATTGCCAACAGCCACTCTGGAGAAGTGTACGGTGTGTCCTGAAACATCTAAAAAACAGAGCTTGGAGAGCATAGGGCACTTCCACTCATGGCCGTATAAATTGGGAAAACTAAAAATCAGCAAGACACAGGCACCCCAAAGTTTAGGGCTGCTCTGTGGACAAGAACCCCCACTTCATTACACCTTAAATATCCTAGGAAAGAGAAAAATGGATAAAGAAGTTGTGGTCCTCATGTACAATGGAATATCACTCAGCCATGAAATCAACGTCTTAAGGCTAGTAGCAGCACGATGAGTGGATTTAGGTTCGACGATTCTAAGTGAAATAAGTCACACAGAAAAAGACACTTATCATAAGATATCACTTAGAGAGGGAATGTAAAAACCGCTACACTTGAACTGAATTGCAAAACAGAACAGAGTCACACGTTTAGGAAACACACTATGGCTGCTGAACGGGAAAGGTGAGGTGGGGTGATGCATAAAACAAGGGTTTCAAATTAGCTCAGATACCGTTCCATAAACCCAATATGTAAGAGACAAGACCTATTCCTTTTTCAGTGAACTGGACTCAACACCCCCTATTCACCGCACAAGAATATATCTGACTAGTAAGAATCTTCAAACCTATGTATTGATATCTCTCCGTAAGTGAGTCAAGGGGGTGTAAAGCGGCATAAACACAGCCGTGAAAAGCAGCTAAACCCCATTATAAAAATAAATTACTTTTCAAAACCCGTGAAACAAAGACAGTGAAAGAGAGAGAAATTCTTACAAAATTCGTTCAGGGGCTGTGATGCAACCTGGATTGACCATATCTAGACCCACAGCTGATTGAGACATAAGGTTGGACACTCTTGGGGCTGAGAGGTTCGGTGAGGTTGGGTGAGCCAACGCAGACCCTTTCAAGTAATACTGCATGGTACCCATCCCATGGGTCCCAAATCTCCAGGTTCAAGGGCATCTTCCTATGTCGAAAACAGGCATGAGAAACCCAGAAGATGGTACACCGTGTGATCGGGAAAGGTTTCTAAAACGCACCTCATTTCTCATCTCCTTTGCTCGGGTTCGCCATTCCAGCCGATTTACTAGCCATCTCCCTCCTTGGAGAATCAGCACCTTTAACCTCCTGTTCCGTAAAGGTTGCAATTTGTCCTGAGGATGAACGGGAAGAGGGGGAACCAATGAGAGACTAGCTCTAGGTGTTGGGACAGGCACAGGTCACTCTATTTTCCCATCAGGAAGAAGAATTAAGCACAAGCTCAGCCTGCCCCCCAGAACCAGAAGAGGGCCTGAAGCAATCCTGCGCTTTTGCGGCCAGCTCCCAAAAAAGCGAGTTGAAAAATGGAGCTCAGGGGCACTGCAATTCACAAACCTGCAGAGTTTTAAATGATACCTCTCGTCCACAAATATATTAAGGGAAGGCAACGAAGAGGCTTTGAAAGCAAGGCAGAATTGCAGGAAACAGATTTCAGGAGGTAGATTCGAATCGCCTTGAAAGCACATGAAAAGCGGCAAAACGTGGACAATGATGCCCTTGGCCAAAAAGGGCGTATGCGTTTTTTCCTGAATATATTCAGGAAAAAACGCATACGCCCTTTTTGGCCAACCAAGCAACCTGGAAAGGCCAATCAGCGCTCCAAAGAAGTCTCGCTTCCCAGCGGGCAAAAGGGCCATGCGGAAAAAAGTGTCCAAACCAGAAATGCAGGACCGGCCATGGAGAAATGGGAGCCTTGCTACGCTGATGGGTGGGATGTAAATTGCCAACAGCCACTCTGGAGAAGTGTACGGTGTGTCCTGAAACATCTAAAAAACACAGCTTGGAGAGCATAGGGCACTTCCACTCATGGCCGTATAAATTGGGAAAACTAAAAATCAGCAAGACACAGGCACCCCAAAGTTTAGGGCTGCTCTGTTGACAAGAACCCCCACTTCATTACACCTTAAATATCCTAGGAAAGAGAAAAATGGATAAAGAAGTTGTGGTCCTCATGTACAATGGAATATCACTCAGCCATGAAATCAACGTCATAAGGCTAGTAGCAGCACGATGAGTGGATTTAGGTACGACGATTCTAAGTGAAATAAGTCACACAGAAAAAGACACTTATCATAAGATATCACTTAGAGAGGGAATGTAAAAACCGCTACACTTGAACTGAATTACAAAACAGAACAGAGTCACACGTTTAGAAAACACACTATGGCTGCTGAACGGGCAAGGTGAGGTGGGGTGATGCATAAAACAAGGGTTTCAAATTAGCTCAGATACCGTTCCATAAACCCAATATGTAATAGACAAGAACTACTCCTTGCTCAGTGAACTGGACTCAACACCCCCTATTCACCGCAGAAGAATATAGCTGACTAGTAAGAATCTTCAAACCTATGTATTGATATCTCTCCGTAAGTGAGTCAAGGGTGTGTAAAGCGGCATAAACACAGCCGTGAAAAGCAGCTAAACCCCATTATAAAAATAAATTACTTTTCAAAACCCGTGAAACAAAGACAGTGAAAGAGAGAGAAATTCTTACAAAATTCGTTCAGGGGCTGTGATGCAACCTGGATTGACCATATCTAGACCCACAGCTGATTGAGACATAAGGGTGGACACTCTTGGGGCTGAGAGGTTCGGTGAGGTTGGGTGAGCCAACGCAGACCCTTTCAAGTAATACTGCATGGTACCCATCCCATGGGTCCCAAATCTCCAGGTTCAAGGGCATCTTCCTACGTCGAAAACAGGCATGAGAAACCCAGAAGATGGTACACCGTGTGATCGGGAAAGGTTTCTAAAACGCACCTCATTTCTCATCTCCTTTGCTCGGGTTCGCCATTCCAGCCGATTTACTAGCCATCTCCCTCCTTGGAGAATCAGCACCTTTAACCTCCTGTTCCGTAAAGGTTGCAATTTGTCCTGAGGATGAACGGGAAGAGGGGGAACCAATGAGAGACTAGCTCTAGGTGTTGGGACAGGCACAGGTCACTCTATTTTCCCATCAGGAAGAAGAATTAAGCACAAGCTCAGCCTGCCCCCCAGAACCAGAAGAGGGCCTGAAGCAATCCTGCGCTTTTGCGGCCAGCTCCCAAAAAAGCGAGTTGAAAAATGGAGCTCAGGGGCACTGCAATTCACAAACCTGCAGAGTTTTAAATGATACCTCTCGTCCACAAATATATTAAGGGAAGGCAACGAAGAGGCTTTGAAAGCAAGGCAGAATTGCAGGAAACAGATTTCAGGAGGTAGATTCGAATCGCCTTGAAAGCACATGAAAAGCGGCAAAACGTGGACAATGATGCCCTTGGCCAAAAAGGGCGTATGCGTTTTTTCCTGAATATATTCAGGAAAAAACGCATACGCCCTTTTTGGCCAACCAAGCAACCTGGAAAGGCCAATCAGCGCTCCAAAGAAGTCTCGCTTCCCAGCGGGCAAAAGGGCCATGCGGAAAAAAGTGTCCAAACCAGAAATGCAGGACCGGCCATGGAGAAATGGGAGCCTTGCTACGCTGATGGGTGGGATGTAAATTGCCAACAGCCACTCTGGAGAAGTGTACGGTGTGTCCTGAAACATCTAAAAAACACAGCTTGGAGAGCATAGGGCACTTCCACTCATGGCCGTATAAATTGGGAAAACTAAAAATCAGCAAGACACAGGCACCCCAAAGTTTAGGGCTGCTCTGTTGACAAGAACCCCCACTTCATTACACCTTAAATATCCTAGGAAAGAGAAAAATGGATAAAGAAGTTGTGGTCCTCATGTACAATGGAATATCACTCAGCCATGAAATCAACGTCATAAGGCTAGTAGCAGCACGATGAGTGGATTTAGGTACGACGATTCTAAGTGAAATAAGTCACACAGAAAAAGACACTTATCATAAGATATCACTTAGAGAGGGAATGTAAAAACCGCTACACTTGAACTGAATTACAAAACAGAACAGAGTCACACGTTTAGAAAACACACTATGGCTGCTGAACGGGCAAGGTGAGGTGGGGTGATGCATAAAACAAGGGTTTCAAATTAGCTCAGATACCGTTCCATAAACCCAATATGTAATAGACAAGAACTACTCCTTGCTCAGTGAACTGGACTCAACACCCCCTATTCACCGCAGAAGAATATAGCTGACTAGTAAGAATCTTCAAACCTATGTATTGATATCTCTCCGTAAGTGAGTCAAGGGTGTGTAAAGCGGCATAAACACAGCCGTGAAAAGCAGCTAAACCCCATTATAAAAATAAATTACTTTTCAAAACCCGTGAAACAAAGACAGTGAAAGAGAGAGAAATTCTTACAAAATTCGTTCAGGGGCTGTGATGCAACCTGGATTGACCATATCTAGACCCACAGCTGATTGAGACATAAGGGTGGACACTCTTGGGGCTGAGAGGTTCGGTGAGGTTGGGTGAGCCAACGCAGACCCTTTCAAGTAATACTGCATGGTACCCATCCCATGGGTCCCAAATCTCCAGGTTCAAGGGCATCTTCCTACGTCGAAAACAGGCATGAGAAACCCAGAAGATGGTACACCGTGTGATCGGGAAAGGTTTCTAAAACGCACCTCATTTCTCATCTCCTTTGCTCGGGTTCGCCATTCCAGCCGATTTACTAGCCATCTCCCTCCTTGGAGAATCAGCACCTTTAACCTCCTGTTCCGTAAAGGTTGCAATTTGTCCTGAGGATGAACGGGAAGAGGGGGAACCAATGAGAGACTAGCTCTAGGTGTTGGGACAGGCACAGGTCACTCTATTTTCCCATCAGGAAGAAGAATTAAGCACAAGCTCAGCCTGCCCCCCAGAACCAGAAGAGGGCCTGAAGCAATCCTGCGCTTTTGCGGCCAGCTCCCAAAAAAGCGAGTTGAAAAATGGAGCTCAGGGGCACTGCAATTCACAAACCTGCAGAGTTTTAAATGATACCTCTCGTCCACAAATATATTAAGGGAAGGCAACGAAGAGGCTTTGAAAGCAAGGCAGAATTGCAGGAAACAGATTTCAGGAGGTAGATTCGAATCGCCTTGAAAGCACATGAAAAGCGGCAAAACGTGGACAATGATGCCCTTGGCCAAAAAGGGCGTATGCGTTTTTTCCTGAATATATTCAGGAAAAAACGCATACGCCCTTTTTGGCCAACCAAGCAACCTGGAAAGGCCAATCAGCGCTCCAAAGAAGTCTCGCTTCCCAGCGGGCAAAAGGGCCATGCGGAAAAAAGTGTCCAAACCAGAAATGCAGGACCGGCCATGGAGAAATGGGAGCCTTGCTACGCTGATGGGTGGGATGTAAATTGCCAACAGCCACTCTGGAGAAGTGTACGGTGTGTCCTGAAACATCTAAAAAACACAGCTTGGAGAGCATAGGGCACTTCCACTCATGGCCGTATAAATTGGGAAAACTAAAAATCAGCAAGACACAGGCACCCCAAAGTTTAGGGCTGCTCTGTGGACAAGAACCCCCACTTCATTACACCTTAAATATCCTAGGAAAGAGAAAAATGGATAAAGAAGTTGTGGTCCTTATGTACAATGGAATATCACTCAGCCATGAAATCAACGTCTTAAGGCTAGTAGCAGCACGATGAGTGGATTTAGGTTCTACGATTCTAAGTGAAATAAGTCACACAGAAAAAGACACTTATCATAAGATATCACTTAGAGAGGGAATGTAAAAACCGCTACACTTGAACTGAATTGCAAAACAGAACAGAGTCCCACGTTTAGGAAACACACTATGGCTGCTGAACGGGAAAGGTGAGGTGGGGTGATGCATAAAACAAGGGTTTCAAATTAGCTCAGATACCGTTCCATAAACCCAATATGTAAGAGACAAGACCTATTCCTTTTTCAGTGAACTGGACTCAACACCCCCTATTCACCGCACAAGAATATATCTGACTAGTAAGAATCTTCAAACCTATGTATTGATATCTCTCCGTAAGTGAGTCAAGGGGGTGTAAAGCGGCATAAACACAGCCGTGAAAAGCAGCTAAACCCCATTATAAAAATAAATTACTTTTCAAAACCCGTGAAACAAAGACAGTGAAAGAGAGAGAAATTCTTACAAAATTCGTTCAGGGGCTGTGATGCAACCTGGATTGACCATATCTAGACCCACAGCTGATTGAGACATAAGGTTGGACACTCTTGGGGCTGAGAGGTTCGGTGAGGTTGGGTGAGCCAACGCAGACCCTTTCAAGTAATACTGCATGGTACCCATCCCATGGGTCCCAAATCTCCAGGTTCAAGGGCATCTTCCTATGTCGAAAACAGGCATGAGAAACCCAGAAGATGGTACACCGTGTGATCGGGAAAGGTTTCTAAAACGCACCTCATTTCTCATCTCCTTTGCTCGGGTTCGCCATTCCAGCCGATTTACTAGCCATCTCCCTCCTTGGAGAATCAGCACCTTTAACCTCCTGTTCCGTACAGGTTGCAATTTGTCCTGAGGATGAACGGGAAGAGGGGGAACCAATGAGAGACTAGCTCTAGGTGTTGGGACAGGCACAGGTCACTCTATTTTCCCATCAGGAAGAAGAATTAAGCACAAGCTCAGCCTGCCCCCCAGAACCAGAAGAGGGCCTGAAGCAATCCTGCGCTTTTGCGGCCAGCTCCCAAAAAAGCGAGTTGAAAAATGGAGCTCAGGGGCACTGCAATTCACAAACCTGCAGAGTTTTAAATGATACCTCTCGTCCACAAATATATTAAGGGAAGGCAACGAAGAGGCTTTGAAAGCAAGGCAGAATTGCAGGAAACAGATTTCAGGAGGTAGATTCGAATCGCCTTGAAAGCACATGAAAAGCGGCAAAACGTGGACAATGATGCCCTTGGCCAAAAAGGGCGTATGCGTTTTTTCCTGAATATATTCAGGAAAAAACGCATACGCCCTTTTTGGCCAACCAAGCAACCTGGAAAGGCCAATCAGCGCTCCAAAGAAGTCTCGCTTCCCAGCGGGCAAAAGGGCCATGCGGAAAAAAGTGTCCAAACCAGAAATGCAGGACCGGCCATGGAGAAATGGGAGCCTTGCTACGCTGATGGGTGGGATGTAAATTGCCAACAGCCACTCTGGAGAAGTGTACGGTGTGTCCTGAAACATCTAAAAAACACAGCTTGGAGAGCATAGGGCACTTCCACTCATGGCCGTATAAATTGGGAAAACTAAAAATCAGCAAGACACAGGCACCCCAAAGTTTAGGGCTGCTCTGTTGACAAGAACCCCCACTTCATTACACCTTAAATATCCTAGGAAAGAGAAAAATGGATAAAGAAGTTGTGGTCCTCATGTACAATGGAATATCACTCAGCCATGAAATCAACGTCATAAGGCTAGTAGCAGCACGATGAGTGGATTTAGGTACGACGATTCTAAGTGAAATAAGTCACACAGAAAAAGACACTTATCATAAGATATCACTTAGAGAGGGAATGTAAAAACCGCTACACTTGAACTGAATTACAAAACAGAACAGAGTCACACGTTTAGAAAACACACTATGGCTGCTGAACGGGCAAGGTGAGGTGGGGTGATGCATAAAACAAGGGTTTCAAATTAGCTCAGATACCGTTCCATAAACCCAATATGTAATAGACAAGAACTACTCCTTGCTCAGTGAACTGGACTCAACACCCCCTATTCACCGCAGAAGAATATAGCTGACTAGTAAGAATCTTCAAACCTATGTATTGATATCTCTCCGTAAGTGAGTCAAGGGTGTGTAAAGCGGCATAAACACAGCCGTGAAAAGCAGCTAAACCCCATTATAAAAATAAATTACTTTTCAAAACCCGTGAAACAAAGACAGTGAAAGAGAGAGAAATTCTTACAAAATTCGTTCAGGGGCTGTGATGCAACCTGGATTGACCATATCTAGACCCACAGCTGATTGAGACATAAGGGTGGACACTCTTGGGGCTGAGAGGTTCGGTGAGGTTGGGTGAGCCAACGCAGACCCTTTCAAGTAATACTGCATGGTACCCATCCCATGGGTCCCAAATCTCCAGGTTCAAGGGCATCTTCCTACGTCGAAAACAGGCATGAGAAACCCAGAAGATGGTACACCGTGTGATCGGGAAAGGTTTCTAAAACGCACCTCATTTCTCATCTCCTTTGCTCGGGTTCGCCATTCCAGCCGATTTACTAGCCATCTCCCTCCTTGGAGAATCAGCACCTTTAACCTCCTGTTCCGTAAAGGTTGCAATTTGTCCTGAGGATGAACGGGAAGAGGGGGAACCAATGAGAGACTAGCTCTAGGTGTTGGGACAGGCACAGGTCACTCTATTTTCCCATCAGGAAGAAGAATTAAGCACAAGCTCAGCCTGCCCCCCAGAACCAGAAGAGGGCCTGAAGCAATCCTGCGCTTTTGCGGCCAGCTCCCAAAAAAGCGAGTTGAAAAATGGAGCTCAGGGGCACTGCAATTCACAAACCTGCAGAGTTTTAAATGATACCTCTCGTCCACAAATATATTAAGGGAAGGCAACGAAGAGGCTTTGAAAGCAAGGCAGAATTGCAGGAAACAGATTTCAGGAGGTAGATTCGAATCGCCTTGAAAGCACATGAAAAGCGGCAAAACGTGGACAATGATGCCCTTGGCCAAAAAGGGCGTATGCGTTTTTTCCTGAATATATTCAGGAAAAAACGCATACGCCCTTTTTGGCCAACCAAGCAACCTGGAAAGGCCAATCAGCGCTCCAAAGAAGTCTCGCTTCCCAGCGGGCAAAAGGGCCATGCGGAAAAAAGTGTCCAAACCAGAAATGCAGGACCGGCCATGGAGAAATGGGAGCCTTGCTACGCTGATGGGTGGGATGTAAATTGCCAACAGCCACTCTGGAGAAGTGTACGGTGTGTCCTGAAACATCTAAAAAACAGAGCTTGGAGAGCATAGGGCACTTCCACTCATGGCCGTATAAATTGGGAAAACTAAAAATCAGCAAGACACAGGCACCCCAAAGTTTAGGGCTGCTCTGTGGACAAGAACCCCCACTTCATTACACCTTAAATATCCTAGGAAAGAGAAAAATGGATAAAGAAGTTGTGGTCCTCATGTACAATGGAATATCACTCAGCCATGAAATCAACGTCTTAAGGCTAGTAGCAGCACGATGAGTGGATTTAGGTTCGACGATTCTAAGTGAAATAAGTCACACAGAAAAAGACACTTATCATAAGATATCACTTAGAGAGGGAATGTAAAAACCGCTACACTTGAACTGAATTGCAAAACAGAACAGAGTCCCACGTTTAGGAAACACACTATGGCTGCTGAACGGGAAAGGTGAGGTGGGGTGATGCATAAAACAAGGGTTTCAAATTAGCTCAGATACCGTTCCATAAACCCAATATGTAAGAGACAAGACCTATTCCTTTTTCAGTGAACTGGACTCAACACCCCCTATTCACCGCACAAGAATATATCTGACTAGTAAGAATCTTCAAACCTATGTATTGATATCTCTCCGTAAGTGAGTCAAGGGGGTGTAAAGCGGCATAAACACAGCCGTGAAAAGCAGCTAAACCCCATTATAAAAATAAATTACTTTTCAAAACCCGTGAAACAAAGACAGTGAAAGAGAGAGAAATTCTTACAAAATTCGTTCAGGGGCTGTGATGCAACCTGGATTGACCATATCTAGACCCACAGCTGATTGAGACATAAGGTTGGACACTCTTGGGGCTGAGAGGTTCGGTGAGGTTGGGTGAGCCAACGCAGACCCTTTAAAGTAATACTGCATGGTACCCATCCCATGGGTCCCAAATCTCCAGGTTCAAGGGCATCTTCCTATGTCGAAAACAGGCATGAGAAACCCAGAAGATGGTACACCGTGTGATCGGGAAAGGTTTCTAAAACGCACCTCATTTCTCATCTCCTTTGCTCGGGTTCGCCATTCCAGCCGATTTACTAGCCATCTCCCTCCTTGGAGAATCAGCACCTTTAACCTCCTGTTCCGTACAGGTTGCAATTTGTCCTGAGGATGAACGGGAAGAGGGGGAACCAATGAGAGACTAGCTCTAGGTGTTGGGACAGGCACAGGTCACTCTATTTTCCCATCAGGAAGAAGAATCAAGCACAAGCTCAGCCTGCCCCCCAGAACCAGAAGAGTGCCTGAAGCAATCCTGCGCTTTTGCGGCCAGCTCCCAAAAAAGCGAGTTGAAAAATGGAGCTCAGGGGCACTGCAATTCACAAACCTGCAGAGTTTTAAATGATACCTCTCGTCCACAAATATATTAAGGGAAGGCAACGAAGAGGCTTTGAAAGCAAGGCAGAATTGCAGGAAACAGATTTCAGGAGGTAGATTCGAATCGCCTTGAAAGCACATGAAAAGCGGCAAAACGTGGACAATGATGCCCTTGGCCAAAAAGGGCGTATGCGTTTTTTCCTGAATATATTCAGGAACAAACGCATACGCCCTTTTTGGCCAACCAAGCAACCTGGAAAGGCCAATCAGCGCTCCAAAGAAGTCTCGCTTCCCAGCGGGCAAAAGGGCCATGTGGAAAAAAGTGTCCAAACCAGAAATGCAGGACCGGCCATGGAGAAATGGGAGCCTTGCTACGCTGATGGGTGGGATGTAAATTGCCAACAGGCACTCCGGAGAAGTGTACGGTGTGTTCTGAAACATCTAAAAAACACAGCTTGGAGAGCATAGGGCACTTCCACTCATGGGCGTATAAATTGGGAAAACTAAAAATCAGCAAGACACAGGCACCCCAAAGTTAAGGGCTGCTCTGTGGACAAGAACCCCCACTTCATTACACCTTAAATATCCTAGGAAAGCGAAAAATGGATAAAGAAATTGTGGTCCTCATGTACAATGGAATATCACTCAGCCATGAAATCAACGTCATAAGGCTAGTAGCAGCACGATGAGTGGATTTAGGTACGACGATTCTAAGTGAAATAAGTCACACAGAAAAAGACACTTATCATAAGATATCACTTCTAGAGGGAATGTAAAAACCGCTACACTTGAACTGAATTGCAAAACAGAACAGAGTCACACGTTTAGGAAACACACTATGGCTGCTGAACGGGAAAGGTGAGGTGGGGTGATGCATAAAACAAGGGTTTCAAATTAGCTCCGATACCGTTCCATAAACCCAATATGTAAGAGACAAGACCTATTCCTTTTTCAGTGAACTGGACTCAACACCCCCTATTCACCGCACAAGAATATATCTGACTAGTAAGAATCTTCAAACCTATGTATTGATATCTCTCTGTAAGTGAGTCAAGGGGGTGTAAAGCGGCATAAACACAGCCGTGAAAAGCAGCTAAACCCCATTATAAAAATAAATTACTTTTCAAAACCCGTGAAACAAAGACAGTGAAAGTGAGAGAAATTCTTACAAAATTCGTTCAGGGGCTGTGATGCAACCTGGATTGACCATATCTAGACCCACAGCTGATTGAGACATAAGGGTGGACACTCTTGGGGCTGAGAGGTTCGGTGAGGTTGGGTGAGCCAACGCAGACCCTTTCAAGTAATACTGCATGGTACCCATCCCATGGGTCCCAAATCTCCAGGTTCAAGGGCATCTTCCTACGTCGAAAACAGGCATGAGAAACCCAGAAGATGGTACACCATGTGATCGGGAAAGGTTTCTAAAACGCACCTCATTTCTCATCTCCTTTGCTCGGGTTCGCCATTCCAGCCGATTTACTAGCCATCTCCCTCCTTGGAGAATCAGCACCTTTAACCTCCTGTTCCGTACAGGTTGCAATTTGTCCTGAGGATGAACGGGAAGAGGGGGAACCAATGAGAGACTAGCTCTAGGTGTTGGGACAGGCACAGGTCACTCTATTTTCCCATCAGGAAGAAGAATCAAGCACAAGCTCAGCCTGCCCCCCAGAACCAGAAGAGGGCCTGAAGCAATCCTGCGCTTTTGCGGCCAGCTCCCAAAAAAGCGAGTTGAAAAATGGAGCTCAGGGGCACTGCAATTCACAAACCTGCAGAGTTTTAAATGATACCTCTCGTCCACAAATATATTAAGGGAAGGCAACGAAGAGGCTTTGAAAGCAAGGCAGAATTGCAGGAAACAGATTTCAGGAGGTAGATTCGAATCGCCTTGAAAGCACATGAAAAGCGGCAAAACGTGGACAATGATGCCCTTGGCCAAAAAGGGCGTATGCGTTTTTTCCTGAATATATTCAGGAAAAAACGCATACGCCCTTTTTGGCCAACCAAGCAACCTGGAAAGGCCAATCAGCGCTCCAAAGAAGTCTCGCTTCCCAGCGGGCAAAAGGGCCATGCGGAAAAAAGTGTCCAAACCAGAAATGCAGGACCGGCCATGGAGAAATGGGAGCCTTGCTACGCTGATGGGTGGGATGTAAATTGCCAACACCCACTCTGGAGAAGTGTACGGTGTGTCCTGAAACATCTAAAACACACAGCTTGGAGAGCATAGGGCACTTCCACTCATGGGCGTATAAATTGGGAAAACTAAAAATCAGCAAGACACAGGCACCCCAAAGTTTAGGGCTGCTCTGTGGACAAGAACCCCCACTTCATTACACCTTAAATATCCTAGGAAAGCGAAAAATGGATAAAGAAGTTGTGGTCCTCATGTAAAATGGAATATCACTCAGCCATGAAATCAACGTCATAAGGCTAGTAGCAGCACGATGAGTGGATTTAGGTACGACGATCCTAAGTGAAATAAGTCACACAGAAAAAGACACTTATCATAAGATATCACTTAGAGAGGGAATGTAAAAACCCCTACACTTGAACTGAATTACAAAACAGAACAGAGTCACACGTTTAGAAAACACACTATGGCTGCTGAACGGGCAAGGTGAGGTGGAGTGATGCATAAAACAAGGGTTTCAAATTAGCTCAGATACCGTTCCATAAACCCAATATGTAATAGACAAGAACTACTCCTTGCTCAGTGAACTGGACTCAACACCCCCTATTCACCGCAGAAGAATATATCTGACTAGTAAGAATCTTCAAACCTATGTATTGATATCTCTCCGTAAGTGAGTCAAGGGTGTGTAAAGCGGCATAAACACAGCCGTGAAAAGCAGCTAAACCCCATTATAAAAATAAATTACTTTTCAAAACCCGTGAAACAAAGACAGTGAAAGAGAGAGAAATTCTTACAAAATTCGTTCAGGGGCTGTGATGCAACCTGGATTGACCATATCTAGACCCACAGCTGATTGAGACATAAGGGTGGACACTCTTGGGGCTGAGAGGTTCGGTGAGGTTGGGTGAGCCAACGCAGACCCTTTCAAGTAATACTGCATGGTACCCATCCCATGGGTCCCAAATCTCCAGGTTCAAGGGCATCTTCCTACGTCGAAAACAGGCATGAGAAACCCAGAAGATGGTACACCGTGTGATCGGGAAAGGTTTCTAAAACGCACCTCATTTCTCATCTCCTTTGCTCGGGTTCGCCATTCCAGCCGATTTACTAGCCATCTCCCTCCTTGGAGAATCAGCACCTTTAACCTCCTGTTCCGTACAGGTTGCAATTTGTCCTGAGGATGAACGGGAAGAGGGGGAACCAATGAGAGACTAGCTCTAGGTGTTGGGACAGGCACAGGTCACTCTATTTTCCCATCAGGAAGAAGAATCAAGCACAAGCTCAGCCTGCCCCCCAGAACCAGAAGAGTGCCTGAAGCAATCCTGCGCTTTTGCGGCCAGCTCCCAAAAAAGCGAGTTGAAAAATGGAGCTCAGGGGCACTGCAATTCACAAACCTGCAGAGTTTTAAATGATACCTCTCGTCCACAAATATATTAAGGGAAGGCAACGAAGAGGCTTTGAAAGCAAGGCAGAATTGCAGGAAACAGATTTCAGGAGGTAGATTCGAATCGCCTTGAAAGCACATGAAAAGCGGCAAAACGTGGACAATGATGCCCTTGGCCAAAAAGGGCGTATGCGTTTTTTCCTGAATATATTCAGGAACAAACGCATACGCCCTTTTTGGCCAACCAAGCAACCTGGAAAGGCCAATCAGCGCTCCAAAGAAGTCTCGCTTCCCAGCGGGCAAAAGGGCCATGTGGAAAAAAGTGTCCAAACCAGAAATGCAGGACCGGCCATGGAGAAATGGGAGCCTTGCTACGCTGATGGGTGGGATGTAAATTGCCAACAGGCACTCCGGAGAAGTGTACGGTGTGTTCTGAAACATCTAAAAAACACAGCTTGGAGAGCATAGGGCACTTCCACTCATGGGCGTATAAATTGGGAAAACTAAAAATCAGCAAGACACAGGCACCCCAAAGTTAAGGGCTGCTCTGTGGACAAGAACCCCCACTTCATTACACCTTAAATATCCTAGGAAAGCGAAAAATGGATAAAGAAATTGTGGTCCTCATGTACAATGGAATATCACTCAGCCATGAAATCAACGTCATAAGGCTAGTAGCAGCACGATGAGTGGATTTAGGTACGACGATTCTAAGTGAAATAAGTCACACAGAAAAAGACACTTATCATAAGATATCACTTCTAGAGGGAATGTAAAAACCGCTACACTTGAACTGAATTGCAAAACAGAACAGAGTCACACGTTTAGGAAACACACTATGGCTGCTGAACGGGAAAGGTGAGGTGGGGTGATGCATAAAACAAGGGTTTCAAATTAGCTCCGATACCGTTCCATAAACCCAATATGTAAGAGACAAGACCTATTCCTTTTTCAGTGAACTGGACTCAACACCCCCTATTCACCGCACAAGAATATATCTGACTAGTAAGAATCTTCAAACCTATGTATTGATATCTCTCTGTAAGTGAGTCAAGGGGGTGTAAAGCGGCATAAACACAGCCGTGAAAAGCAGCTAAACCCCATTATAAAAATAAATTACTTTTCAAAACCCGTGAAACAAAGACAGTGAAAGTGAGAGAAATTCTTACAAAATTCGTTCAGGGGCTGTGATGCAACCTGGATTGACCATATCTAGACCCACAGCTGATTGAGACATAAGGGTGGACACTCTTGGGGCTGAGAGGTTCGGTGAGGTTGGGTGAGCCAACGCAGACCCTTTCAAGTAATACTGCATGGTACCCATCCCATGGGTCCCAAATCTCCAGGTTCAAGGGCATCTTCCTACGTCGAAAACAGGCATGAGAAACCCAGAAGATGGTACACCATGTGATCGGGAAAGGTTTCTAAAACGCACCTCATTTCTCATCTCCTTTGCTCGGGTTCGCCATTCCAGCCGATTTACTAGCCATCTCCCTCCTTGGAGAATCAGCACCTTTAACCTCCTGTTCCGTACAGGTTGCAATTTGTCCTGAGGATGAACGGGAAGAGGGGGAACCAATGAGAGACTAGCTCTAGGTGTTGGGACAGGCACAGGTCACTCTATTTTCCCATCAGGAAGAAGAATCAAGCACAAGCTCAGCCTGCCCCCCAGAACCAGAAGAGGGCCTGAAGCAATCCTGCGCTTTTGCGGCCAGCTCCCAAAAAAGCGAGTTGAAAAATGGAGCTCAGGGGCACTGCAATTCACAAACCTGCAGAGTTTTAAATGATACCTCTCGTCCACAAATATATTAAGGGAAGGCAACGAAGAGGCTTTGAAAGCAAGGCAGAATTGCAGGAAACAGATTTCAGGAGGTAGATTCGAATCGCCTTGAAAGCACATGAAAAGCGGCAAAACGTGGACAATGATGCCCTTGGCCAAAAAGGGCGTATGCGTTTTTTCCTGAATATATTCAGGAAAAAACGCATACGCCCTTTTTGGCCAACCAAGCAACCTGGAAAGGCCAATCAGCGCTCCAAAGAAGTCTCGCTTCCCAGCGGGCAAAAGGGCCATGCGGAAAAAAGTGTCCAAACCAGAAATGCAGGACCGGCCATGGAGAAATGGGAGCCTTGCTACGCTGATGGGTGGGATGTAAATTGCCAACACCCACTCTGGAGAAGTGTACGGTGTGTCCTGAAACATCTAAAACACACAGCTTGGAGAGCATAGGGCACTTCCACTCATGGGCGTATAAATTGGGAAAACTAAAAATCAGCAAGACACAGGCACCCCAAAGTTTAGGGCTGCTCTGTGGACAAGAACCCCCACTTCATTACACCTTAAATATCCTAGGAAAGCGAAAAATGGATAAAGAAGTTGTGGTCCTCATGTAAAATGGAATATCACTCAGCCATGAAATCAACGTCATAAGGCTAGTAGCAGCACGATGAGTGGATTTAGGTACGACGATCCTAAGTGAAATAAGTCACACAGAAAAAGACACTTATCATAAGATATCACTTAGAGAGGGAATGTAAAAACCCCTACACTTGAACTGAATTACAAAACAGAACAGAGTCACACGTTTAGAAAACACACTATGGCTGCTGAACGGGCAAGGTGAGGTGGAGTGATGCATAAAACAAGGGTTTCAAATTAGCTCAGATACCGTTCCATAAACCCAATATGTAATAGACAAGAACTACTCCTTGCTCAGTGAACTGGACTCAACACCCCCTATTCACCGCAGAAGAATATATCTGACTAGTAAGAATCTTCAAACCTATGTATTGATATCTCTCCGTAAGTGAGTCAAGGGTGTGTAAAGCGGCATAAACACAGCCGTGAAAAGCAGCTAAACCCCATTATAAAAATAAATTACTTTTCAAAACCCGTGAAACAAAGACAGTGAAAGAGAGAGAAATTCTTACAAAATTCGTTCAGGGGCTGTGATGCAACCTGGATTGACCATATCTAGACCCACAGCTGATTGAGACATAAGGGTGGACACTCTTGGGGCTGAGAGGTTCGGTGAGGTTGGGTGAGCCAACGCAGACCCTTTCAAGTAATACTGCATGGTACCCATCCCATGGGTCCCAAATCTCCAGGTTCAAGGGCATCTTCCTACGTCGAAAACAGGCATGAGAAACCCAGAAGATGGTACACCGTGTGATCGGGAAAGGTTTCTAAAACGCACCTCATTTCTCATCTCCTTTGCTCGGGTTCGCCATTCCAGCCGATTTACTAGCCATCTCCCTCCTTGGAGAATCAGCACCTTTAACCTCCTGTTCCGTACAGGTTGCAATTTGTCCTGAGGATGAACGGGAAGAGGGGGAACCAATGAGAGACTAGCTCTAGGTGTTGGGACAGGCACAGGTCACTCTATTTTCCCATCAGGAAGAAGAATCAAGCACAAGCTCAGCCTGCCCCCCAGAACCAGAAGAGGGCCTGAAGCAATCCTGCGCTTTTGCGGCCAGCTCCCAAAAAAGCGAGTTGAAAAATGGAGCTCAGGGGCACTGCAATTCACAAACCTGCAGAGTTTTAAATGATACCTCTCGTCCACAAATATATTAAGGGAAGGCAACGAAGAGGCTTTGAAAGCAAGGCAGAATTGCAGGAAACAGATTTCAGGAGGTAGATTCGAATCGCCTTGAAAGCACATGAAAAGCGGCAAAACGTGGACAATGATGCCCTTGGCCAAAAAGGGCGTATGCGTTTTTTCCTGAATATATTCAGGAAAAAACGCATACGCCCTTTTTGGCCAACCAAGCAACCTGGAAAGGCCAATCAGCGCTCCAAAGAAGTCTCGCTTCCCAGCGGGCAAAAGGGCCATGCGGAAAAAAGTGTCCAAACCAGAAATGCAGGACCGGCCATGGAGAAATGGGAGCCTTGCTACGCTGATGGGTGGGATGTAAATTGCCAACACCCACTCTGGAGAAGTGTACGGTGTGTCCTGAAACATCTAAAACACACAGCTTGGAGAGCATAGGGCACTTCCACTCATGGGCGTATAAATTGGGAAAACTAAAAATCAGCAAGACACAGGCACCCCAAAGTTTAGGGCTGCTCTGTGGACAAGAACCCCCACTTCATTACACCTTAAATATCCTAGGAAAGCGAAAAATGGATAAAGAAGTTGTGGTCCTCATGTAAAATGGAATATCACTCAGCCATGAAATCAACGTCATAAGGCTAGTAGCAGCACGATGAGTGGATTTAGGTACGACGATCCTAAGTGAAATAAGTCACACAGAAAAAGACACTTATCATAAGATATCACTTAGAGAGGGAATGTAAAAACCCCTACACTTGAACTGAATTACAAAACAGAACAGAGTCACACGTTTAGAAAACACACTATGGCTGCTGAACGGGCAAGGTGAGGTGGAGTGATGCATAAAACAAGGGTTTCAAATTAGCTCAGATACCGTTCCATAAACCCAATATGTAATAGACAAGAACTACTCCTTGCTCAGTGAACTGGACTCAACACCCCCTATTCACCGCAGAAGAATATATCTGACTAGTAAGAATCTTCAAACCTATGTATTGATATCTCTCCGTAAGTGAGTCAAGGGTGTGTAAAGCGGCATAAACACAGCCGTGAAAAGCAGCTAAACCCCATTATAAAAATAAATTACTTTTCAAAACCCGTGAAACAAAGACAGTGAAAGAGAGAGAAATTCTTACAAAATTCGTTCAGGGGCTGTGATGCAACCTGGATTGACCATATCTAGACCCACAGCTGATTGAGACATAAGGGTGGACACTCTTGGGGCTGAGAGGTTCGGTGAGGTTGGGTGAGCCAACGCAGACCCTTTCAAGTAATACTGCATGGTACCCATCCCATGGGTCCCAAATCTCCAGGTTCAAGGGCATCTTCCTACGTCGAAAACAGGCATGAGAAACCCAGAAGATGGTACACCGTGTGATCGGGAAAGGTTTCTAAAACGCACCTCATTTCTCATCTCCTTTGCTCGGGTTCGCCATTCCAGCCGATTTACTAGCCATCTCCCTCCTTGGAGAATCAGCACCTTTAACCTCCTGTTCCGTACAGGTTGCAATTTGTCCTGAGGATGAACGGGAAGAGGGGGAACCAATGAGAGACTAGCTCTAGGTGTTGGGACAGGCACAGGTCACTCTATTTTCCCATCAGGAAGAAGAATCAAGCACAAGCTCAGCCTGCCCCCCAGAACCAGAAGAGTGCCTGAAGCAATCCTGCGCTTTTGCGGCCAGCTCCCAAAAAAGCGAGTTGAAAAATGGAGCTCAGGGGCACTGCAATTCACAAACCTGCAGAGTTTTAAATGATACCTCTCGTCCACAAATATATTAAGGGAAGGCAACGAAGAGGCTTTGAAAGCAAGGCAGAATTGCAGGAAACAGATTTCAGGAGGTAGATTCGAATCGCCTTGAAAGCACATGAAAAGCGGCAAAACGTGGACAATGATGCCCTTGGCCAAAAAGGGCGTATGCGTTTTTTCCTGAATATATTCAGGAACAAACGCATACGCCCTTTTTGGCCAACCAAGCAACCTGGAAAGGCCAATCAGCGCTCCAAAGAAGTCTCGCTTCCCAGCGGGCAAAAGGGCCATGTGGAAAAAAGTGTCCAAACCAGAAATGCAGGACCGGCCATGGAGAAATGGGAGCCTTGCTACGCTGATGGGTGGGATGTAAATTGCCAACAGGCACTCCGGAGAAGTGTACGGTGTGTTCTGAAACATCTAAAAAACACAGCTTGGAGAGCATAGGGCACTTCCACTCATGGGCGTATAAATTGGGAAAACTAAAAATCAGCAAGACACAGGCACCCCAAAGTTAAGGGCTGCTCTGTGGACAAGAACCCCCACTTCATTACACCTTAAATATCCTAGGAAAGCGAAAAATGGATAAAGAAATTGTGGTCCTCATGTACAATGGAATATCACTCAGCCATGAAATCAACGTCATAAGGCTAGTAGCAGCACGATGAGTGGATTTAGGTACGACGATTCTAAGTGAAATAAGTCACACAGAAAAAGACACTTATCATAAGATATCACTTCTAGAGGGAATGTAAAAACCGCTACACTTGAACTGAATTGCAAAACAGAACAGAGTCACACGTTTAGGAAACACACTATGGCTGCTGAACGGGAAAGGTGAGGTGGGGTGATGCATAAAACAAGGGTTTCAAATTAGCTCCGATACCGTTCCATAAACCCAATATGTAAGAGACAAGACCTATTCCTTTTTCAGTGAACTGGACTCAACACCCCCTATTCACCGCACAAGAATATATCTGACTAGTAAGAATCTTCAAACCTATGTATTGATATCTCTCTGTAAGTGAGTCAAGGGGGTGTAAAGCGGCATAAACACAGCCGTGAAAAGCAGCTAAACCCCATTATAAAAATAAATTACTTTTCAAAACCCGTGAAACAAAGACAGTGAAAGTGAGAGAAATTCTTACAAAATTCGTTCAGGGGCTGTGATGCAACCTGGATTGACCATATCTAGACCCACAGCTGATTGAGACATAAGGGTGGACACTCTTGGGGCTGAGAGGTTCGGTGAGGTTGGGTGAGCCAACGCAGACCCTTTCAAGTAATACTGCATGGTACCCATCCCATGGGTCCCAAATCTCCAGGTTCAAGGGCATCTTCCTACGTCGAAAACAGGCATGAGAAACCCAGAAGATGGTACACCATGTGATCGGGAAAGGTTTCTAAAACGCACCTCATTTCTCATCTCCTTTGCTCGGGTTCGCCATTCCAGCCGATTTACTAGCCATCTCCCTCCTTGGAGAATCAGCACCTTTAACCTCCTGTTCCGTACAGGTTGCAATTTGTCCTGAGGATGAACGGGAAGAGGGGGAACCAATGAGAGACTAGCTCTAGGTGTTGGGACAGGCACAGGTCACTCTATTTTCCCATCAGGAAGAAGAATCAAGCACAAGCTCAGCCTGCCCCCCAGAACCAGAAGAGGGCCTGAAGCAATCCTGCGCTTTTGCGGCCAGCTCCCAAAAAAGCGAGTTGAAAAATGGAGCTCAGGGGCACTGGAATTCACAAACCTGCAGAGTTTTAAATGATACCTCTCGTCCACAAATATATTAAGGGAAGGCAACGAAGAGGCTTTGAAAGCAAGGCAGAATTGCAGGAAACAGATTTCAGGAGGTAGATTCGAATCGCCTTGAAAGCACATGAAAAGCGGCAAAACGTGGACAATGATGCCCTTGGCCAAAAAGGGCTTATGCGTTTTTTCCTGAATATATTCAGGAAAAAACGCATACGCCCTTTTTGGCCAACCAAGCAACCTGGAAAGGCCAATCAGCGCTCCAAAGAAGTCTCGCTTCCCAGCGGGCAAAAGGGCCATGCGGAAAAAAGTGTCCAAACCAGAAATGCAGGACCGGCCATGGAGAAATGGGAGCCTTGCTACGCTGATGGGTGGGATGTAAATTGCCAACAGCCACTCTGGAGAAGTGTACGGTGTGTCCTGAAACATCTAAAACACACAGCTTGGAGAGCATAGGGCACTTCCACTCATGGGCGTATAAATTGGGAAAACTAAACATCAGCAAGACACAGGCACCCCAAAGTTTAGGGCTGCTCTGTGGACAAGAACCCCCACTTCATTACACCTTAAATATCCTAGGAAAGAGAAAAATGGATAAAGAAGTTGTGGTCCTCATGTACAATGGAATATCACTCAGCCATGAAATCAACGTCATAAGGCTAGTAGCAGCACGATGAGTGGATTTAGGTACGACGATTCTAAGTGAAATAAGTCACACAGAAAAAGACACTTATCATAAGATATCAATTCTAGAGGGAATGTAAAAACCGCTACACTTGAACTGAATTGCAAAACAGAACAGAGTCACACGTTTAGGAAACACACTATGGCTGCTGAACGGGAAAGGTGAGGTGGGGTGATGCATAAAACAAGGGTTTCAAATTAGCTCCGATACCGTTCCATAAACCCAATATGTAAGAGACAAGACCTATTCCTTTTTCAGTGAACTGGACTCAACACCCCCTCTTCACCGCACAAGAATATATCTGACTAGTAAGAATCTTCAAACCTATGTATTGATATCTCTCTGTAAGTGAGTCAAGGGGGTGTAAAGCGGCATAAACACAGCCGTGAAAAGCAGCTAAACCCCATTATAAAAATAAATTACTTTTCAAAACCCGTGAAACAAAGACAGTGAAAGAGAGAGAAATTCTTACAAAATTCGTTCAGGGGCTGTGATGCAACCTGGATTGACCATATCTAGACCCACAGCTGATTGAGACATAAGGGTGGACACTCTTGGGGCTGAGAGGTTCGGTGAGGTTGGGTGAGCCAATGCAGACCCTTTCAAGTAATACTGCATGGTACCCATTCCATGGGTCCCAAATCTCCAGGTTCAAGGGCATCTTCCTCCGTCGAAAACAGGCATGAGAAACCCAGAAGATGGTACACCGTGTGATCGGGAAAGGTTTCTAAAACGCACCTCATTTCTCATCTCCTTTGCTCGGGTTCGCCATTCCAGCCGATTTACTAGCCATCTCCCTCCTTGGAGAATCAGCACCTTTAACCTCCTGTTCCGTACAGGTTGCAATTTGTCCTGAGGATGAACGGGAAGAGGGGGAACCAATGAGAGACTAGCTCTAGGTGTTGGGACAGGCACAGGTCACTCTATTTTCCCATCAGGAAGAAGAATCAAGCACAAGCTCAGCCTGCCCCCCGAACCAGAAGAGGGCCTGAAGCAATCCTGCGCTTTTGCGGCCAGCTCCCAAAAAAGCGAGTTGAAAAATGGAGCTCAGGGGCACTGCAATTCACAAACCTGCAGAGTTTTAAATGATACCTCTCGTCCACAAATATATTAAGGGAAGGCAACGAAGAGGCTTTGAAAGCAAGGCAGAATTGCAGGAAACAGATTTCAGGAGGTAGATTCGAATCGCCTTGAAAGCACATGAAAAGCGGCAAAACGTGGACAATGATGCCCTTGGCCAAAAAGGGCGTATGCGTTTTTTCCTGAATATATTCAGGAAAAAACGCATACGCCCTTTTTGGCCAACCAAGCAACCTGGAAAGGCCAATCAGCGCTCCAAAGAAGTCTCGCTTCCCAGCCGGCAAAAGGGCCATGCGGAAAAAAGTGTCCAAACCAGAAATGAAGGACCGGCCATGGAGAAATGGGAGCCTCGCTACGCTGATGGGTGGGATGTAAATTGCGAACAGCCACTCTGGAGAAGTGTACGGTGTGTCCTGAAACATCTAAAAAACACAGCTTGGAGAGCATAGGGCACTTCCACTCATGGGCGTATAAATTGGGAAAACTAAACATCAGCAAGACACAGGCACCCCAAAGTTTAGGGCTGCTCTGTGGACAAGAACCCCCACTTCATTACACCTTAAATATCCTAGGAAAGAGAAAAATGGATAAAGAAGTTGTGGTCCTCATGTACAATGGAATATCACTCAGCCATGAAATCAACGTCATAAGGCTAGTAGCAGCACGATGAGTGGATTTAGGTACGACGATTCTAAGTGAAATAAGTCACACAGAAAAAGACACTTATCCTAAGATATCACTTCTAGAGGGAATGTAAAAACCGCTACACTTGAACTGAATTGCAAAACAGAACAGAGTCACACGTTTAGGAAACACACTATGGCTGCTGAACGGGAAAGGTGAGGTGAGGTGATGCATAAAACAAGGGTTTCAAATTAGCTCAGATACCGTTCCAAAAACCCAATATGTAATAGACAAGACCTACTCCTTGCTCACTGAACTGGACTCAACACCCCCTATTCACCGCACAAGAATATATCTGACTAGTAAGAATCGTCAAACCTATGTACTGATATCTCTCTGTAAGTGAGTCAAGGGGGTGTAAAGCGGCATAAACACAGCCGTGAAAAGCAGCTAAACCCCATTATAAAAATAAATTACTTTTCAAAACCCGTGAAACAAAGACAGTGGAAGAGAGAGAAATTCTTACAAAATTCGTTCAGCGGCTGTGATGGAACCTGGATTGACCATAACTAGACCCACAGCTGATTGAGACATAAGGGTGGACACTCTTGGGGCTGAGAGTTTTGGTGAGGTTGGGTGAGCCAACGCAGACCCTTTAAAGTAATACTGCATGGTACCCATCCCATGGGTCCCAAATCTCCAGGTTCAAGGGCATCTTCCTACGTCGAAAACATGCATGAGAAGCCCAGAAGATGGTACACCGTGTGATCGGGAAAGGTTTCTAAAACGCACCTCATTTCTCATCTCCTTGTGCTCGGGTTCGCCATTCCAGCCGCTTTACTAGCCATCTCCCTCCTTGGAGAATCAGCACCTTTAACCTCCTGTTCCGTACAGGTTGCAATTTGTCCTGAGGATGAACGGGAAGAGGGCGAACCAATGAGAGACTAGCTCTAGGTGTTGGGACAGGCACAGGTCACTCTATTTTCCCATCAGGAAGAAGAATTAACCACAAGCTCAGCCTGCCCCACCAGAACCAGAAGAGGGCCTGAAGCAATCCTGCACTTTTGCGGCCAGCTCCCAAAAAAGCGAGTTGTAAAATGGAGTTCAGGGGCACTGCAATTCACAAACCTGCAGAGTTATAAATGATAACTCTCGTGCACAAATATATTGAGGGAAGGCAACGAAGAGGATTTGAAAGCAAGGCAGAATTGCAGGAAACAGATTTCAGGAGGTAGATTCGAATCGCCTTGAAAGCCCAAGAAAAGAGGCAGAAAGTGGACAGTGATGCCCTTGGCCAAAAAGGGCGTATGCGTTTTTTCCTGAATATATTCAGGAAAAAACGCATACGCCCTTTTTGGCCAACCAAGCAACCTGGAAAGGCCAATCAGCGCTCCAAAGAAGTCTCGCTTCCCAGCGGGCAAAAGGGCCATGCGGAAAAAAGTGTCCAAACCAGAAATGCAGGACCGGCCATGGAGAAATGGGAGCCTTGCTACGCTGATGGGTGGGATGTAAATTGCCAACAGCCACTCTGGAGAAGTGTACGGTGTGTCCTGAAACATCTAAAAAACACAGCTTGGAGAGCATAGGGCACTTCCACTCATGGCCGTATAAATTGGGAAAACTAAAAATCAGCAAGACACAGGCACCCCAAAGTTTAGGGCTGCTCTGTTGACAAGAACCCCCACTTCATTACACCTTAAATATCCTAGGAAAGAGAAAAATGGATAAAGAAGTTGTGGTCCTCATGTACAATGGAATATCACTCAGCCCTGAAATCAACGTCATAAGGCTAGTAGCAGCACGATGAGTGGATTTAGGTACGACGATTCTAAGTGAAATAAGTCACACAGAAAAAGACACTTATCATAAGATATCACTTCTAGAGGGAATGTAAAACCCGCTACACTTGAACTGAATTGCAAAACAGAACAGAGTCACACGTTTAGGAAACACACTATGGCTGCTGAACGGGAAAGGTGAGGTGGGGTGATGCATAAAACAAGGGTTTCAAATTAGCTCCGATACCGTTCCATAAACCCAATATGTAAGAGACAAGACCTATTCCTTTTTCAGTGAACTGGACTCAACACCCCCTATTCACCGCACAAGAATATATCTGACTAGTAAGAATCTTCAAACCTATGTATTGATATCTCTCTGTAAGTGAGTCAAGGGGGTGTAAAGCGGCATAAACACAGCCGTGAAAAGCAGCTAAACCCCATTATAAAAATAAATTACTTTTCAAAACCCGTGAAACAAAGACAGTAAAAGAGAGAGAAATTCTTACAAAATTCGTTCAGGGGCTGTGATGCAACCTGGATTGACCATATCTAGACCCACAGCTGATTGAGACATAAGGGTGGACACTCTTGGGGCTGAGAGGTTTGGTGAGGTTGAATGAGCCAACGCAGACACTTTAAAGTAATACTGCATGGTACCCATCCCATGGGTCCCAAATCTCCAGGTTCAAGGTCATCTTCCTACATCGAAAACATGCATGAGAAACCCAGAAGATGGTACACCGTGTGATCGGGAAAGGTTTCTAAAACGCACCTCATTTCTAAACTCCTTGTGCTCGGGTTCGCCATTCCAGCCGCTTTACTAGCCATCTCCCTCCTTGGAGAATCAGCACCTTTAACCTCCTGTTCCGTACAGGTTGCAATTTGTCCTGAGGATGAACGGGAAGAGGGCGAACCAATGAGAGACTAGCTCTAGGTGTTGGGATAGGCACAGGTCACTCTATTTTCCCATCAGGAAGAAGAATTAACTACAAGCTCAGCTTGCCCCCCCAGAACCAGAAGAGGGCCTTAAGCAATCCTGCACTTTTGCGGCCAGCTCCCAAAAAAGCGAGTTGTAAAATGGAGCTCAGGGGCACTGCAATTCACAAACCTGCAGAGTTATAAATGATAACTCTCGTCCACAAATATATTGAGGGAAGGCAACGAAGAGGCTTTGAAAGCAAGGCAGAATTGCAGGAAACAGATTTCAGGAGGTAGATTCGAATCGCCTTGAAAGCACATGAAAAGCGGCAAAACGTGGACAATGATGCCCTTGGCCAAAAAGGGCGTATGCGTTTTTTCCTGAATATATTCAGGAAAAAACGCATACGCCCTTTTTGGCCAACCAAGCAACCTGGAAAGGCCAATCAGCGCTCCAAAGAAGTCTCGCTTCCCAGCGGGCAAAAGGGCCATGCGGAAAAAAGTGTCCAAACCAGAAATGCAGGACCGGCCATGGAGAAATGGGAGCCTTGCTACGCTGATGGGCGGAATGTAAATTGCCAACAGCCACTCTGGAGAAGTGTACGGTGGGTCCTGAAACATCTAAAAAACACAGCTTGGAGAGCATAGGGCACTTCCACTCATGGGCGTATAAATTGGGAAACTAAAAATCAGCAAGACACAGGCACCCCAAAGTTTAGGGCTGCTCTGTTGACAAGAACCCCCACTTCATTACACTCTAAATATCCTACGAAAGAGAAAAGTGGATAAAGAACTTGTGGTCCTCATCTACAATGGAATATCACTCAGCCATGAAATCCACGTCATAAGGCTAGTAGCAGCACGATGAGTGGATTTAGGTACGACGATTCTAAGTGAAATAAGTCACACAGAAAAAGACACTTATCATAAGATATCACTTATAGAGGGAATGTAAAAACCGCTACACTTGAACTGAATTACAAAACAGACTAGAGTCACACGTTTAGAAAACACACTATGGCTGCTGAACGGGAAAGGTGAGCTGGGGTGATGCATAAAACAAGGGTTTCAAATTAGCTCAGATACCGTTCCATAAACCCAATATGTAAGAGACAAGACCTATTCCTTGCTCAGTGAACTGGACTCAACACCCCCTATTCACCACACAAGATTATATCTGACTAGTAAGAATCTTCAAACCTATGTATTGATATCTCTCTGTAAGTGAGTCAAGGGGGTGTAAAGCGGCATAAACACAGCCGTGAAAAGCAGCTAAACCCCATTATAAAAATAAATTACTTTTCAAAACCCGTGAAACAAAGACAGTGAAAGAGAGAGAAATTCTTACACATTTCGTTCAGGGGCTGTGATGCAACCTGGATTGACCATATCTAGACCCACAGCTGATTGAGACATAAGGGTGGACACTCTTGGGGCTGAGAGGTTTGGTGAGGTTGGGTGAGCCAACGCAGACCCTTTAAAGTAATACTGCATGGTACCCATCCCATGGGTCCCAAATCTCCAGGTTCAAGGGCATCTTCCTACATCGAAAACATGCATGAGAAGCCCAGAAGATGGTACACCGTGTGATCGGGAAAGGTTTCTAAAACGCACCTCATTTCTCATCTCCTTGTGCTCGGGTTCGCCATTCCAGCCGCTTTACTAGCCATCTCCCTCCTTGGAGAATCAGCACCTTTAACCTCCTGTTCCGTACAGGTTGCAATTTGTCCTGAGGATGAACGGGAAGAGGGCGAACCAATGAGAGACTAGCTCTAGGTGTTGGGACAGGCACAGGTCACTCTATTTTCCCATCAGGAAGAAGAATTAACCACAAGCTCAGCCTGCCCCCCCAGAACCAGAAGAGGGCCTGAAGCAATCCTGCACGTTTGCGGCCAGCTCCCAAAAAAGCGAGTTGTAAAATGGAGCTCAGGGGCACTGCAATTCACAAACCTGCAAGTTATAAATGATAACTCTCGTCCACAAATATATTGAGGGAAGGCAACGAAGAGGATTTGAAAGCAAGGCAGAATTGCAGGAAACAGATTTCAGGAGGTAGATTTGAATCGCCTTGAAAGCCCAAGAAAAGAGGCAGAAAGTGGACAGTGATGCCCTTGGCCAAAAAGGGCGTATGCGTTTTTTCCTGAATATATTCAGGAAAAAACGCATACGCCCTTTTTGGCCAACCAAGCAACCTGGAAAGGCCAATCAGCGCTCCAAAGAAGTCTCGCTTTCCAGCGGGCAAAAGGGCCATGCGGAAAAAAGTGTCCAAACCAGAAATGCAGGACCGGCCATGGAGAAATGGGAGCCTTGCTACGCTGATGGGCGGGATGTAAATTGCCAACAGCCACTCTGGAGAAGTGTACGGTGGGTCCTGAAACATCTAAAAAACACAGCTTGGAGAGCATAGGGCACTTCCACTCATGGGCGTATAAATTGGGAAAACTAAAAATCAGCAAGACACAGGCACCCCAAAGTTTAGGGCTGCTCTGTTGACAAAAACCCCCACTTCATTTCACCTTAAATATCCTAGGAAAGAGAAAAGTGGATAAAGAAGTTGTGGTCCTCATGTACAATGGAATATCCCTCAGCCATGAAATCCACGTCATAAGGCTAGTAGCAGCACGATGAGTGGATTTAGGTCCGACGATTCTAAGTGAAATAACTCACACAGAAAAAGACACTTATCATAAGATATCCCTTATAGAGGGAATGTAAAAACCGCTACACTTGAACTGAATTACAAAACAGAACAGAGTCACACGTTTAGAAAACACACTATGGCTGCTGAACGGGAAAGGTGAGCTGGGGTGATGCATAAAACAAGGGTTTCAAATTAACTCAGATACCGTTCCATAAACCCAATATGTAGTAGACAAGACCTACTCCTTGCTCAGTGAACTGGACTCAACACCCCCTATTCACCACACAAGATTATATCTGACTAGTAAGAATCTTCAAACCTATGTATTGATATCTCTCTGTAAGTGAGTCAAGGGGGTGTAAAGCGGCATAAACACAGCCGTGAAAAGCAGCTAAACCCCATTATAAAAATAAATTACTTTTCAAAACCCGTGAAACAAAGACAGTGAAAGAGAGAGAAATTCTTACACATTTCGTTCAGGGGCTGTGATGCAACCTGGATTGACCATATCTAGACCCACAGCTGATTGAGACATAAGGGTGGACACTCTTGGGGCTGAGAGGTTTGGTGAGGTTGGGTGAGCCAACGCAGACCCTTTAAAGTAATACTGCATGGTACCCATCCCATGGGTCCCAAATCTCCAGGTTCAAGGGCATCTTCCTATATCGAAAACATGCATGAGAAGCCCAGAAGATGGTACACCGTGTGATCGGGAAAGGTTTCTAAAACGCACCTCATTTCTCATCTCCTTGTGCTCGGGTTCGCCATTCCAGCCGCTTTACTAGCCATCTCCCTCCTTGGAGAATCAGCACCTTTAACCTCCTGTTCCGTACAGGTTGCAATTTGTCCTGAGGATGAACGGGAAGAGGGCGAACCAATGAGAGACTAGCTCTAGGTGTTGGGACAGGCACAGGTCACTCTATTTTCCCATCAGGAAGTAGAATTAACCACAAGCTCAGCCTGCCCCCCAGAACCAGAAGAGGGCCTGAAGCAATCCTGCACTTTTGCGGCCAGCTCCCAAAAAAGCGAGTTGTAAAATGGAGCTCAGGGGCACTGCAATTCACAAACCTGCAGAGTTATAAATGATAACTCTCGTTCACAGATATATTGAGGGAAGTCAACGAAGAGGATTTGAAAGCAAGGCAGAATTGCAGGAAACAGATTTCAGGAGGTACATTCGAATCGCCTTGAAAGCACATGAAAAGCGGCAAAACGTGGACAATGATGTCCTTGGCCAAAAAGGGCGTATGCGTTTTTTCCTTAATATATTCAGGAAAAAACGCATATGCCCTTTTTGGCCAACCAAGCAACCTGGAAAGGCAAATCAGCGCTCCAAAGAAGTCTCGCTTCCCAGCGGGCAAAAGGGCCATGCGGAAAAAAGTGTCCAAACCAGAAATGCAGGACCGGCCATGGAGAAATGGGAGCCTTGCTACGCTGATGGGCGGGATGTAAATTGCCAACAGCCACTCTGGAGAAGTGTACGGTGTGTCCTGAAACATCTAAAAAACAGTTTGGAGAGCATAGGGCACTTCCACTCATGGGCGTATAAATTGGGAAAACTAAAAATCAGCAAGACACATGCACCCCAAAGTTTAGGGCTGCTCTGTTGACAAGAACCCCCACTTCATTACACCTTAAATATCCTAGGAAAGAGAAAAATGGATAAAGAAGTTGTGGTCCTCATGTACAACGGAATATCACTCAGCCATGAAATCAACGTCATAAGGCTAGTAGCAGCACGATGAGTGGATTTAGGTCCGACGATTCTAAGTGAAATAAGTCACACAGAAAAAGACACTTATCATAAGATATCACTTATAGAGGGAATGTAAAAACCGCTACACTTGAACTGAATTACAAAACAGAACAGAGTCACACGTTTAGAAAACACACTATGGCTGCTGAACGGGAAAGGTGAGCTGGGGTGATGCATAAAACAAGGGTTTCAAATTAGTTCAGATACCGTTCCATAAACCCAATATGTAATAGACAAGACCTACTCCTTGCTCAGTGAACTGGACTCAACACCCCCTATTCACCACACAAGAATATATCTGACTAGTAAGAATCTTCAAACCTATGTATTGATATCTCTCTGTAAGTGAGTCAAGGGGGTGTAAAGCGGCATAAACACAGCCGTGAAAAGCAGCTAAACCCCATTATAAAAATAAATTACTTTTCAAAACCCGTGAAACAAAGACAGTGAAAGAGAGAGAAATTCTTACACATTTCGTTCAGGGGCTGTGATGCAACCTGGATTGACCATATCTAGACCCACAGCTGATTGAGACATAAGGGTGGACACTCTTGGGGCTGAGAGGTTTGGTGAGGTTGGGTGAGCCAACGCAGACCCTTTAAAGTAATACTGCATGGTACCCATCCCATGGGTCCCAAATCTCCAGGTTCAAGGGCATCTTCCTACATCGAAAACATGCATGAGAAGCCCAGAAGATGGTACACCGTGTGATCGGGAAAGGTTTCTAAAACGCACCTCATTTCTCATCTCCTTGTGCTCGGGTTCGCCATTCCAGCCGCTTTACTAGCCATCTCCCTCCTTGGAGAATCAGCACCTTTAACCTCCTGTTCCGTACAGGTTGCAATTTGTCCTGAGGATGAACGGGAAGAGGGCGAACCAATGAGAGACTAGCTCTAGGTGTTGGGACAGGCACAGGTCACTCTATTTTCCCATCAGGAAGAAGAATTAACCACAAGCTCAGCCTGCCCCCCAGAACCAGAAGAGGGCCTGAAGCAATCCTGCACTTTTGCGGCCAGCTCCCAAAAAAGCGAGTTGTAAAATGGAGCTCAGGGGCACTGCAATTCACAAACCTGCAGAGTTATAAATGATAACTCTCGTGCACAGATATATTGAGGGAAGTCAACGAAGAGGATTTGAAAGCAAGGCAGAATTGCAGGAAACAGATTTCAGGAGGTACATTCGAATCGCCTTGAAAGCACATGAAAAGCGGCAAAACGTGGACAATGATGTCCTTGGCCAAAAAGGGCGTATGCGTTTTATCCTTAATATATTCAGGAAAAAACGCATATGCCCTTTTTGGCCAACCAAGCAACCTGGAAAGGCAAATCAGCGCTCCAAAGAAGTCTCGCTTCCCAGCGGGCAAAAGGGCCATGCGGAAAAAAGTGTCCAAACCAGAAATGCAGGACCGGCCATGGAGAAATGGGAGCCTTGCTACGCTGATGGGCGGGATGTAAATTGCCAACAGCCACTCTGGAGAAGTGTACGGTGTGTCCTGAAACATCTAAAAAACAGTTTGGAGAGCATAGGGCACTTCCACTCATGGGCGTATAAATTGGGAAAACTAAAAATCAGCAAGACACATGCACCCCAAAGTTTAGGGCTGCTCTGTTGACAAGAACCCCCACTTCATTACACCTTAAATATCCTAGGAAAGAGAAAAATGGATAAAGAAGTTGTGGTCCTCATGTACAACGGAATATCACTCAGCCATGAAATCAACGTCATAAGGCTAGTAGCAGCACGATGAGTGGATTTAGGTCCGACGATTCTAAGTGAAATAAGTCACACAGAAAAAGACACTTATCATAAGATATCACTTATAGAGGGAATGTAAAAACCGCTACACTTGAACTGAATTACAAAACAGAACAGAGTCACACGTTTAGAAAACACACTATGGCTGCTGAACGGGAAAGGTGAGCTGGGGTGATGCATAAAACAAGGGTTTCAAATTAGTTCAGATACCGTTCCATAAACCCAATATGTAATAGACAAGACCTACTCCTTGCTCAGTGAACTGGACTCAACACCCCCTATTCACCACACAAGAATATATCTGACTAGTAAGAATCTTCAAACCTATGTATTGATATCTCTCTGTAAGTGAGTCAAGGGGGTGTAAAGCGGCATAAACACAGCCGTGAAAAGCAGCTAAACCCCATTATAAAAATAAATTACTTTTCAAAACCCGTGAAACAAAGACAGTGAAAGAGAGAGAAATTCTTACACATTTCGTTCAGGGGCTGTGATGCAACCTGGATTGACCATATCTAGACCCACAGCTGATTGAGACATAAGGGTGGACACTCTTGGGGCTGAGAGGTTTGGTGAGGTTGGGTGAGCCAACGCAGACCCTTTAAAGTAATACTGCATGGTACCCATCCCATGGGTCCCAAATCTCCAGGTTCAAGGGCATCTTCCTACATCGAAAACATGCATGAGAAGCCCAGAAGATGGTACACCGTGTGATCGGGAAAGGTTTCTAAAACGCACCTCATTTCTCATCTCCTTGTGCTCGGGTTCGCCATTCCAGCCGCTTTACTAGCCATCTCCCTCCTTGGAGAATCAGCACCTTTAACCTCCTGTTCCGTACAGGTTGCAATTTGTCCTGAGGATGAACGGGAAGAGGGCGAACCAATGAGAGACTAGCTCTAGGTGTTGGGACAGGCACAGGTCACTCTATTTTCCCATCAGGAAGAAGAATTAACCACAAGCTCAGCCTGCCCCCCAGAACCAGAAGAGGGCCTGAAGCAATCCTGCACTTTTGCGGCCAGCTCCCAAAAAAGCGAGTTGTAAAATGGAGCTCAGGGGCACTGCAATTCACAAACCTGCAGAGTTATAAATGATAACTCTCGTGCACAAATATATTGAGGGAAGGCAACGAAGAGGATTTGAAAGCAAGGCAGAATTGCAGGAAACAGATTTCAGGAGGTAGATTCGAATCGCCTTGAAAGCCCAAGAAAAGAGGCAAAAGGTGGACAGTGATGCCCTTGGCCAAAAAGGGCGTATGAGTTTTTTCCTGAATATATTCAGGAAAAAACGCATACGCCCTTTTTGGCCAACCAAGCAACCTGGAAAGGCAAATCAGCGCTCCAAAGAAGTCTCGCTTCCCAGCGGGCAAAAGGGCCATGCGGAAAAAAGTGTCCAAACCAGAAATGCAGGACCGGCCATGGAGAAATGGGAGCCTTGCTACGCTGAAGGGTGGGATGTAAATTTCCAACAGCCACTCTGGAGAAGTGTACGGTGGGTCCTGAAACATCTAAAAAACACAGCATGGAGAGCATAGGGCACTTCCACTCATGGGCGTATAAATTGGGAAACTAAAAATCAGCAAGACACAGGCACCCCAAAGTTTAGGGCTGCTCTGTTGACAAGAACCCCCACTTCATTACACCTTAAATATCCTAGGAAATAGAAAAATGGATAAAGAAGTTGAGGTCCTCATGTACAACGGAATATCACTCAGCCATGAAATCAACGTCATAAGGCTAGTAGCAGCACGATGAGTGGATTTAGGTCCGACGATTCTAAGTGAAATAAGTCACACAGAAAAAGACACTTATCATAAGATATCACTTATAGAGGGAATGTAAAAACCGTTACACTTGAACTGAATTACAAAACAGAACAGAGTCACACGTTTAGAAAACACACTATGGCTGCTGAACGGGAAAGGTGAGCTGGGGTGATGCATAAAACAAGGGTTTCAAATTAGTTCAGATACCGTTCCATAAACCCAATATGTAATAGACAAGACCTACTCCTTGCTCAGTGAACTGGACTCAACACCCCCTATTCACCACACAAGAATATATCTGACTAGTAAGAATCTTCAAACCTATGTATTGATATCTCTCTGTAAGTGAGTCAAGGGGGTGTAAAGCGGCATAAACACAGCCGTGAAAAGCAGCTAAACCCCATTATAAAAATAAATTACTTTTCAAAACCCGTGAAACAAAGACAGTGAAAGAGAGAGAAATTCTTACAAAATTCGTTCAGGGGCTGTGATGCAACCTGGATTGACCATATCTAGACCCACAGCTGATTGAGACATAAGGGTGGACACTCTTGGGGCTGAGAGGTTCGGTGAGGTTGGGTGAGCCAATGCAGACCCTTTCAAGTAATACTGCATGGTACCCATTCCATGGGTCCCAAATCTCCAGGTTCAAGGGCATCTTCCTCCGTCGAAAACAGGCATGAGAAACCCAGAAGATGGTACACCGTGTGATCGGGAAAGGTTTCTAAAACGCACCTCATTTCTCATCTCCTTTGCTCGGGTTCGCCATTCCAGCCGATTTACTAGCCATCTCCCTCCTTGGAGAATCAGCACCTTTAACCTCCTGTTCCGTACAGGTTGCAATTTGTCCTGAGGATGAACGGGAAGAGGGGGAACCAATGAGAGACTAGCTCTAGGTGTTGGGACAGGCACAGGTCACTCTATTTTCCCATCAGGAAGAAGAATCAAGCACAAGCTCAGCCTGCCCCCCGAACCAGAAGAGGGCCTGAAGCAATCCTGCGCTTTTGCGGCCAGCTCCCAAAAAAGCGAGTTGAAAAATGGAGCTCAGGGGCACTGCAATTCACAAACCTGCAGAGTTTTAAATGATACCTCTCGTCCACAAATATATTAAGGGAAGGCAACGAAGAGGCTTTGAAAGCAAGGCAGAATTGCAGGAAACAGATTTCAGGAGGTAGATTCGAATCGCCTTGAAAGCACATGAAAAGCGGCAAAACGTGGACAATGATGCCCTTGGCCAAAAAGGGCGTATGCGTTTTTTCCTGAATATATTCAGGAAAAAACGCATACGCCCTTTTTGGCCAACCAAGCAACCTGGAAAGGCCAATCAGCGCTCCAAAGAAGTCTCGCTTCCCAGCCGGCAAAAGGGCCATGCGGAAAAAAGTGTCCAAACCAGAAATGAAGGACCGGCCATGGAGAAATGGGAGCCTCGCTACGCTGATGGGTGGGATGTAAATTGCGAACAGCCACTCTGGAGAAGTGTACGGTGTGTCCTGAAACATCTAAAAAACCACAGCTTGGAGAGCATAGGGCACTTCCACTCATGGGCGTATAAATTGGGAAAACTAAACATCAGCAAGACACAGGCACCCCAAAGTTTAGGGCTGCTCTGTGGACAAGAACCCCCCACTTCATTACACCTTAAATATCCTAGGAAAGAGAAAAATGGATAAAGAAGTTGTGGTCCTCATGTACAATGGAATATCACTCAGCCATGAAATCAACGTCATAAGGCTAGTAGCAGCACGATGAGTGGATTTAGGTACGACGATTCTAAGTGAAATAAGTCACACAGAAAAAGACACTTATCCTAAGATATCACTTCTAGAGGGAATGTAAAAACCGCTACACTTGAACTGAATTGCAAAACAGAACAGAGTCACACGTTTAGGAAACACACTATGGCTGCTGAACGGGAAAGGTGAGGTGAGGTGATGCATAAAACAAGGGTTTCAAATTAGCTCCGATACCGTTCCATAAACCCAATATGTAAGAGACAAGACCTATTCCTTTTTCAGTGAACTGGACTCAACACCCCCTATTCACCGCACAAGAATATATCTGACTAGTAAGAATCTTCAAACCTATGTATTGATATCTCTCTGTAAGTGAGTCAAGGGGGTGTAAAGCGGCATAAACACAGCCGTGAAAAGCAGCTAAACCCCATTATAAAAATAAATTACTTTTCAAAACCCGTGAAACAAAGACAGTGAAAGAGAGAGAAATTCTTACAAAATTCGTTCAGGGGCTGTGATGCAACCTGGATTGACCATATCTAGACCCACAGCTGATTGAGACATAAGGGTGGACACTCTTGGGGCTGAGAGGTTCGGTGAGGTTGGGTGAGCCAACGCAGACCCTTTCAAGTAATACTGCATGGTACCCATCCCATGGGTCCCAAATCTCCAGGTTCAAGGGCATCTTCCTACGTCGAAAACAGGCATGAGAAACCCAGAAGATGGTACACCGTGTGATCGGGAAAGGTTTCTAAAACGCACCTCATTTCTCATCTCCTTTGCTCGGGTTCGCCATTCCAGCCGATTTACTAGCCATCTCCCTCCTTGGAGAATCAGCACCTTTAACCTCCTGTTCCGTACATGTTGCAATTTGTCCTGAGGATGAACGGGAAGAGGGGGAACCAATGAGAGACTAGCTCTAGGTGTTGGGACAGGCACAGGTCACTCTATTTTCCCATCAGGAAGAAGAATCAAGCACAAGCTCAGCCTGCCCCCCGAACCAGAAGAGGGCCTGAAGCAATCCTGCGCTTTTGCGGCCAGCTCCCAAAAAAGCGAGTTGAAAAATGGAGCTCAGGGGCACTGCAATTCACAAACCTGCAGAGTTTTAAATGATACCTCTCGTCCACAAATATATTAAGGGAAGGCAACGAAGAGGCTTTGAAAGCAAGGCAGAATTGCAGGAAACAGATTTCAGGAGGTAGATTCGAATCGCCTTGAAAGCACATGAAAAGCGGCAAAACGTGGACAATGATGCCCTTGGCCAAAAAGGGCGTATGCGTTTTTTCCTGAATATATTCAGGAAAAAACGCATACGCCCTTTTTGGCCAACCAAGCAACCTGGAAAGGCCAATCAGCGCTCCAAAGAAGTCTCGCTTCCCAGCGGGCAAAAGGGCCATGCGGAAAAAAGTGTCCAAACCAGAAATGCAGGACCGGCCATGGAGAAATGGGAGCCTTGCTACGCTGATGGGTGGGATGTAAATTGCCAACAGCCACTCTGGAGAAGTGTACGGTGTGTCCTGAAACATCTAAAAAACACAGCTTGGAGAGCATAGGGCACTTCCACTCATGGCCGTATAAATTGGGAAAACTAAAAATCAGCAAGACACAGGCACCCCAAAGTTTAGGGCTGCTCTGTTGACAAGAACCCCCACTTCATTACACCTTAAATATCCTAGGAAAGAGAAAAATGGATAAAGAAGTTGTGGTCCTCATGTACAATGGAATATCACTCAGCCATGAAATCAACGTCATAAGGCTAGTAGCAGCACGATGAGTGGATTTAGGTACGACGATTCTAAGTGAAATAAGTCACACAGAAAAAGACACTTATCATAAGATATCACTTCGAGAGGGAATGTAAAAACCGCTACACTTGAACTGAATTGCAAAACAGAACAGAGTCACACGTTTAGGAAACACACTATGGCTGCTGAACGGGAAAGGTGAGGTGGGGTGATGCATAAAACAAGGGTTTCAAATTAGCTCCGATACCGTTCCATAAACCCAATATGTAAGAGACAAGACCTATTCCTTTTTCAGTGAACTGGACTCAACACCCCTTATTCACCGCACAAGAATATATCTGACTAGTAAGAATCTTCAAACCTATGTATTGATATCTCTCTGTAAGTGAGTCAAGGGGGTGTAAAGCGGCATAAACACAGCCGTGAAAAGCAGCTAAACCCCATTATAAAAATAAATTACTTTTCAAAACCCGTGAAACAAAGACAGTGAAAGCGAGAGAAATTCTTACAAAATTCGTTCACGGGCTGTGATGCAACCTGGATTGACCATATCTAGACCCACAGCTGATTGAGACATAAGGGTGGACACTCTTGGGGCTGAGAGGTTTGGTGAGGTTGAATGAGCCAACGCAGACACTTTAAAGTAATACTGCATGGTACCCATCCCATGGGTCCCAAATCTCCAGGTTCAAGGGCTTCTTCCTACGTCGAAAACAGGCATGAGAAACCCAGAAGATGGTACACCGTTTGATCGGGAAAGGTTTCTAAAACGCACCTCATTTCTCATCTCCTTTGCTCGGGTTCGCCATTCCAGCCGCTTTACTATCCATCTCCCTCCTTGGAGAATCAGCATCTTTAACCTCCTGTTCCGTACAGGTTGCAATTCGTCCTGAGGATGAACGGGAAGAGCGGGAACCAATGAGAGACTAGCTCTAGGGGTTGGGACAGGCAGAGGTCACTCTATTTTCCCATCAGGAAGAAGAATTAAGCACAAGCTCAGACTGCCCCCCAGAACCAGAAGAGGGCCTGAAGCAATCCTGTACTTTTGCGGCCAGCTCCCAAAAAAGCGACTGGAAAAATGGAGCTCAGGGGCACTGCAATTCACAAACCTGCAGAGTTATAAATGATAACTCTCGTGCACAAATATATTGAGGGAAGGCAACGAAGAGGCTTTGAAAGCAAGGCAGAATTGCAGGAAACAGATTTCAGGAGGTAGATTCGAATCGCCTTGAAAGCACATGAAAAGCGGCGAAACGTGGACAATGATGCCCTTGGCCAAAAAGGGCGTATGCGTTTTTTCCTGAATATATTCAGGAAAAAACGCATACGCCCTTTTTGGCCAACCAAGCAACCTGGAAAGGCAAATCAGCGCTCCAAAGAAGTCTCGCTTCCCAGCGGGCAAAAGGGCCATGCGGAAAAAAGTGTCCAAACCAGAAATGCAGGACCGGCCATGGAGAAATGGGAGCCTTGCTACGCTGATGGGCGGGATGTAAATTGCCAACAGCCACTCTGGAGAAGTGTACGGTGTGTCCTGAAACATCTAAAAAACACAGCATGGAGAGCATAGGGCACTTCCACTCAAGGGCGTATAAATTGGGAAACTAAAAATCAGCAAGACACAGGCACCCCAAAGTTTAGGGCTGCTCTGTTGACAAGAACCCCCACTTCATTACACCTTAAATATGCTAGGAAAGAGAAAAATGGATAAAGAAGTTGTGGTCCTCATGTACAATGGAATATCACTCAGCCATGAAATCAACGTCATAAGGCTAGTAGCAGCACGATGAGTGGATTTAGGTACGACGATTCTAAGTGAAATAAGTCACACAGAAAAAGACACTTATCATAAGATATCACTTCTAGAGGGAATGTAAAACCCGCTACACTTGAACTGAATTGCAAAACAGAACAGAGTCACACGTTTAGGAAACACACTATGGCTGCTGAACGGGAAAGGTGAGGTGGGGTGATGCATAAAACAAGGGTTTCAAATTAGCTCCGATACCGTTCCATAAACCCAATATGTAAGAGACAAGACCTATTCCTTTTTCAGTGAACTGGACTCAACACCCCCTATTCAACGCACAAGAATATATCTGACTAGTAAGAATCTTCAAACCTATGTATTGATATCTCTCTGTAAGTGAGTCAAGGGGGTGTAAAGCGGCATAAACACAGCCGTGAAAAGCAGCTAAACCCCATTATAAAAATAAATTACTTTTCAAAACCCGTGAAACAAAGACAGTAAAAGAGAGAGAAATTCTTACAAAATTCGTTCAGGGGCTGTGATGCAACCTGGATTGACCATATCTAGACCCACAGCTGATTGAGACATAAGGGTGGACACTCTTGGGGCTGAGAGGTTTGGTGAGGTTGAATGAGCCAACGCAGACACTTTAAAGTAATACTGCATGGTACCCATCCCATGGGTCCCAAATCTCCAGGTTCAAGGTCATCTTCCTACATCGAAAACATGCATGAGAAACCCAGAAGATGGTACACCGTGTGATCGGGAAAGGTTTCTAAAATGCACCTCATTTCTCATCTCCTTGTGCTCGGGTTCGCCATTCCAGCCGCTTTACTATCCATCTCCCTCCTTGGAGAATCAGCATCTTTAACCTCCTGTTCCGTACAGGTTGCAATTCGTCCTGAGGATGAACGGGAAGAGCGGGAACCAATGAGAGACTAGCTCTAGGGGTTGGGACAGGCACAGGTCACTCTATTTTCCCATCAGGAAGAAGAATTAAGCACAAGCTCAGACTGCCCCCCAGAACCAGAAGAGGGCCTGAAGCAATCCTGTACTTTTGCGGCCAGCTCCCAAAAAAGCGACTGGAAAAATGGAGCTCAGGGGCACTGCAATTCACAAACCTGCAGAGTTATAAATGATAACTCTCGTGCACAAATATATTGAGGGAAGGCAACGAAGAGGCTTTGAAAGCAAGGCAGAATTGCAGGAAACAGATTTCAGGAGGTAGATTCGAATCGCCTTGAAAGCACATGAAAAGCGGCAAAACGTGGACAATGATGCCCTTGGCCAAAAAGGGCGTATGCGTTTTTTCCTGAATATATTCAGGAAAAAACGCATACGCCCTTTTTGGCCAACCAAGCAACCTGGAAAGGCAAATCAGCGCTCCAAAGAAGTCTCGCTTCCCAGCGGGCAAAAGGGCCATGCGGAAAAAAGTGTCCAAACCAGAAATGCAGGACCGGCCATGGAGAAATGGGAGCCTTGCTACGCTGATGGTCGGGATGTAAATTGCCAACAGCCACTCTGGAGAAGTGTACGGTGTGTCCTGAAACATCTAAAAAACACAGCATGGAGAGCATAGGGCACTTCCACTCAAGGGCGTATAAATTGGGAAACTAAAAATCAGCAAGACACAGGCACCCCAAAGTTTAGGGCTGCTCTGTTGACAAGAACCCCCACTTCATTACACCTTAAATATCCTAGGAAAGAGAAAAATGGATAAAGAAGTTGTGGTCCTCATGTACAATGGAATATCACTCAGCCATGAAATCAACGTCATAAGGCTAGTAACAGCACGATGAGTGGATTTAGGTCCGACGATTCTAAGTGAAATAAGTCACACAGAAAAAGACACTTATCATAAGATATCACTTATAGAGGGAATGTAAAAACCGCTACACTTGAACTGAATTACAAAACAGAACAGAGTCACACGTTTAGAAAACACAATATGGCTGCTGAACGGGAAAGGTGAGGTGGGGTGATGCATAAAACAAGGGTTTCAAATTAGCTCAGATACCGTTCCAAAAACCCAATATGTAATAGACAAGACCTACTCCTTGCTCACTGAACTGGACTCAACACCCCCTATTCACCGCACAAGAATATATCTGACTAGTAAGAATCGTCAAACCTATGTACTGATATCTCTCTGTAAGTGAGTCAAGGGGGTGTAAAGCGGCATAAACACAGCCGTGAAAAGCAGCTAAACCCCATTATAAAAATAAATTACTTTTCAAAACCCGTGAAACAAAGACAGTGGAAGAGAGAGAAATTCTTACAAAATTCGTTCAGCGGCTGTGATGGAACCTGGATTGACCATAACTAGACCCACAGCTGATTGAGACATAAGGGTGGACACTCTTGGGGCTGAGAGTTTTGGTGAGGTTGGGTGAGCCAACGCAGACCCTTTAAAGTAATACTGCATGGTACCCATCCCATGGGTCCCAAATCTCCAGGTTCAAGGGCATCTTCCTACGTCGAAAACATGCATGAGAAGCCCAGAAGATGGTACACCGTGTGATCGGGAAAGGTTTCTAAAACGCACCTCATTTCTCATCTCCTTGTGCTCGGGTTCGCCATTCCAGCCGCTTTACTAGCCATCTCCCTCCTTGGAGAATCAGCACCTTTAACCTCCTGTTCCGTACAGGTTGCAATTTGTCCTGAGGATGAACGGGAAGAGGGCGAACCAATGAGAGACTAGCTCTAGGTGTTGGGACAGGCACAGGTCACTCTATTTTCCCATCAGGAAGAAGAATTAACCACAAGCTCAGCCTGCCCCACCAGAACCAGAAGAGGGCCTGAAGCAATCCTGCACTTTTGCGGCCAGCTCCCAAAAAAGCGAGTTGTAAAATGGAGTTCAGGGGCACTGCAATTCACAAACCTGCAGAGTTATAAATGATAACTCTCGTGCACAAATATATTGAGGGAAGGCAACGAAGAGGATTTGAAAGCAAGGCAGAATTGCAGGAAACAGATTTCAGGAGGTAGATTCGAATCGCCTTGAAAGCCCAAGAAAAGAGGCAGAAAGTGGACAGTGATGCCCTTGGCCAAAAAGGGCGTATGCGTTTTTTCCTGAATATATTCAGGAAAAAACGCATACGCCCTTTTTGGCCAACCAAGCAACCTGGAAAGGCCAATCAGCGCTCCAAAGAAGTCTCGCTTCCCAGCGGGCAAAAGGGCCATGCGGAAAAAAGTGTCCAAACCAGAAATGCAGGACCGGCCATGGAGAAATGGGAGCCTTGCTACGCTGATGGGTGGGATGTAAATTGCCAACAGCCACTCTGGAGAAGTGTACGGTGTGTCCTGAAACATCTAAAAAACACAGCTTGGAGAGCATAGGGCACTTCCACTCATGGCCGTATAAATTGGGAAAACTAAAAATCAGCAAGACACAGGCACCCCAAAGTTTAGGGCTGCTCTGTTGACAAGAACCCCCACTTCATTACACCTTAAATATCCTAGGAAAGAGAAAAATGGATAAAGAAGTTGTGGTCCTCATGTACAATGGAATATCACTCAGCCCTGAAATCAACGTCATAAGGCTAGTAGCAGCACGATGAGTGGATTTAGGTACGACGATTCTAAGTGAAATAAGTCACACAGAAAAAGACACTTATCATAAGATATCACTTCTAGAGGGAATGTAAAACCCGCTACACTTGAACTGAATTGCAAAACAGAACAGAGTCACACGTTTAGGAAACACACTATGGCTGCTGAACGGGAAAGGTGAGGTGGGGTGATGCATAAAACAAGGGTTTCAAATTAGCTCCGATACCGTTCCATAAACCCAATATGTAAGAGACAAGACCTATTCCTTTTTCAGTGAACTGGACTCAACACCCCCTATTCACCGCACAAGAATATATCTGACTAGTAAGAATCTTCAAACCTATGTATTGATATCTCTCTGTAAGTGAGTCAAGGGGGTGTAAAGCGGCATAAACACAGCCGTGAAAAGCAGCTAAACCCCATTATAAAAATAAATTACTTTTCAAAACCCGTGAAACAAAGACAGTAAAAGAGAGAGAAATTCTTACAAAATTCGTTCAGGGGCTGTGATGCAACCTGGATTGACCATATCTAGACCCACAGCTGATTGAGACATAAGGGTGGACACTCTTGGGGCTGAGAGGTTTGGTGAGGTTGAATGAGCCAACGCAGACACTTTAAAGTAATACTGCATGGTACCCATCCCATGGGTCCCAAATCTCCAGGTTCAAGGTCATCTTCCTACATCGAAAACATGCATGAGAAACCCAGAAGATGGTACACCGTGTGATCGGGAAAGGTTTCTAAAACGCACCTCATTTCTAAACTCCTTGTGCTCGGGTTCGCCATTCCAGCCGCTTTACTAGCCATCTCCCTCCTTGGAGAATCAGCACCTTTAACCTCCTGTTCCGTACAGGTTGCAATTTGTCCTGAGGATGAACGGGAAGAGGGCGAACCAATGAGAGACTAGCTCTAGGTGTTGGGATAGGCACAGGTCACTCTATTTTCCCATCAGGAAGAAGAATTAACTACAAGCTCAGCTTGCCCCCCCAGAACCAGAAGAGGGCCTTAAGCAATCCTGCACTTTTGCGGCCAGCTCCCAAAAAAGCGAGTTGTAAAATGGAGCTCAGGGGCACTGCAATTCACAAACCTGCAGAGTTATAAATGATAACTCTCGTCCACAAATATATTGAGGGAAGGCAACGAAGAGGCTTTGAAAGCAAGGCAGAATTGCAGGAAACAGATTTCAGGAGGTAGATTCGAATCGCCTTGAAAGCACATGAAAAGCGGCAAAACGTGGACAATGATGCCCTTGGCCAAAAAGGGCGTATGCGTTTTTTCCTGAATATATTCAGGAAAAAACGCATACGCCCTTTTTGGCCAACCAAGCAACCTGGAAAGGCCAATCAGCGCTCCAAAGAAGTCTCGCTTCCCAGCGGGCAAAAGGGCCATGCGGAAAAAAGTGTCCAAACCAGAAATGCAGGACCGGCCATGGAGAAATGGGAGCCTTGCTACGCTGATGGGCGGAATGTAAATTGCCAACAGCCACTCTGGAGAAGTGTACGGTGGGTCCTGAAACATCTAAAAAACACAGCTTGGAGAGCATAGGGCACTTCCACTCATGGGCGTATAAATTGGGAAACTAAAAATCAGCAAGACACAGGCACCCCAAAGTTTAGGGCTGCTCTGTTGACAAGAACCCCCACTTCATTACACTCTAAATATCCTACGAAAGAGAAAAGTGGATAAAGAACTTGTGGTCCTCATCTACAATGGAATATCACTCAGCCATGAAATCCACGTCATAAGGCTAGTAGCAGCACGATGAGTGGATTTAGGTACGACGATTCTAAGTGAAATAAGTCACACAGAAAAAGACACTTATCATAAGATATCACTTATAGAGGGAATGTAAAAACCGCTACACTTGAACTGAATTACAAAACAGACTAGAGTCACACGTTTAGAAAACACACTATGGCTGCTGAACGGGAAAGGTGAGCTGGGGTGATGCATAAAACAAGGGTTTCAAATTAGCTCAGATACCGTTCCATAAACCCAATATGTAAGAGACAAGACCTATTCCTTGCTCAGTGAACTGGACTCAACACCCCCTATTCACCACACAAGATTATATCTGACTAGTAAGAATCTTCAAACCTATGTATTGATATCTCTCTGTAAGTGAGTCAAGGGGGTGTAAAGCGGCATAAACACAGCCGTGAAAAGCAGCTAAACCCCATTATAAAAATAAATTACTTTTCAAAACCCGTGAAACAAAGACAGTGAAAGAGAGAGAAATTCTTACACATTTCGTTCAGGGGCTGTGATGCAACCTGGATTGACCATATCTAGACCCACAGCTGATTGAGACATAAGGGTGGACACTCTTGGGGCTGAGAGGTTTGGTGAGGTTGGGTGAGCCAACGCAGACCCTTTAAAGTAATACTGCATGGTACCCATCCCATGGGTCCCAAATCTCCAGGTTCAAGGGCATCTTCCTACATCGAAAACATGCATGAGAAGCCCAGAAGATGGTACACCGTGTGATCGGGAAAGGTTTCTAAAACGCACCTCATTTCTCATCTCCTTGTGCTCGGGTTCGCCATTCCAGCCGCTTTACTAGCCATCTCCCTCCTTGGAGAATCAGCACCTTTAACCTCCTGTTCCGTACAGGTTGCAATTTGTCCTGAGGATGAACGGGAAGAGGGCGAACCAATGAGAGACTAGCTCTAGGTGTTGGGACAGGCACAGGTCACTCTATTTTCCCATCAGGAAGAAGAATTAACCACAAGCTCAGCCTGCCCCCCCAGAACCAGAAGAGGGCCTGAAGCAATCCTGCACGTTTGCGGCCAGCTCCCAAAAAAGCGAGTTGTAAAATGGAGCTCAGGGGCACTGCAATTCACAAACCTGCAAGTTATAAATGATAACTCTCGTCCACAAATATATTGAGGGAAGGCAACGAAGAGGATTTGAAAGCAAGGCAGAATTGCAGGAAACAGATTTCAGGAGGTAGATTTGAATCGCCTTGAAAGCCCAAGAAAAGAGGCAGAAAGTGGACAGTGATGCCCTTGGCCAAAAAGGGCGTATGCGTTTTTTCCTGAATATATTCAGGAAAAAACGCATACGCCCTTTTTGGCCAACCAAGCAACCTGGAAAGGCCAATCAGCGCTCCAAAGAAGTCTCGCTTTCCAGCGGGCAAAAGGGCCATGCGGAAAAAAGTGTCCAAACCAGAAATGCAGGACCGGCCATGGAGAAATGGGAGCCTTGCTACGCTGATGGGCGGGATGTAAATTGCCAACAGCCACTCTGGAGAAGTGTACGGTGGGTCCTGAAACATCTAAAAAACACAGCTTGGAGAGCATAGGGCACTTCCACTCATGGGCGTATAAATTGGGAAAACTAAAAATCAGCAAGACACAGGCACCCCAAAGTTTAGGGCTGCTCTGTTGACAAAAACCCCCACTTCATTTCACCTTAAATATCCTAGGAAAGAGAAAAGTGGATAAAGAAGTTGTGGTCCTCATGTACAATGGAATATCCCTCAGCCATGAAATCCACGTCATAAGGCTAGTAGCAGCACGATGAGTGGATTTAGGTCCGACGATTCTAAGTGAAATAACTCACACAGAAAAAGACACTTATCATAAGATATCCCTTATAGAGGGAATGTAAAAACCGCTACACTTGAACTGAATTACAAAACAGAACAGAGTCACACGTTTAGAAAACACACTATGGCTGCTGAACGGGAAAGGTGAGCTGGGGTGATGCATAAAACAAGGGTTTCAAATTAACTCAGATACCGTTCCATAAACCCAATATGTAGTAGACAAGACCTACTCCTTGCTCAGTGAACTGGACTCAACACCCCCTATTCACCACACAAGATTATATCTGACTAGTAAGAATCTTCAAACCTATGTATTGATATCTCTCTGTAAGTGAGTCAAGGGGGTGTAAAGCGGCATAAACACAGCCGTGAAAAGCAGCTAAACCCCATTATAAAAATAAATTACTTTTCAAAACCCGTGAAACAAAGACAGTGAAAGAGAGAGAAATTCTTACACATTTCGTTCAGGGGCTGTGATGCAACCTGGATTGACCATATCTAGACCCACAGCTGATTGAGACATAAGGGTGGACACTCTTGGGGCTGAGAGGTTTGGTGAGGTTGGGTGAGCCAACGCAGACCCTTTAAAGTAATACTGCATGGTACCCATCCCATGGGTCCCAAATCTCCAGGTTCAAGGGCATCTTCCTACATCGAAAACATGCATGAGAAGCCCAGAAGATGGTACACCGTGTGATCGGGAAAGGTTTCTAAAACGCACCTCATTTCTCATCTCCTTGTGCTCGGGTTCGCCATTCCAGCCGCTTTACTAGCCATCTCCCTCCTTGGAGAATCAGCACCTTTAACCTCCTGTTCCGTACAGGTTGCAATTTGTCCTGAGGATGAACGGGAAGAGGGCGAACCAATGAGAGACTAGCTCTAGGTGTTGGGACAGGCACAGGTCACTCTATTTTCCCATCAGGAAGAAGAATTAACCACAAGCTCAGCCTGCCCCCCAGAACCAGAAGAGGGCCTGAAGCAATCCTGCACTTTTGCGGCCAGCTCCCAAAAAAGCGAGTTGTAAAATGGAGCTCAGGGGCACTGCAATTCACAAACCTGCAGAGTTATAAATGATAACTCTCGTGCACAGATATATTGAGGGAAGTCAACGAAGAGGATTTGAAAGCAAGGCAGAATTGCAGGAAACAGATTTCAGGAGGTACATTCGAATCGCCTTGAAAGCACATGAAAAGCGGCAAAACCTGGACAATGATGTCCTTGGCCAAAAAGGGCGTATGCGTTTTATCCTTAATATATTCAGGAAAAAACGCATATGCCCTTTTTGGCCAACCAAGCAACCTGGAAAGGCAAATCAGCGCTCCAAAGAAGTCTCGCTTCCCAGCGGGCAAAAGGGCCATGCGGAAAAAAGGGTCCAAACCAGAAATGCAGGACCGGCCATGGAGAAATGGGAGCCTTGCTACGCTGATGGGCGGGATGTAAATTGCCAACAGCCACTCTGGAGAAGTGTACGGTGTGTCCTGAAACATCTAAAAAACAGTTTGGAGAGCATAGGGCACTTCCACTCATGGGCGTATAAATTGGGAAAACTAAAAATCAGCAAGACACATGCACCCCAAAGTTTAGGGCTGCTCTGTTGACAAGAACCCCCACTTCATTACACCTTAAATATCCTAGGAAAGAGAAAAATGGATAAAGAAGTTGTGGTCCTCATGTACAACGGAATATCACTCAGCCATGAAATCAACGTCATAAGGCTAGTAGCAGCACGATGAGTGGATTTAGGTCCGACGATTCTAAGTGAAATAAGTCACACAGAAAAAGACACTTATCATAAGATATCACTTATAGAGGGAATGTAAAAACCGCTACACTTGAACTGAATTACAAAACAGAACAGAGTCACACGTTTAGAAAACACACTATGGCTGCTGAACGGGAAAGGTGAGCTGGGGTGATGCATAAAACAAGGGTTTCAAATTAGTTCAGATACCGTTCCATAAACCCAATATGTAATAGACAAGACCTACTCCTTGCTCAGTGAACTGGACTCAACACCCCCTATTCACCACACAAGAATATATCTGACTAGTAAGAATCTTCAAACCTATGTATTGATATCTCTCTGTAAGTGAGTCAAGGGGGTGTAAAGCGGCATAAACACAGCCGTGAAAAGCAGCTAAACCCCATTATAAAAATAAATTACTTTTCAAAACCCGTGAAACAAAGACAGTGAAAGAGAGAGAAATTCTTACACATTTCGTTCAGGGGCTGTGATGCAACCTGGATTGACCATATCTAGACCCACAGCTGATTGAGACATAAGGGTGGACACTCTTGGGGCTGAGAGGTTTGGTGAGGTTGGGTGAGCCAACGCAGACCCTTTAAAGTAATACTGCATGGTACCCATCCCATGGGTCCCAAATCTCCAGGTTCAAGGGCATCTTCCTACATCGAAAACATGCATGAGAAGCCCAGAAGATGGTACACCGTGTGATCGGGAAAGGTTTCTAAAACGTACCTCATTTCTCATCTCCTTGTGCTCGGGTTCGCCATTCCAGCCGCTTTACTAGCCATCTCCCTCCTTGGAGAATCAGCACCTTTAACCTCCTGTTCCGTACAGGTTGCAATTTGTCCTGAGGATGAACGGGAAGAGGGCGAACCAATGAGAGACTAGCTCTAGGTGTTGGGACAGGCACAGGTCACTCTATTTTCCCATCAGGAAGAAGAATTAACCACAAGCTCAGCCTGCCCCCCAGAACCAGAAGAGGGCCTGAAGCAATCCTGCACTTTTGCGGCCAGCTCCCAAAAAAGCGAGTTGTAAAATGGAGCTCAGGGGCACTGCAATTCACAAACCTGCAGAGTTATAAATGATAACTCTCGTGCACAAATATATTGAGGGAAGGCAACGAAGAGGATTTGAAAGCAAGGCAGAATTGCAGGAAACAGATTTCAGGAGGTAGATTCGAATCGCCTTGAAAGCCCAAGAAAAGAGGCAAAAGGTGGACAGTGATGCCCTTGGCCAAAAAGGGCGTATGAGTTTTTTCCTGAATATATTCAGGAAAAAACGCATACGCCCTTTTTGGCCAACCAAGCAACCTGGAAAGGCAAATCAGCGCTCCAAAGAAGTCTCGCTTCCCAGCGGGCAAAAGGGCCATGCGGAAAAAAGTGTCCAAACCAGAAATGCAGGACCGGCCATGGAGAAATGGGAGCCTTGCTACGCTGAAGGGTGGGATGTAAATTTCCAACAGCCACTCTGGAGAAGTGTACGGTGGGTCCTGAAACATCTAAAAAACACAGCATGGAGAGCATAGGGCACTTCCACTCATGGGCGTATAAATTGGGAAACTAAAAATCAGCAAGACACAGGCACCCCAAAGTTTAGGGCTGCTCTGTTGACAAGAACCCCCACTTCATTACACCTTAAATATCCTAGGAAATAGAAAAATGGATAAAGAAGTTGAGGTCCTCATGTACAACGGAATATCACTCAGCCATGAAATCAACGTCATAAGGCTAGTAGCAGCACGATGAGTGGATTTAGGTCCGACGATTCTAAGTGAAATAAGTCACACAGAAAAAGACACTTATCATAAGATATCACTTATAGAGGGAATGTAAAAACCGTTACACTTGAACTGAATTACAAAACAGAACAGAGTCACACGTTTAGAAAACACACTATGGCTGCTGAACGGGAAAGGTGAGCTGGGGTGATGCATAAAACAAGGGTTTCAAATTAGTTCAGATACCGTTCCATAAACCCAATATGTAATAGACAAGACCTACTCCTTGCTCAGTGAACTGGACTCAACACCCCCTATTCACCACACAAGAATATATCTGACTAGTAAGAATCTTCAAACCTATGTATTGATATCTCTCTGTAAGTGAGTCAAGGGGTTGTAAAGCGGCATAAACACAGCCGTGAAAAGCAGCTAAACCCCATTATAAAAATAAATTACTTTTCAAAACCCGTGAAACAAAGACAGTGAAAGAGAGAGAAATTCTTACACATTTCGTTCAGGGGCTGTGATGCAACCTGGATTGACCATATCTAGACCCACAGCTGATTGAGACATAAGGGTGGACACTCTTGGGGCTGAGAGGTTTGGTGAGGTTGGGTGAGCCAACGCAGACCCTTTAAAGTAATACTGCATGGTACCCATCCCATGGGTCCCAAATCTCCAGGTTCAAGGGCATCTTCCTACATCGAAAACATGCATGAGAAGCCCAGAAGATGGTACACCGTGTGATCGGGAAAGGTTTCTAAAACGCACCTCATTTCTCATCTCCTTGTGATCGGGTTCGCCATTCCAGCCGCTTTACTAGCCATCTCCCTCCTTGGAGAATCAGCACCTTTAACCTCCTGTTCCGTACAGGTTGCAATTTGTCCTGAGGATGAACGGGAAGAGGGCGAACCAATGAGAGACTAGCTCTAGGTGTTGGGACAGGCACAGGTCACTCTATTTTCCCATCAGGAAGAAGAATTAAGCACAAGCTCAGCCTGCCCCCCCAGAACCAGAAGAGGGCCTGAAGCAATCCTGCACTTTTGCGGCCAGCTCCCAAAAAAGCGAGTTGTAAAATGGAGCTCAGGGGCACTGCAATTCACAAACCTGCAGAGTTATAAATGATAACTCTCGTCCACAAATATATTGAGGGAAGGCAACGAAGAGGATTTGAAAGCAAGGCAGAATTGCAGGAAACAGATTTCAGGAGGTAGATTCGAATCGCCTTGAAAGCCCAAGAAAAGAGGCAGAAAGTGGACAGTGATGCCCTTGGCCAAAAAGGGCGTATGCGTTTTTTCCTGAATATATTCAGGAAAAAACGCATACGCCCTTTTTGGCCAACCAAGCAACCTGGAAAGGCAAATCAGCGCTCCAAAGAAGTCTCGCTTCCCAGCGGGCAAAAGGGCCATGCGGAAAAAAGTGTCCAAACCAGAAATGCAGGACCGGCCATGGAGAAATGGGAGCCTTGCTACGCTGATGGGCGGGATGTAAATTGCCAACAGCCACTCTGGAGAAGTGTACGGTGGGTCCTGAAACATCTAAAAAACACAGCTTGGAGAGCATAGGGCACTTCCACTCATGGGCGTATAAATTGGGAAACTAAAAATCAGCAAGACACAGGCACCCCAAAGTTTAGGGCTGCTCTGTTGACAAGAACCCCCACTTCATTACACCTTAAATATCCTAGGAAATAGAAAAATGGATAAAGAAGTTGAGGTCCTCATGTACAACGGAATATCACTCAGCCATGAAATCAACGTCATAAGGCTAGTAGCAGCACGATGAGTGGATTTAGGTCCGACGATTCTAAGTGAAATAAGTCACACAGAAAAAGACACTTATCATAAGATATCACTTATAGAGGGAATGTAAAAACCGTTACACTTGAACTGAATTACAAAACAGAACAGAGTCACACGTTTAGAAAACACACTATGGCTGCTGAACGGGAAAGGTGAGGTGGGGTGATGCATAAAACAAGGGTTTCAAATTAGCTCAGATACCGTTCCATAAACCCAATATGTAATAGACAAGACCTACTCCTTGCTCAGTGAAATGGACTCAACACCCCCTATTCACCGCACAAGAATATATCTGACTAGTAAGAATCTTCAAACCTATGTATTGATATCTCTCCGTAAGTGAGTCAAGGGGGTGTAAAGCGGCATAAACACAGCCGTGAAAAGCAGCTAAACCCCATTATAAAAGTAAATTACTTTTAAAAACCCGTGAAACAAAGACAGTGAAAGAGAGAGAAATTCTTACAAAATACATTCAGTGGCTGTGATGCAACCTGGATTGACCATATCTAGACCCACAGCTGATTGAGACATAGGGTGGACACTCTTGGGGCTGAGAGGTTTGATGAGGTTGGGTGAGCCAACGCAGATCCTTTAAAATAATACTGCATGGTACCATCCCATGGGTCCCAAATCTCCAGGTTCAAGGGCATCTTCCTACATCGAAAACATGCAAGAGAAGCTCAGAAGATGGTACACCGTGTGCTCGGGAAAGGTTTCTAAAACGCACCTCATTTCTCATCTCCTGTGCTCGGGTTCGCCATTCCAGCCTCTTTACTAGCCATCTCCCTCCTCGGAGAATCAGCACCTTTAACCTCCTGTTCCGTACAGGTTGCAATTTGTCCTGAGGATGAACGGGAAGAGGGGGAACCAATGAGCGACTAGCTCTAGGGGTTGGGACAGGCACAGGTCACTCTATTTTCCCATCAGGAAGAAGAATTAACCACAAGCTCAGCCTGCCCCCCAGAACCAGAAGAGGGCCTGAAGCCATCCTGCACTTTTGCGGCCAGCTCCCAAAAAACCGACTGGAAAAATGGAGCTCAGGGGCACTGCAATTCGCAAACCTGCAGAGTTATAAATGATAACTCTCGTCCACAAATATATTGAGGGAAGGCAACGAAGAGGATTTGAAAGCAAGGCAGAATTGCAGGAAACAGATTTCAGGAGGTAGATTCGAATCGCCTTGAAAGCACATGAAAAGCGGCAAAACGTGGACAATGATGCCCTTGGCCAAAAAGGGCATATGCGTGTTTTCCTGAATATATTCAGGAAAACACGCATACGCCCTTTTGGGCCAACCAGGCAACCTGGAAAGGCAAATCAGCGCTCCAAAGAAGTCTCGCTTCCCAGCGGGCAAAAGGGCCATGCGGAAAAAAGTGTCCAAACCAGAAATGCAGGACCGGCCATGGAGAAATGGGAGCCTTGCTACGCTGATGGGCGGGATGTAAATTGCCAACAGCCACTCTGGAGAAGTGTACGGTGGGTCCTGAAACATCTAAAAAACACAGCTTGGAGAGCATAGGGCACTTCCACTCATGGGCGTATAAATTGGGAAAACTAAAAATCAGCAAGACACAGGCACCCCAAAGTTTAGGGCTGCTCTGTTGACAAAAACCCCCACTTCATTTCACCTTAAATATCCTAGGAAAGAGAAAAGTGGATAAAGAAGTTGTGGTCCTCATGTACAATGGAATATCCCTCAGCCATGAAATCCACGTCATAAGGCTAGTAGCAGCACGATGAGTGGATTTAGGTCCGACGATTCTAAGTGAAATAACTCACACAGAAAAAGACACTTATCATAAGATATCCCTTATAGAGGGAATGTAAAAACCGCTACACTTGAACTGAATTACAAAACAGAACAGAGTCACACGTTTAGAAAACACACTATGGCTGCTGAACGGGAAAGGTGAGCTGGGGTGATGCATAAAACAAGGGTTTCAAATTAGCTCAGATACCGTTCCATAAACCCAATATGTAATAGACAAGACCTACTCCTTGCTCAGTGAAATGGACTCAACACCCCCTATTCACCGCACAAGAATATATCTGACTAGTAAGAATCTTCAAACCTATGTATCGATATCTCTCTGTAAGTGAGTCAAGGGGGTGTAAAGCGGCATAAACACAGCCGTGAAAAGCAGCTAAACCCCATTATAAAAATAAATTACTTTTCAAAACCCGTGAAACAAAGACAGTGAAAGAGAGAGAAATTCTTACACATTTCGTTCAGGGGCTGTGATGCAACCTGGATTGACCATATCTAGACCCACAGCTGATTGAGACATAAGGGTGGACACTCTTGGGGCTGAGAGGTTTGGTGAGGTTGGGTGAGCCAACGCAGACCCTTTAAAGTAATACTGCATGGTACCCATCCCATGGGCCCCAAATCTCCAGGTTCAAGGGCATCTTCCTACATCGAAAACATGCATGAGAAGCCCAGAAGATGGTACACCGTGTGATCGGGAAAGGTTTCTAAAACGCACCTCATTTCTCAACTCCTTGTGCTCGGGTTCGCCATTCCAGCCGATTTACTAGCCATCTCCCTCCTTGGAGAATCAGCACCTTTAACCTCCTGTTCCGTACAGGTTGCAATTTGTCCTGAGGATGAACGGGAAGAGGGCGAACCAATGAGAGACTAGCTCTAGGTGTTGGGACAGGCACAGGTCACTCTATTTTCCCATCAGGAAGAAGAATTAACCACAAGCTCAGCCTGCCCCCCAGAACCAGAAGAGGGCCTGAAGCAATCCTGCACTTTAGCGGCCAGCTCCCAAAAAAGCGAGTTGTAAAATGGAGCTCAGGGGCACTGCAATTCACAAACCTGCAGAGTTATAAATGATAACTCTCGTCCACAAATATATTGAGGGAAGGCAACGAAGAGGATTTGAAAGCAAGGCAGAATTGCAGGAAACAGATTTCAGGAGGTACATTCGAATCGCCTTGAAAGCACATGAAAAGCGGCAAAACGTGGACAATGATGCCCTTGGCCAAAAAGGGCGTATGCGTTTTTTCCTGAATATATTCAGGAAAAAACGCATACGCCCTTTTTGGCCAACCAAGCAACCTGGAAAGGCCAATCAGCGCTCCAAAGAAGTCTCGCTTCCCAGCGGGCAAAAGGGCCATGCGGAAAAAAGTGTCCAAACCAGAAATGCAGGACCGGCCATGGAGAAATGGGAGCCTTGCTACGCTGATGGGTGGGATGTAAATTGCCAACAGCCACTCTGGAGAAGTGTACGGTGTGTCCTGAAACATCTAAAAAACACAGCTTGGAGAGCATAGGGCACTTCCACTCATGGCCGTATAAATTGGGAAAACTAAAAATCAGCAAGACACAGGCACCCCAAAGTTTAGGGCTGCTCTGTTGACAAGAACCCCCACTTCATTACACCTTAAATATCCTAGGAAAGAGAAAAATGGATAAAGAAGTTGTGGTCCTCATGTACAATGGAATATCACTCAGCCATGAAATCAACGTCATAAGGCTAGTAGCAGCACGATGAGTGGATTTAGGTACGACGATTCTAAGTGAAATAAGTCACACAGAAAAAGACACTTATCATAAGATATCACTTCGAGAGGGAATGTAAAAACCGCTACACTTGAACTGAATTGCAAAACAGAACAGAGTCACACGTTTAGGAAACACACTATGGCTGCTGAACGGGAAAGGTGAGGTGGGGTGATGCATAAAACAAGGGTTTCAAATTAGCTCCGATACCGTTCCATAAACCCAATATGTAAGAGACAAGACCTATTCCTTTTTCAGTGAACTGGACTCAACACCCCTTATTCACCGCACAAGAATATATCTGACTAGTAAGAATCTTCAAACCTATGTATTGATATCTCTCTGTAAGTGAGTCAAGGGGGTGTAAAGCGGCATAAACACAGCCGTGAAAAGCAGCTAAACCCCATTATAAAAATAAATTACTTTTCAAAACCCGTGAAACAAAGACAGTGAAAGCGAGAGAAATTCTTACAAAATTCGTTCACGGGCTGTGATGCAACCTGGATTGACCATATCTAGACCCACAGCTGATTGAGACATAAGGGTGGACACTCTTGGGGCTGAGAGGTTTGGTGAGGTTGAATGAGCCAACGCAGACACTTTAAAGTAATACTGCATGGTACCCATCCCATGGGTCCCAAATCTCCAGGTTCAAGGGCTTCTTCCTACGTCGAAAACAGGCATGAGAAACCCAGAAGATGGTACACCGTTTGATCGGGAAAGGTTTCTAAAACGCACCTCATTTCTCATCTCCTTTGCTCGGGTTCGCCATTCCAGCCGCTTTACTATCCATCTCCCTCCTTGGAGAATCAGCATCTTTAACCTCCTGTTCCGTACAGGTTGCAATTCGTCCTGAGGATGAACGGGAAGAGCGGGAACCAATGAGAGACTAGCTCTAGGGGTTGGGACAGGCAGAGGTCACTCTATTTTCCCATCAGGAAGAAGAATTAAGCACAAGCTCAGACTGCCCCCCAGAACCAGAAGAGGGCCTGAAGCAATCCTGTACTTTTGCGGCCAGCTCCCAAAAAAGCGACTGGAAAAATGGAGCTCAGGGGCACTGCAATTCACAAACCTGCAGAGTTATAAATGATAACTCTCGTGCACAAATATATTGAGGGAAGGCAACGAAGAGGCTTTGAAAGCAAGGCAGAATTGCAGGAAACAGATTTCAGGAGGTAGATTCGAATCGCCTTGAAAGCACATGAAAAGCGGCGAAACGTGGACAATGATGCCCTTGGCCAAAAAGGGCGTATGCGTTTTTTCCTGAATATATTCAGGAAAAAACGCATACGCCCTTTTTGGCCAACCAAGCAACCTGGAAAGGCAAATCAGCGCTCCAAAGAAGTCTCGCTTCCCAGCGGGCAAAAGGGCCATGCGGAAAAAAGTGTCCAAACCAGAAATGCAGGACCGGCCATGGAGAAATGGGAGCCTTGCTACGCTGATGGGCGGGATGTAAATTGCCAACAGCCACTCTGGAGAAGTGTACGGTGTGTCCTGAAACATCTAAAAAACACAGCATGGAGAGCATAGGGCACTTCCACTCAAGGGCGTATAAATTGGGAAACTAAAAATCAGCAAGACACAGGCACCCCAAAGTTTAGGGCTGCTCTGTTGACAAGAACCCCCACTTCATTACACCTTAAATATGCTAGGAAAGAGAAAAATGGATAAAGAAGTTGTGGTCCTCATGTACAATGGAATATCACTCAGCCATGAAATCAACGTCATAAGGCTAGTAGCAGCACGATGAGTGGATTTAGGTACGACGATTCTAAGTGAAATAAGTCACACAGAAAAAGACACTTATCATAAGATATCACTTCTAGAGGGAATGTAAAACCCGCTACACTTGAACTGAATTGCAAAACAGAACAGAGTCACACGTTTAGGAAACACACTATGGCTGCTGAACGGGAAAGGTGAGGTGGGGTGATGCATAAAACAAGGGTTTCAAATTAGCTCCGATACCGTTCCATAAACCCAATATGTAAGAGACAAGACCTATTCCTTTTTCAGTGAACTGGACTCAACACCCCCTATTCAACGCACAAGAATATATCTGACTAGTAAGAATCTTCAAACCTATGTATTGATATCTCTCTGTAAGTGAGTCAAGGGGGTGTAAAGCGGCATAAACACAGCCGTGAAAAGCAGCTAAACCCCATTATAAAAATAAATTACTTTTCAAAACCCGTGAAACAAAGACAGTAAAAGAGAGAGAAATTCTTACAAAATTCGTTCAGGGGCTGTGATGCAACCTGGATTGACCATATCTAGACCCACAGCTGATTGAGACATAAGGGTGGACACTCTTGGGGCTGAGAGGTTTGGTGAGGTTGAATGAGCCAACGCAGACACTTTAAAGTAATACTGCATGGTACCCATCCCATGGGTCCCAAATCTCCAGGTTCAAGGTCATCTTCCTACATCGAAAACATGCATGAGAAACCCAGAAGATGGTACACCGTGTGATCGGGAAAGGTTTCTAAAATGCACCTCATTTCTCATCTCCTTGTGCTCGGGTTCGCCATTCCAGCCGCTTTACTATCCATCTCCCTCCTTGGAGAATCAGCATCTTTAACCTCCTGTTCCGTACAGGTTGCAATTCGTCCTGAGGATGAACGGGAAGAGCGGGAACCAATGAGAGACTAGCTCTAGGGGTTGGGACAGGCAGAGGTCACTCTATTTTCCCATCAGGAAGAAGAATTAAGCACAAGCTCAGACTGCCCCCCAGAACCAGAAGAGGGCCTGAAGCAATCCTGTACTTTTGCGGCCAGCTCCCAAAAAAGCGACTGGAAAAATGGAGCTCAGGGGCACTGCAATTCACAAACCTGCAGAGTTATAAATGATAACTCTCGTGCACAAATATATTGAGGGAAGGCAACGAAGAGGCTTTGAAAGCAAGGCAGAATTGCAGGAAACAGATTTCAGGAGGTAGATTCGAATCGCCTTGAAAGCACATGAAAAGCGGCAAAACGTGGACAATGATGCCCTTGGCCAAAAAGGGCGTATGCGTTTTTTCCTGAATATATTCAGGAAAAAACGCATACGCCCTTTTTGGCCAACCAAGCAACCTGGAAAGGCAAATCAGCGCTCCAAAGAAGTCTCGCTTCCCAGCGGGCAAAAGGGCCATGCGGAAAAAAGTGTCCAAACCAGAAATGCAGGACCGGCCATGGAGAAATGGGAGCCTTGCTACGCTGATGGTCGGGATGTAAATTGCCAACAGCCACTCTGGAGAAGTGTACGGTGTGTCCTGAAACATCTAAAAAACACAGCATGGAGAGCATAGGGCACTTCCACTCAAGGGCGTATAAATTGGGAAACTAAAAATCAGCAAGACACAGGCACCCCAAAGTTTAGGGCTGCTCTGTTGACAAGAACCCCCACTTCATTACACCTTAAATATCCTAGGAAAGAGAAAAATGGATAAAGAAGTTGTGGTCCTCATGTACAATGGAATATCACTCAGCCATGAAATCAACGTCATAAGGCTAGTAACAGCACGATGAGTGGATTTAGGTCCGACGATTCTAAGTGAAATAAGTCACACAGAAAAAGACACTTATCATAAGATATCACTTATAGAGGGAATGTAAAAACCGCTACACTTGAACTGAATTACAAAACAGAACAGAGTCACACGTTTAGAAAACACAATATGGCTGCTGAACGGGAAAGGTGAGGTGGGGTGATGCATAAAACAAGGGTTTCAAATTAGCTCAGATACCGTTCCAAAAACCCAATATGTAATAGACAAGACCTACTCCTTGCTCACTGAACTGGACTCAACACCCCCTATTCACCGCACAAGAATATATCTGACTAGTAAGAATCGTCAAACCTATGTACTGATATCTCTCTGTAAGTGAGTCAAGGGGGTGTAAAGCGGCATAAACACAGCCGTGAAAAGCAGCTAAACCCCATTATAAAAATAAATTACTTTTCAAAACCCGTGAAACAAAGACAGTGGAAGAGAGAGAAATTCTTACAAAATTCGTTCAGCGGCTGTGATGGAACCTGGATTGACCATAACTAGACCCACAGCTGATTGAGACATAAGGGTGGACACTCTTGGGGCTGAGAGTTTTGGTGAGGTTGGGTGAGCCAACGCAGACCCTTTAAAGTAATACTGCATGGTACCCATCCCATGGGTCCCAAATCTCCAGGTTCAAGGGCATCTTCCTACGTCGAAAACATGCATGAGAAGCCCAGAAGATGGTACACCGTGTGATCGGGAAAGGTTTCTAAAACGCACCTCATTTCTCATCTCCTTGTGCTCGGGTTCGCCATTCCAGCCGCTTTACTAGCCATCTCCCTCCTTGGAGAATCAGCACCTTTAACCTCCTGTTCCGTACAGGTTGCAATTTGTCCTGAGGATGAACGGGAAGAGGGCGAACCAATGAGAGACTAGCTCTAGGTGTTGGGACAGGCACAGGTCACTCTATTTTCCCATCAGGAAGAAGAATTAACCACAAGCTCAGCCTGCCCCACCAGAACCAGAAGAGGGCCTGAAGCAATCCTGCACTTTTGCGGCCAGCTCCCAAAAAAGCGAGTTGTAAAATGGAGTTCAGGGGCACTGCAATTCACAAACCTGCAGAGTTATAAATGATAACTCTCGTGCACAAATATATTGAGGGAAGGCAACGAAGAGGATTTGAAAGCAAGGCAGAATTGCAGGAAACAGATTTCAGGAGGTAGATTCGAATCGCCTTGAAAGCCCAAGAAAAGAGGCAGAAAGTGGACAGTGATGCCCTTGGCCAAAAAGGGCGTATGCGTTTTTTCCTGAATATATTCAGGAAAAAACGCATACGCCCTTTTTGGCCAACCAAGCAACCTGGAAAGGCCAATCAGCGCTCCAAAGAAGTCTCGCTTCCCAGCGGGCAAAAGGGCCATGCGGAAAAAAGTGTCCAAACCAGAAATGCAGGACCGGCCATGGAGAAATGGGAGCCTTGCTACGCTGATGGGTGGGATGTAAATTGCCAACAGCCACTCTGGAGAAGTGTACGGTGTGTCCTGAAACATCTAAAAAACACAGCTTGGAGAGCATAGGGCACTTCCACTCATGGCCGTATAAATTGGGAAAACTAAAAATCAGCAAGACACAGGCACCCCAAAGTTTAGGGCTGCTCTGTTGACAAGAACCCCCACTTCATTACACCTTAAATATCCTAGGAAAGAGAAAAATGGATAAAGAAGTTGTGGTCCTCATGTACAATGGAATATCACTCAGCCCTGAAATCAACGTCATAAGGCTAGTAGCAGCACGATGAGTGGATTTAGGTACGACGATTCTAAGTGAAATAAGTCACACAGAAAAAGACACTTATCATAAGATATCACTTCTAGAGGGAATGTAAAACCCGCTACACTTGAACTGAATTGCAAAACAGAACAGAGTCACACGTTTAGGAAACACACTATGGCTGCTGAACGGGAAAGGTGAGGTGGGGTGATGCATAAAACAAGGGTTTCAAATTAGCTCCGATACCGTTCCATAAACCCAATATGTAAGAGACAAGACCTATTCCTTTTTCAGTGAACTGGACTCAACACCCCCTATTCACCGCACAAGAATATATCTGACTAGTAAGAATCTTCAAACCTATGTATTGATATCTCTCTGTAAGTGAGTCAAGGGGGTGTAAAGCGGCATAAACACAGCCGTGAAAAGCAGCTAAACCCCATTATAAAAATAAATTACTTTTCAAAACCCGTGAAACAAAGACAGTAAAAGAGAGAGAAATTCTTACAAAATTCGTTCAGGGGCTGTGATGCAACCTGGATTGACCATATCTAGACCCACAGCTGATTGAGACATAAGGGTGGACACTCTTGGGGCTGAGAGGTTTGGTGAGGTTGAATGAGCCAACGCAGACACTTTAAAGTAATACTGCATGGTACCCATCCCATGGGTCCCAAATCTCCAGGTTCAAGGTCATCTTCCTACATCGAAAACATGCATGAGAAACCCAGAAGATGGTACACCGTGTGATCGGGAAAGGTTTCTAAAACGCACCTCATTTCTAAACTCCTTGTGCTCGGGTTCGCCATTCCAGCCGCTTTACTAGCCATCTCCCTCCTTGGAGAATCAGCACCTTTAACCTCCTGTTCCGTACAGGTTGCAATTTGTCCTGAGGATGAACGGGAAGAGGGCGAACCAATGAGAGACTAGCTCTAGGTGTTGGGATAGGCACAGGTCACTCTATTTTCCCATCAGGAAGAAGAATTAACTACAAGCTCAGCTTGCCCCCCCAGAACCAGAAGAGGGCCTTAAGCAATCCTGCACTTTTGCGGCCAGCTCCCAAAAAAGCGAGTTGTAAAATGGAGCTCAGGGGCACTGCAATTCACAAACCTGCAGAGTTATAAATGATAACTCTCGTCCACAAATATATTGAGGGAAGGCAACGAAGAGGCTTTGAAAGCAAGGCAGAATTGCAGGAAACAGATTTCAGGAGGTAGATTCGAATCGCCTTGAAAGCACATGAAAAGCGGCAAAACGTGGACAATGATGCCCTTGGCCAAAAAGGGCGTATGCGTTTTTTCCTGAATATATTCAGGAAAAAACGCATACGCCCTTTTTGGCCAACCAAGCAACCTGGAAAGGCCAATCAGCGCTCCAAAGAAGTCTCGCTTCCCAGCGGGCAAAAGGGCCATGCGGAAAAAAGTGTCCAAACCAGAAATGCAGGACCGGCCATGGAGAAATGGGAGCCTTGCTACGCTGATGGGCGGAATGTAAATTGCCAACAGCCACTCTGGAGAAGTGTACGGTGGGTCCTGAAACATCTAAAAAACACAGCTTGGAGAGCATAGGGCACTTCCACTCATGGGCGTATAAATTGGGAAACTAAAAATCAGCAAGACACAGGCACCCCAAAGTTTAGGGCTGCTCTGTTGACAAGAACCCCCACTTCATTACACTCTAAATATCCTACGAAAGAGAAAAGTGGATAAAGAACTTGTGGTCCTCATCTACAATGGAATATCACTCAGCCATGAAATCCACGTCATAAGGCTAGTAGCAGCACGATGAGTGGATTTAGGTACGACGATTCTAAGTGAAATAAGTCACACAGAAAAAGACACTTATCATAAGATATCACTTATAGAGGGAATGTAAAAACCGCTACACTTGAACTGAATTACAAAACAGACTAGAGTCACACGTTTAGAAAACACACTATGGCTGCTGAACGGGAAAGGTGAGCTGGGGTGATGCATAAAACAAGGGTTTCAAATTAGCTCAGATACCGTTCCATAAACCCAATATGTAAGAGACAAGACCTATTCCTTGCTCAGTGAACTGGACTCAACACCCCCTATTCACCACACAAGATTATATCTGACTAGTAAGAATCTTCAAACCTATGTATTGATATCTCTCTGTAAGTGAGTCAAGGGGGTGTAAAGCGGCATAAACACAGCCGTGAAAAGCAGCTAAACCCCATTATAAAAATAAATTACTTTTCAAAACCCGTGAAACAAAGACAGTGAAAGAGAGAGAAATTCTTACACATTTCGTTCAGGGGCTGTGATGCAACCTGGATTGACCATATCTAGACCCACAGCTGATTGAGACATAAGGGTGGACACTCTTGGGGCTGAGAGGTTTGGTGAGGTTGGGTGAGCCAACGCAGACCCTTTAAAGTAATACTGCATGGTACCCATCCCATGGGTCCCAAATCTCCAGGTTCAAGGGCATCTTCCTACATCGAAAACATGCATGAGAAGCCCAGAAGATGGTACACCGTGTGATCGGGAAAGGTTTCTAAAACGCACCTCATTTCTCATCTCCTTGTGCTCGGGTTCGCCATTCCAGCCGCTTTACTAGCCATCTCCCTCCTTGGAGAATCAGCACCTTTAACCTCCTGTTCCGTACAGGTTGCAATTTGTCCTGAGGATGAACGGGAAGAGGGCGAACCAATGAGAGACTAGCTCTAGGTGTTGGGACAGGCACAGGTCACTCTATTTTCCCATCAGGAAGAAGAATTAACCACAAGCTCAGCCTGCCCCCCCAGAACCAGAAGAGGGCCTGAAGCAATCCTGCACGTTTGCGGCCAGCTCCCAAAAAAGCGAGTTGTAAAATGGAGCTCAGGGGCACTGCAATTCACAAACCTGCAAGTTATAAATGATAACTCTCGTCCACAAATATATTGAGGGAAGGCAACGAAGAGGATTTGAAAGCAAGGCAGAATTGCAGGAAACAGATTTCAGGAGGTAGATTTGAATCGCCTTGAAAGCCCAAGAAAAGAGGCAGAAAGTGGACAGTGATGCCCTTGGCCAAAAAGGGCGTATGCGTTTTTTCCTGAATATATTCAGGAAAAAACGCATACGCCCTTTTTGGCCAACCAAGCAACCTGGAAAGGCCAATCAGCGCTCCAAAGAAGTCTCGCTTTCCAGCGGGCAAAAGGGCCATGCGGAAAAAAGTGTCCAAACCAGAAATGCAGGACCGGCCATGGAGAAATGGGAGCCTTGCTACGCTGATGGGCGGGATGTAAATTGCCAACAGCCACTCTGGAGAAGTGTACGGTGGGTCCTGAAACATCTAAAAAACACAGCTTGGAGAGCATAGGGCACTTCCACTCATGGGCGTATAAATTGGGAAAACTAAAAATCAGCAAGACACAGGCACCCCAAAGTTTAGGGCTGCTCTGTTGACAAAAACCCCCACTTCATTTCACCTTAAATATCCTAGGAAAGAGAAAAGTGGATAAAGAAGTTGTGGTCCTCATGTACAATGGAATATCCCTCAGCCATGAAATCCACGTCATAAGGCTAGTAGCAGCACGATGAGTGGATTTAGGTCCGACGATTCTAAGTGAAATAACTCACACAGAAAAAGACACTTATCATAAGATATCCCTTATAGAGGGAATGTAAAAACCGCTACACTTGAACTGAATTACAAAACAGAACAGAGTCACACGTTTAGAAAACACACTATGGCTGCTGAACGGGAAAGGTGAGCTGGGGTGATGCATAAAACAAGGGTTTCAAATTAACTCAGATACCGTTCCATAAACCCAATATGTAGTAGACAAGACCTACTCCTTGCTCAGTGAACTGGACTCAACACCCCCTATTCACCACACAAGATTATATCTGACTAGTAAGAATCTTCAAACCTATGTATTGATATCTCTCTGTAAGTGAGTCAAGGGGGTGTAAAGCGGCATAAACACAGCCGTGAAAAGCAGCTAAACCCCATTATAAAAATAAATTACTTTTCAAAACCCGTGAAACAAAGACAGTGAAAGAGAGAGAAATTCTTACACATTTCGTTCAGGGGCTGTGATGCAACCTGGATTGACCATATCTAGACCCACAGCTGATTGAGACATAAGGGTGGACACTCTTGGGGCTGAGAGGTTTGGTGAGGTTGGGTGAGCCAACGCAGACCCTTTAAAGTAATACTGCATGGTACCCATCCCATGGGTCTCAAATCTCCAGGTTCAAGGGCATCTTCCTATATCGAAAACATGCATGAGAAGCCCAGAAGATGGTACACCGTGTGATCGGGAAAGGTTTCTAAAACGCACCTCATTTCTCATCTCCTTGTGCTCGGGTTCGCCATTCCAGCCGCTTTACTAGCCATCTCCCTCCTTGGAGAATCAGCACCTTTAACCTCCTGTTCCGTACAGGTTGCAATTTGTCCTGAGGATGAACGGGAAGAGGGCGAACCAATGAGAGACTAGCTCTAGGTGTTGGGACAGGCACAGGTCACTCTATTTTCCCATCAGGAAGTAGAATTAACCACAAGCTCAGCCTGCCCCCCAGAACCAGAAGAGGGCCTGAAGCAATCCTGCACTTTTGCGGCCAGCTCCCAAAAAAGCGAGTTGTAAAATGGAGCTCAGGGGCACTGCAATTCACAAACCTGCAGAGTTATAAATGATAACTCTCGTTCACAGATATATTGAGGGAAGTCAACGAAGAGGATTTGAAAGCAAGGCAGAATTGCAGGAAACAGATTTCAGGAGGTACATTCGAATCGCCTTGAAAGCACATGAAAAGCGGCAAAACGTGGACAATGATGTCCTTGGCCAAAAAGGGCGTATGCGTTTTTTCCTTAATATATTCAGGAAAAAACGCATATGCCCTTTTTGGCCAACCAAGCAACCTGGAAAGGCAAATCAGCGCTCCAAAGAAGTCTCGCTTCCCAGCGGGCAAAAGGGCCATGCGGAAAAAAGTGTCCAAACCAGAAATGCAGGACCGGCCATGGAGAAATGGGAGCCTTGCTACGCTGATGGGCGGGATGTAAATTGCCAACAGCCACTCTGGAGAAGTGTACGGTGTGTCCTGAAACATCTAAAAAACAGTTTGGAGAGCATAGGGCACTTCCACTCATGGGCGTATAAATTGGGAAAACTAAAAATCAGCAAGACACATGCACCCCAAAGTTTAGGGCTGCTCTGTTGACAAGAACCCCCACTTCATTACACCTTAAATATCCTAGGAAAGAGAAAAATGGATAAAGAAGTTGTGGTCCTCATGTACAACGGAATATCACTCAGCCATGAAATCAACGTCATAAGGCTAGTAGCAGCACGATGAGTGGATTTAGGTCCGACGATTCTAAGTGAAATAAGTCACACAGAAAAAGACACTTATCATAAGATATCACTTATAGAGGGAATGTAAAAACCGCTACACTTGAACTGAATTACAAAACAGAACAGAGTCACACGTTTAGAAAACACACTATGGCTGCTGAACGGGAAAGGTGAGCTGGGGTGATGCATAAAACAAGGGTTTCAAATTAGTTCAGATACCGTTCCATAAACCCAATATGTAATAGACAAGACCTACTCCTTGCTCAGTGAACTGGACTCAACACCCCCTATTCACCACACAAGAATATATCTGACTAGTAAGAATCTTCAAACCTATGTATTGATATCTCTCTGTAAGTGAGTCAAGGGGGTGTAAAGCGGCATAAACACAGCCGTGAAAAGCAGCTAAACCCCATTATAAAAATAAATTACTTTTCAAAACCCGTGAAACAAAGACAGTGAAAGAGAGAGAAATTCTTACACATTTCGTTCAGGGGCTGTGATGCAACCTGGATTGACCATATCTAGACCCACAGCTGATTGAGACATAAGGGTGGACACTCTTGGGGCTGAGAGGTTTGGTGAGGTTGGGTGAGCCAACGCAGACCCTTTAAAGTAATACTGCATGGTACCCATCCCATGGGTCCCAAATCTCCAGGTTCAAGGGCATCTTCCTACATCGAAAACATGCATGAGAAGCCCAGAAGATGGTACACCGTGTGATCGGGAAAGGTTTCTAAAACGCACCTCATTTCTCATCTCCTTGTGCTCGGGTTCGCCATTCCAGCCGCTTTACTAGCCATCTCCCTCCTTGGAGAATCAGCACCTTTAACCTCCTGTTCCGTACAGGTTGCAATTTGTCCTGAGGATGAACGGGAAGAGGGCGAACCAATGAGAGACTAGCTCTAGGTGTTGGGACAGGCACAGGTCACTCTATTTTCCCATCAGGAAGAAGAATTAACCACAAGCTCAGCCTGCCCCCCAGAACCAGAAGAGGGCCTGAAGCAATCCTGCACTTTTGCGGCCAGCTCCCAAAAAAGCGAGTTGTAAAATGGAGCTCAGGGGCACTGCAATTCACAAACCTGCAGAGATATAAATGATAACTCTCGTGCACAGATATATTGAGGGAAGTCAACGAAGAGGATTTGAAAGCAAGGCAGAATTGCAGGAAACAGATTTCAGGAGGTACATTCGAATCGCCTTGAAAGCACATGAAAAGCGGCAAAACGTGGACAATGATGTCCTTGGCCAAAAAGGGCGTATGCGTTTTATCCTTAATATATTCAGGAAAAAACGCATATGCCCTTTTTGGCCAACCAAGCAACCTGGAAAGGCAAATCAGCGCTCCAAAGAAGTCTCGCTTCCCAGCGGGCAAAAGGGCCATGCGGAAAAAAGTGTCCAAACCAGAAATGCAGGACCGGCCATGGAGAAATGGGAGCCTTGCTACGCTGATGGGCGGGATGTAAATTGCCAACAGCCACTCTGGAGAAGTGTACGGTGTGTCCTGAAACATCTAAAAAACAGTTTGGAGAGCATAGGGCACTTCCACTCATGGGCGTATAAATTGGGAAAACTAAAAATCAGCAAGACACATGCACCCCAAAGTTTAGGGCTGCTCTGTTGACAAGAACCCCCACTTCATTACACCTTAAATATCCTAGGAAAGAGAAAAATGGATAAAGAAGTTGTGGTCCTCATGTACAACGGAATATCACTCAGCCATGAAATCAACGTCATAAGGCTAGTAGCAGCACGATGAGTGGATTTAGGTCCGACGATTCTAAGTGAAATAAGTCACACAGAAAAAGACACTTATCATAAGATATCACTTATAGAGGGAATGTAAAAACCGCTACACTTGAACTGAATTACAAAACAGAACAGAGTCACACGTTTAGAAAACACACTATGGCTGCTGAACGGGAAAGGTGAGCTGGGGTGATGCATAAAACAAGGGTTTCAAATTAGTTCAGATACCGTTCCATAAACCCAATATGTAATAGACAAGACCTACTCCTTGCTCAGTGAACTGGACTCAACACCCCCTATTCACCACACAAGAATATATCTGACTAGTAAGAATCTTCAAACCTATGTATTGATATCTCTCTGTAAGTGAGTCAAGGGGGTGTAAAGCGGCATAAACACAGCCGTGAAAAGCAGCTAAACCCCATTATAAAAATAAATTACTTTTCAAAACCCGTGAAACAAAGACAGTGAAAGAGAGAGAAATTCTTACACATTTCGTTCAGGGGCTGTGATGCAACCTGGATTGACCATATCTAGACCCACAGCTGATTGAGACATAAGGGTGGACACTCTTGGGGCTGAGAGGTTTGGTGAGGTTGGGTGAGCCAACGCAGACCCTTTAAAGTAATACTGCATGGTACCCATCCCATGGGTCCCAAATCTCCAGGTTCAAGGGCATCTTCCTACATCGAAAACATGCATGAGAAGCCCAGAAGATGGTACACCGTGTGATCGGGAAAGGTTTCTAAAACGTACCTCATTTCTCATCTCCTTGTGCTCGGGTTCGCCATTCCAGCCGCTTTACTAGCCATCTCCCTCCTTGGAGAATCAGCACCTTTAACCTCCTGTTCCGTACAGGTTGCAATTTGTCCTGAGGATGAACGGGAAGAGGGCGAACCAATGAGAGACTAGCTCTAGGTGTTGGGACAGGCACAGGTCACTCTATTTTCCCATCAGGAAGAAGAATTAACCACAAGCTCAGCCTGCCCCCCAGAACCAGAAGAGGGCCTGAAGCAATCCTGCACTTTTGCGGCCAGCTCCCAAAAAAGCGAGTTGTAAAATGGAGCTCAGGGGCACTGCAATTCACAAACCTGCAGAGTTATAAATGATAACTCTCGTGCACAAATATATTGAGGGAAGGCAACGAAGAGGATTTGAAAGCAAGGCAGAATTGCAGGAAACAGATTTCAGGAGGTAGATTCGAATCGCCTTGAAAGCCCAAGAAAAGAGGCAAAAGGTGGACAGTGATGCCCTTGGCCAAAAAGGGCGTATGAGTTTTTTCCTGAATATATTCAGGAAAAAACGCATACGCCCTTTTTGGCCAACCAAGCAACCTGGAAAGGCAAATCAGCGCTCCAAAGAAGTCTCGCTTCCCAGCGGGCAAAAGGGCCATGCGGAAAAAAGTGTCCAAACCAGAAATGCAGGACCGGCCATGGAGAAATGGGAGCCTTGCTACGCTGAAGGGTGGGATGTAAATTTCCAACAGCCACTCTGGAGAAGTGTACGGTGGGTCCTGAAACATCTAAAAAACACAGCATGGAGAGCATAGGGCACTTCCACTCATGGGCGTATAAATTGGGAAACTAAAAATCAGCAAGACACAGGCACCCCAAAGTTTAGGGCTGCTCTGTTGACAAGAACCCCCACTTCATTACACCTTAAATATCCTAGGAAATAGAAAAATGGATAAAGAAGTTGAGGTCCTCATGTACAACGGAATATCACTCAGCCATGAAATCAACGTCATAAGGCTAGTAGCAGCACGATGAGTGGATTTAGGTCCGACGATTCTAAGTGAAATAAGTCACACAGAAAAAGACACTTATCATAAGATATCACTTATAGAGGGAATGTAAAAACCGTTACACTTGAACTGAATTACAAAACAGAACAGAGTCACACGTTTAGAAAACACACTATGGCTGCTGAACGGGAAAGGTGAGCTGGGGTGATGCATAAAACAAGGGTTTCAAATTAGTTCAGATACCGTTCCATAAACCCAATATGTAATAGACAAGACCTACTCCTTGCTCAGTGAACTGGACTCAACACCCCCTATTCACCACACAAGAATATATCTGACTAGTAAGAATCTTCAAACCTATGTATTGATATCTCTCTGTAAGTGAGTCAAGGGGTTGTAAAGCGGCATAAACACAGCCGTGAAAAGCAGCTAAACCCCATTATAAAAATAAATTACTTTTCAAAACCCGTGAAACAAAGACAGTGAAAGAGAGAGAAATTCTTACACATTTCGTTCAGGGGCTGTGATGCAACCTGGATTGACCATATCTAGACCCACAGCTGATTGAGACATAAGGGTGGACACTCTTGGGGCTGAGAGGTTTGGTGAGGTTGGGTGAGCCAACGCAGACCCTTTAAAGTAATACTGCATGGTACCCATCCCATGGGTCCCAAATCTCCAGGTTCAAGGGCATCTTCCTACATCGAAAACATGCATGAGAAGCCCAGAAGATGGTACACCGTGTGATCGGGAAAGGTTTCTAAAACGCACCTCATTTCTCATCTCCTTGTGATCGGGTTCGCCATTCCAGCCGCTTTACTAGCCATCTCCCTCCTTGGAGAATCAGCACCTTTAACCTCCTGTTCCGTACAGGTTGCAATTTGTCCTGAGGATGAACGGGAAGAGGGCGAACCAATGAGAGACTAGCTCTAGGTGTTGGGACAGGCACAGGTCACTCTATTTTCCCATCAGGAAGAAGAATTAAGCACAAGCTCAGCCTGCCCCCCCAGAACCAGAAGAGGGCCTGAAGCAATCCTGCACTTTTGCGGCCAGCTCCCAAAAAAGCGAGTTGTAAAATGGAGCTCAGGGGCACTGCAATTCACAAACCTGCAGAGTTATAAATGATAACTCTCGTCCACAAATATATTGAGGGAAGGCAACGAAGAGGATTTGAAAGCAAGGCAGAATTGCAGGAAACAGATTTCAGGAGGTAGATTCGAATCGCCTTGAAAGCCCAAGAAAAGAGGCAGAAAGTGGACAGTGATGCCCTTGGCCAAAAAGGGCGTATGCGTTTTTTCCTGAATATATTCAGGAAAAAACGCATACGCCCTTTTTGGCCAACCAAGCAACCTGGAAAGGCAAATCAGCGCTCCAAAGAAGTCTCGCTTCCCAGCGGGCAAAAGGGCCATGCGGAAAAAAGTGTCCAAACCAGAAATGCAGGACCGGCCATGGAGAAATGGGAGCCTTGCTACGCTGATGGGCGGGATGTAAATTGCCAACAGCCACTCTGGAGAAGTGTACGGTGGGTCCTGAAACATCTAAAAAACACAGCTTGGAGAGCATAGGGCACTTCCACTCATGGGCGTATAAATTGGGAAACTAAAAATCAGCAAGACACAGGCACCCCAAAGTTTAGGGCTGCTCTGTTGACAAGAACCCCCACTTCATTACACCTTAAATATCCTAGGAAATAGAAAAATGGATAAAGAAGTTGAGGTCCTCATGTACAACGGAATATCACTCAGCCATGAAATCAACGTCATAAGGCTAGTAGCAGCACGATGAGTGGATTTAGGTCCGACGATTCTAAGTGAAATAAGTCACACAGAAAAAGACACTTATCATAAGATATCACTTATAGAGGGAATGTAAAAACCGTTACACTTGAACTGAATTACAAAACAGAACAGAGTCACACGTTTAGAAAACACACTATGGCTGCTGAACGGGAAAGGTGAGGTGGGGTGATGCATAAAACAAGGGTTTCAAATTAGCTCAGATACCGTTCCATAAACCCAATATGTAATAGACAAGACCTACTCCTTGCTCAGTGAAATGGACTCAACACCCCCTATTCACCGCACAAGAATATATCTGACTAGTAAGAATCTTCAAACCTATGTATTGATATCTCTCCGTAAGTGAGTCAAGGGGGTGTAAAGCGGCATAAACACAGCCGTGAAAAGCAGCTAAACCCCATTATAAAAGTAAATTACTTTTAAAAACCCGTGAAACAAAGACAGTGAAAGAGAGAGAAATTCTTACAAAATACATTCAGTGGCTGTGATGCAACCTGGATTGACCATATCTAGACCCACAGCTGATTGAGACATAGGGTGGACACTCTTGGGGCTGAGAGGTTTGATGAGGTTGGGTGAGCCAACGCAGATCCTTTAAAATAATACTGCATGGTACCATCCCATGGGTCCCAAATCTCCAGGTTCAAGGGCATCTTCCTACATCGAAAACATGCAAGAGAAGCTCAGAAGATGGTACACCGTGTGCTCGGGAAAGGTTTCTAAAACGCACCTCATTTCTCATCTCCTGTGCTCGGGTTCGCCATTCCAGCCTCTTTACTAGCCATCTCCCTCCTCGGAGAATCAGCACCTTTAACCTCCTGTTCCGTACAGGTTGCAATTTGTCCTGAGGATGAACGGGAAGAGGGGGAACCAATGAGCGACTAGCTCTAGGGGTTGGGACAGGCACAGGTCACTCTATTTTCCCATCAGGAAGAAGAATTAACCACAAGCTCAGCCTGCCCCCCAGAACCAGAAGAGGGCCTGAAGCCATCCTGCACTTTTGCGGCCAGCTCCCAAAAAACCGACTGGAAAAATGGAGCTCAGGGGCACTGCAATTCGCAAACCTGCAGAGTTATAAATGATAACTCTCGTCCACAAATATATTGAGGGAAGGCAACGAAGAGGATTTGAAAGCAAGGCAGAATTGCAGGAAACAGATTTCAGGAGGTAGATTCGAATCGCCTTGAAAGCACATGAAAAGCGGCAAAACGTGGACAATGATGCCCTTGGCCAAAAAGGGCATATGCGTGTTTTCCTGAATATATTCAGGAAAACACGCATACGCCCTTTTGGGCCAACCAGGCAACCTGGAAAGGCAAATCAGCGCTCCAAAGAAGTCTCGCTTCCCAGCGGGCAAAAGGGCCATGCGGAAAAAAGTGTCCAAACCAGAAATGCAGGACCGGCCATGGAGAAATGGGAGCCTTGCTACGCTGATGGGCGGGATGTAAATTGCCAACAGCCACTCTGGAGAAGTGTACGGTGGGTCCTGAAACATCTAAAAAACACAGCTTGGAGAGCATAGGGCACTTCCACTCATGGGCGTATAAATTGGGAAAACTAAAAATCAGCAAGACACAGGCACCCCAAAGTTTAGGGCTGCTCTGTTGACAAAAACCCCCACTTCATTTCACCTTAAATATCCTAGGAAAGAGAAAAGTGGATAAAGAAGTTGTGGTCCTCATGTACAATGGAATATCCCTCAGCCATGAAATCCACGTCATAAGGCTAGTAGCAGCACGATGAGTGGATTTAGGTCCGACGATTCTAAGTGAAATAACTCACACAGAAAAAGACACTTATCATAAGATATCCCTTATAGAGGGAATGTAAAAACCGCTACACTTGAACTGAATTACAAAACAGAACAGAGTCACACGTTTAGAAAACACACTATGGCTGCTGAACGGGAAAGGTGAGCTGGGGTGATGCATAAAACAAGGGTTTCAAATTAGCTCAGATACCGTTCCATAAACCCAATATGTAATAGACAAGACCTACTCCTTGCTCAGTGAAATGGACTCAACACCCCCTATTCACCGCACAAGAATATATCTGACTAGTAAGAATCTTCAAACCTATGTATCGATATCTCTCTGTAAGTGAGTCAAGGGGGTGTAAAGCGGCATAAACACAGCCGTGAAAAGCAGCTAAACCCCATTATAAAAATAAATTACTTTTCAAAACCCGTGAAACAAAGACAGTGAAAGAGAGAGAAATTCTTACACATTTCGTTCAGGGGCTGTGATGCAACCTGGATTGACCATATCTAGACCCACAGCTGATTGAGACATAAGGGTGGACACTCTTGGGGCTGAGAGGTTTGGTGAGGTTGGGTGAGCCAACGCAGACCCTTTAAAGTAATACTGCATGGTACCCATCCCATGGGCCCCAAATCTCCAGGTTCAAGGGCATCTTCCTACATCGAAAACATGCATGAGAAGCCCAGAAGATGGTACACCGTGTGATCGGGAAAGGTTTCTAAAACGCACCTCATTTCTCAACTCCTTGTGCTCGGGTTCGCCATTCCAGCCGATTTACTAGCCATCTCCCTCCTTGGAGAATCAGCACCTTTAACCTCCTGTTCCGTACAGGTTGCAATTTGTCCTGAGGATGAACGGGAAGAGGGCGAACCAATGAGAGACTAGCTCTAGGTGTTGGGACAGGCACAGGTCACTCTATTTTCCCATCAGGAAGAAGAATTAACCACAAGCTCAGCCTGCCCCCCAGAACCAGAAGAGGGCCTGAAGCAATCCTGCACTTTAGCGGCCAGCTCCCAAAAAAGCGAGTTGTAAAATGGAGCTCAGGGGCACTGCAATTCACAAACCTGCAGAGTTATAAATGATAACTCTCGTCCACAAATATATTGAGGGAAGGCAACGAAGAGGATTTGAAAGCAAGGCAGAATTGCAGGAAACAGATTTCAGGAGGTACATTCGAATCGCCTTGAAAGCACATGAAAAGCGGCAAAACGTGGACAATGATGCCCTTGGCCAAAAAGGGCGTATGCGTTTTTTCCTGAATATATTCAGGAAAAAACGCATACGCCCTTTTTGGCCAACCAAGCAACCTGGAAAGGCCAATCAGCGCTCCAAAGAAGTCTCGCTTCCCAGCGGGCAAAAGGGCCATGCGGAAAAAAGTGTCCAAACCAGAAATGCAGGACTGGCCATGGAGAAATGGGAGCCTTGCTACGCTGATGGGCGGGATGTAAATTGCCAACAGCCACTCTGGAGAAGTGTACGGTGTGTCCTGAAACATCTAAAAAACAGTTTGGAGAGCATAGGGCACTTCCACTCATGGGCGTATAAATTGGGAAAACTAAAAATCAGCAAGACACAGGCACCCCAAAGTTTAGGGCTGCTCTGTTGACAAGAACCCCCACTTCATTACACCTTAAATATCCTAAGAAAGAGAAAAATGGATAAAGAAGTTGTGGTCCTCATGTACAACGGAATATCACTCAGCCATGAAATCAACGTCATAAGGCTAGTAGCAGCACGATGAGTGGATTTAGGTCCGACGATTCTAAGTGAAATAAGTCACACATAAAAAGACACTTATCATAAGATATCACTTATAGAGGGAATGTAAAAACCGCTACACTTGAACTGAATTACAAAACAGAACAGAGTCACACGTTTAGAAAACACACTATGGCTGCTGAACGGGAAAGGTGAGGTGGGGTGATGCATAAAACAAGGGTTTCAAATTAGTTCAGATACCGTTCCATAAACCCAATATGTAATAGACAAGACCTACTCCTTGCTCAGTGAACTGGACTCAACACCCCCTATTCACCACACAAGAATATATCTGACTAGTAAGAATCTTCAAACCTATGTATTGATATCTCTCTGTAAATGAGTCAAGGGGGTGTAAAGTGGCATAAACACAGCCGTGAAAAGCAGCTAAACCCCATTATAAAAATAAATTACTTTTCAAAACCCGTGAAACAAAGACAGTGAAAGAGAGAGAAATTCTTACACATTTCGTTCAGGGGCTGTGATGCAACCTGGATTGACCATATCTAGACCCACAGCTGATTGAGACATAAGGGTGGACACTCTTGGGGCTGAGAGGTTTGGTGAGGTTGGGTGAGCCAACGCAGACCCTTTCAAGTAATACTGCATGGTACCCATCCCATGGGTCCCAAATCTCCAGGTTCAAGGGCATCTTCCTACATCGAAAACATGCATGAGAAGCCCAGAAGATGGTACACCGTGTGATCGGGAAAGGTTTCTAAAACGCACCTCATTTCTCATCTCCTTGTGCTCGGGTTCGCCATTCCAGCCGCTTTACTAGCCATCTCCCTCCTTGGAGAATCAGCACCTTTAACCTCCTGTTCCGTACAGGTTGCAATTTGTCCTGAGGATGAACGGGAAGAGGGCGAACCAATGAGAGACTAGCTCTAGGTGTTGGGACAGGCACAGGTCACTCTATTTTCCCATCAGGAAGAAGAATTAACCACAAGCTCAGCCTGCCCCCCAGAACCAGAAGAGGGCCTGAAGCAATCCTGCGCTTTTGCGGCCAGCTCCCAAAAAAGCGAGTTGAAAAATGGAGCTCAGGGGCACTGCAATTCACAAACCTGCAGAGTTATAAATGATAACTCTCGTGCACAAATATATTGAGGGAAGGCAACGAAGAGGATTTGAAAGCAAGGCAGAATTGCAGGAAACAGATTTCAGGAGGTAGATTCGAATCGCCTTGAAAGCCCAAGAAAAGAGGCAAAAGGTGGACAGTGATGCCCTTGGCCAAAAAGGGCGTATGCGTTTTTTCCTGAATATATTCAGGAAAAAACGCATACGCCCTTTTTGGCCAACCAAGCAACCTGGAAAGGCCAATCAGCGCTCCAAAGATGTCTCGCTTCCCAGCGGGCAAAAGGGCCATGCGGAAAAAAGTGTCCAAACCAGAAATGCAGGACCGGCCATGGAGAAATGGGAGCCTTGCTACGCTGATGGGTGGGATGTAAATTTCCAAAAGCCACTCTGGAGAAGTGTACGGTGGGTCCTGAAACATCTAAAAAACACAGCATGGAGAGCATAGGGCACTTCCACTCATGGGCGTATAACTTGGGAAACTAAAAATCAGCAAGACACAGGCACCCCAAAGTTTAGGGCTGCTCTGTTGACAAGAACCCCCACTTCATTACACCTTAAATATCCTAGGAAAGAGAAAAATGGATAAAGAAGTTGTGGTCCTCATGTACAATGGAATATCACTCAGCCATGAAATCAACGTCATAAGGCTAGGAGCAGCACGATGAGTGGATTTAGGTACGACGATTCTAAGTGAAATAAGTCACACAGAAAAAGACACTTATCATAAGATATCACTTCTAGAGGGAATGTAAAAACCGCTACACTTGAAATGAATTGCAAAACAGAACAGAGTCACACGTTTAGGAAACACACTATGGCTGCTGAACGGGAAAGGTGAGGTGGGGTGATGCATAAAACAAGGGTTTCAAATTAGCTCAGATACCGTTCCATAAACCCAATATGTAATAGACAAGACCTACTCCTTGCTCAGTGAACTGGACTCAACACCCCCTCTTCACCACACAAGAATATATCTGACTAGTAAGAATCTTCAAACCTATGTATTGATATCTCTCTGTAAGTGAGTCAAGGGGGTGTAAAGCGGCATAAACACAGCCGAGAAAAGCAACTAAACCCCATTATAAAAATAAATTACTTTTCAAAACCCGTGAAACAAAGACAGTGAAAGAGAGAGAAATTCTTACAAAATACATTCAGTGGCTGTGATGCAACCTGGATTGACCATATCTAGACCCACAGCTGATTGAGACATAGGGTGGACACTCTTGGGGCTGAGAGGTTTGATGAGGTTGGGTGAGCCAACGCAGATCCTTTAAAATAATACTGCATGGTACCATCCCATGGGTCCCAAATCTCCAGGTTCAAGGGCATCTTCCTACAACGAAAACATGCAAGAGAAGCTCAGAAGATGGTACACCGTGTGCTCGGGAAAGGTTTCTAAAACGCACCTCATTTCTCATCTCCTGTGCTCGGGTTCGCCATTCCAGCCTCTTTACTAGCCATCTCCCTCCTCGGAGAATCAGCACCTTTAACCTCCTGTTCCGTACAGGTTGCCATTTGTCCTGAGGATGAACGGGAAGAGGGGGAACCAATGAGCGACTAGCTCTAGGGGTTGGGACAGGCACAGGTCACTCTATTTTCCCATCAGGAAGAAGAATTAACCACAAGCTCAGCCTGCCCCCCAGAACCAGAAGAGGGCCTGAAGCCATCCTGCACTTTTGCGGCCAGCTCCCAAAAAACCGACTGGAAAAATGGAGCTCAGGGGCACTGCAATTCGCAAACCTGCAGAGTTATAAATGATAACTCTCGTCCACAAATATATTGAGGGAAGGCAACGAAGAGGATTTGAAAGCAAGGCAGAATTGCAGGAAACAGATTTCAGGAGGTAGATTCGAATCGCCTTGAAAGCACATGAAAAGCGGCAAAACGTGGACAATGATGCCCTTGGCCAAAAAGGGCATATGCGTGTTTTCCTGAATATATTCAGGAAAACACGCATACGCCCTTTTGGGCCAACCAGGCAACCTGGAAAGGCAAATCAGCGCTCCAAAGAAGTCTCGCTTCCCAGCGGGCAAAAGGGCCATGCGGAAAAAAGTGTCCAAACCAGAAATGCAGGACCGGCCATGGAGAAATGGGAGCCTTGCTACGCTGATGGGCGGGATGTAAATTGCCAACAGCCACTCTGGAGAAGTGTACGGTGGGTCCTGAAACATCTAAAAAACACAGCTTGGAGAGCATAGGGCACTTCCACTCATGGGCGTATAAATTGGGAAAACTAAAAATCAGCAAGACACAGGCACCCCAAAGTTTAGGGCTGCTCTGTTGACAAAAACCCCCACTTCATTTCACCTTAAATATCCTAGGAAAGAGAAAAGTGGATAAAGAAGTTGTGGTCCTCATGTACAATGGAATATCCCTCAGCCATGAAATCCACGTCATAAGGCTACTAGCAGCACGATGAGTGGATTTAGGTCCGACGATTCTAAGTGAAATAACTCACACAGAAAAAGACACTTATCATAAGATATCACTTATAGAGGGAATGTAAAAACCGCTACACTTGAACTGAATTACAAAACAGAACAGAGTCACACGTTTAGAAAACACACTATGGCTGCTGAAGCGGAAAGGTGAGGTGGGGTGATGCATAAAACAAGGGTTTCAAATTAGTTCAGATACCGTTCCATAAACCCAATATGTAATAGACAAGACCTACTCCTTGCTCAGTGAACTGGACTCAACACACCCTATTCACCACACAAGAATATATCTGACTAGTAAGAATCTTCAAACCTATGTATTGATATCTCTCTGTAAGTGAGTCAAGGGGGTGTAAAGCGCCATAAACACAGCCGTGAAAAGCAGCTAAACCCCATTATAAAAATAAATTACTTTTCAAAACCCGTGAAACAAAGACAGTGAAAGAGAGAGAAATCCTTACACATTTCGATCAGGGGCTGTGATGCAACCTGGATTGACCATATCTAGACCCACAGCTGATTGAGACATAAGGGTGGACACTTTTGGGGCTGAGAGGTTTGGTGAGGTTGGGTGAGCCAACGCAGGCCCTTTAAAGTAATACTGCATGGTACCCATCCCATGGGTCCCAAATCTCCAGGTTCAAGGGCATCTTCCTACATGGAAAACATGCATGAGAAGCCCAGAATATGGTACACCGTGTGATCGGGAAAAGTTTCTAAAACGCACCTCATTTCTCATCTCCTTGTGCTCGGGTTCACCATTCCAGCCGCTTTACTAGCCATCTCCCTCCTTGGAGAATCAGCACTTTTAACCTCCTGTTCCGTACAGGTTGCAATTTGTCCTGAGTATGAACGGGAAGAGGGCGAACCAATGAGAGACTAGCTCTAGGTGTTGGGACAGGCACAGGTCACTCTATTTTCCCATCAGGAAGAAGAATTAACCACAGCTCAGCCTGCCCCCCAGAACCAGAAGAGGGCCTGAAGCAATCCTGCACTTTTGCGGCCAGCTCCCAAAAAAGCGAGTTGAAAAATGGAGCTCAGGGGTACTGCAATTCACAAACCTGCAGAGTTATAAATGATAATTCTCGTCCACAAATATATTAAGGGAAGGCAACGAAGAGGATTTGAAAGCAAGGCAGAATTGCAGGAAACAGATTTCAGGAGGTAGATTCGAATCGCCTTGAAAGCACATGAAATGCGGCAAAACGTGGAAAATGATGCCCTTGGCCAAAAAGGGCGTATGCGTTTTTTCCTGAATATATTCAGGAAAAAACGCATACGCCCTTTTTGGCCAACCAAGCAACCTGGAAAGGCAAATCAGCGCTCCAAAGAAGTCTCGCTTCCCAGCGGGCAAAAGGGACATGCGGAAATAAGTGTCCAAACCAGAAATGCAGGACCGGCCATGGAGAAATGGGAGCCTTGCTACGCTGATGAGCGGGATGTAAATTGCCAACAGCCACTCTGGAGAAGTGTACGGTGGGTCCTGAAACATCTAAAAAACACAGCTTAGAGAGCATAGGGCACTTACACTCATGGGCGTATAAATTGGGAAAACTTAAAATAAGAAAGATACAGGCACCCCAAAGTTTAGGGCTGCTCTGTTGACAAGAACCCCCACTTCATTACACCTTAAATATCCTAGGAAAGAGAAAAATGGTTAAAGAAGTTGTGGTCCTCATGTACAATGGAATATCACTCAGCCATGAAATCAACGTCATAAGGCTAGTAGCAGCACGATGAGTGGATTTAGGTACGACGATTCTAAGTGAAATAAGTCACACAGAAAAAGACACTTATCATAAGATATCACTTCTAGAGGGAATGTAAAAACCGCTACACTTGAACTGAATTGCAAAACAGAACAGAGTCACACGTTTAGGAAACACACTATGGCTGCTGAACGGGCAAGGTGAGGTGGGGTGATGCATAAAACAAGGGTTTCAAATTAGCTCAGATACCGTTCCATAAACCCAATATGTAATAGACAAGACCTACTCCTTGCTCAGTGAACTGGACTCAACACCCCCTATTCACCGCACAAGAATATATCTGACTAGTAAGAATCGTCAAACCTATGTACTGATATCTCTCTATAAGTGAGTCAAGGGGGTGTAAAGCGGCATAAACACAGCCGGGAAAAGCAGCTAAACCCCATTATAAAAATAAATTACTTTTCAAAACCCGTGAAACAAAGACAGTGGAAGAGAGAGAAATTCTTACAAAATTCGTTCAGGGGCTGTGATGGAACCTGGATTCACCATAACTAGACCCACAGCTGATTGAGACATAAGGGTGGACACTCTTGGGGCTGAAAGGTTTGGTGAGGTTGTGTGAGCCAACGCAGACCCTTTAAAGTAATACTGCATGGTACCCATCCCATGGGTCCCAAATCTCTAGGTTAAAGGGCATCTTCCTACATCGAAAACATGCATGAGAAACCCAGAAGATGGTACACCATGTGATCGGGAAAGGTTTCTAAAACGCACCTCATTTCTCATCTCCTTGTGCTCGGGTTCGCCATTCCAGCCGCTTTACTAGCCATCTCCCTCCTTGGAGAATCAGCACCTTTAACCTCCTGTTCCGTACAGGTTGCAATTTGTCCTGAGGATGAACGGGAAGAGGGCGAACCAATGAGAGACTAGCTGTAGGTGTTGGGACAGGCACAGGTCACTCTATTTTCCCATCAGGAAGAAGAATTAACCACAAGCTCAGCCTGCCCCCCAGAACCAGAAGAGGGCCTGAAGCAATCCTGCACTTTTGCGTCCAGCTCCCAAAAAAGCGAGTTGAAAAATGGAGCTCATGGGCACTGCAATTCACAAACCTGCAGAGTTAAAAATGATAACTCTCGTGCACAAATATATTGAGGGAAGGCAACGAAGAGGATTTGAAAGCAAGGCAGAATTGCAGGAAACAGATTTCAGGAGGTAGATTCGAATCGCCTTGAAAGCCCATGAAAAGCGGCAAAACGTGGACAGTGATGCCCTTGGCCAAAAAGGGCGTATGCGTTTTTTCCTGAATATATTCAGGAAAAAACGCATATGCCCTTTTTGGCCAACCAAGCAACCTGGAAAGGCAAATCAGCGCTCCAAAAAAGTCTCGCTTCCCAGCGGGTAAAAGGGCCATGCGGAAAAAAGTGTCCAAACCAGAAATGCAGGACCGGCCATGGAGAAATGGGAGCCTTGCTACCCTGATGGGCGGGACGTAAATTGCCAACAGCCACTCTGGAGAAGTGTACGGTGTGTCCTGAGACATCTAAAAAACACAGCTTAGAGAGTATAGGGCACTTCCACTCATGGGCGTATAAATTGGGAAAACTAAAATCAGCAAGACACAGGCACACCAAAGTTTAGGGCTGCTCTGTTGACAAACACCCCCACTTCATTACACCTTAAATATCCTAGGAAAGAGAAAAATGGATAAAGAAGTTGTGGTCCTCATGTACAATGGAATATCACTCAGCCATGAAATCAACGTCATAAGGCTAGTAGCAGCACGATGAGTGGATTTAGGTCCGACGATTCTAAGTGAAATAAGTCACACAGAAACAGACACTTATCATAAGATATCACTTATAGAGGGAATGTAAAAACCGCTACACTTGAACTGAATTACAAAACAGAACAGAGTCACACGTTCAGAAATCACACTATGGCTGCTGAAGCGGAAAGGTCAGGTGGGGTGATGCATAAAACAAGGGTTTCAAATTAGCTCAGATACCGTTCCATAAACCCAATATGTAATAGACAAGACCTACTCCTTGCTCAGTGAACTGGACTCAACACCCCCTATTCACCGCACAAGAATATATCTGACTAGTAAGAATCGTCAAACCTATGTACTGATATCTCTCTGTAAGTGAGTCAAGGGGGTGTAAAGCGGCATAAACACAGCCGTGAAAAGCAGCTAAACCCCATTATAAAAATAAATTACTTTTCAAAACCCGTGAAACAAAGACAGTGGAAGAGAGAGAAATTCTTACAAAATTCGTTCAGGGGCTGTGATGGAACCTGGATTGACCATAACTAGACCCACAGCTGATTGAGACATAAGGGTGGACACTCTTGGAGCTGAAAGGTTTGGTGAGGTTGTGTGAGCCAACGCAGACCCTTTAAAGTAATACTGCATGGTACCCATCCCATGGGTCCCAAATCTCTAGGTTAAAGGGCATCTTCCTACATCGAAAACATGCATGAGAAACCCAGAAGATGGTACACCATGTGATCGGGAAAGGTTTCTAAAACGCACCTCATTTCTCATCTCCTTGTGCTCGGGTTCGCCATTCCAGCCGCTTTACTAGCCATCTCCCTCCTTGGAGAATCAGGACCTTTAACCTCCTGTTCCGTACAGGTTGCAATTTGTCCTGAGGATGAACGGGAAGAGGGCGAACCAATGAGAGACTAGCTCTAGGTGTTGGGACAGGCACAGGTCACTCTATTTTCCCATCAGGAAGAAGAATTAACCACAAGCTCAGCCTGCCCCCCAGAACCAGAAGAGGGCCTGAAGCAATCCTGCACTTTTGCGTCCAGCTCCCAAAAAAGCGAGTTGAAAAATGGAGCTCATGGGCACTGCAATTCACAAACCTGCAGAGTTAAAAATGATAACTCTCGTCCACAAATATATTGAGGGAAGGCAACGAAGAGGATTTGAATGCAAGGCCGAATTCCAGGAAAAATTTTGCAGGAGGTAGATTCGAATAAGCTTCAAAGCACATGAAAAGAGGCAAAACGTGGACAACGATGCCCTTGGCCAAAAAGGGCGTATGTGTTTTTTCCTGAATATATTCAGGAAAAAACGCATACGCCCTTTTTGGCCAACCAAGCAATCTGGAAAGGCAAATCAGCGCTCCAAAGAAGTCTCGCTTCCCATCGGGCAAAAGGGCCATGCGGAAAAATGTGTCAAAACCAGAAATGCAGGACCGGCCATGGAGAAATGGGAGCCTTGCGACGCTGATGGGCGGGATGTAAATTGCCAACAGCCACTCTGGAGAAGTGTACGGTGTTTCCTGAAACATCTAAAAAACACAGCTTAGAGAGCATAGGGAACTTCCACTCATGGGCGTATAAATTGGGAAAACTAAAAATCAGCAAGACGCAGGCACTCCAAAGTTTACGGCTGTTCTATAGACAGGAACCTCCACTTTATTACACCTTAAATATCGTAAGAAAGAGTAAAATGGATAAAGAAGTTGTGTTCCTCATGTACAATGGAATATCACTCAGCCATGAAATCAACGTCATAAGGCTAGTAGCAGCATGATGAGTGGATTTAGGTCCGACGATTCTAAGTGAAATAAGTCACACAGAAAAAGACACTTATCATAAGATATCACTTATAGAGGGAATGTAAAAACCGCTACACTTGAACTGAATTACAAAACAGAACAGAATCACACGTTTAGAAAACATACTATGGCTGCTGAACGGGAAAGGTGAGGTGGGGTGATGCATAAAACAAGGGTTTCAAATTAGCTCAGATACCGTGCCATAAACCCAATATGTAATAAAAAAGACCTACTCCTTACTCAGTGAACTGGACTCAACACCCCCCATTCACCGCACAGGAATATATCTGACTAGTAAGAATCTTTATACCTATGTACTGATATCTCTCTGTAAGTAAGTCAATGGGGTGTAAAGCGGCATAAACACAGCCGTGAAAAGCAGCTAAACCCCATTATAAAAATAAATTACTTTTCAAAACCCGTGAAACAAAGACAGTGAAAGAGAGAGAAATTCTTACAAAATTCGTTCAGGGGCTGTGATGCAACCTGGATTGACCAAATCTAGACCCACAGCTGATTGAGACATAAGGGTGGACAGTCTTGGGGCTGAGAGGTTTGGTGAGGTTGGGTGAGCCAACGCAGACCCTTTAAAGTAATACTGCATGGTACCCATCCCATGGGTCCCAAATCTCCAGGTTCAAGGGCATCTTCCTACGTCGAAAACATGCATGAGAAACCCAGAAGATGGTACACCGTGTGATCGGGAAAGGTTTCTAAAACGCACCTGATTTCCTATCTCCTTGTGCTCTGGTTCGCCGTTCCAGCCCTTTACTAGCAATCTCCCTAATTGGAGCATCAGCACCTTTAACCTCCAGTTCCGTACAGGTTGCAATTTGTCCTGAGGATGAACGGGAAGAGGGGGAACCAATGAGAGACTAGCTCTAGGTGTTGGGACAGGCACAGGTCACTCTATTTTCCCATCAGGAAGAAGAATTAACCACAGGCTCAGCCTGGCCCATGGAACCAGAATAGGGCTTGAAGCAATCCTGCGCTTTTGCGTCCAGCTCCCAAAAAAGCGAGTTGAAAAAAGGAGCTCAGGGGCAGTGCAATTCACAAACCTGCCGAGTTACAAATGATAACTCTCATCCACAAATAAATTGAGGGAAGTCAACGAAGAGGCTTTGAAAGCAAGGCAGAATTGCAGGAAACAGATTTCAGGAGGTAGGTTTGAATCACCTTGAAAGCACATGAAAAGCGGCAAAACGTCGACAGTGATGCCCTTGGCCAAAAAGGGCGTATACTTTTTTTCCAGAATATATTCAGGAAAAAACGCATACACCCTTTTTGGCCAACCAAGCAACCTGGAAAGGCAAATCAGCGCTACAAAGTAGTCTTGCTTCCCATCGGTCAAAAGGGCCATGCTGAAAAAAGTGTCAAAACCAGAAATGCAGGACAGGCCATGGAGAAATGGGAGCCTTGCTATGCTGATGGGCGGGATGTAAATTGCCAACAGCCACTCTGGAGAAGTGTATGATGTGTCCTGAATCATCTAAAAAACACAGCTTAGAGAGCATAGGGCACTTCCACTCATGGGTGTATAAATTGGGAAAACTAAAAATCAGCAAGACACAGGCACCCCAAAGTTTAGGACTCCTCTGTTGACAAGAACCTCCTCTTCGGAACACCTTTTAATATCCCAGGAAAGTGAAAAATGGATAAGAAGTTTTCGTACTTATGTACAATAGAATATCACTCAGCCATGAAATCAACGTCATAAGGCTAGGAGCAGCAAGATGAGTCATTTAGGTACTATGATTCTAAGTGAAATAAGTCACGCAGAAAAGGACACTTATCATAAGATATCACTTATAGAGGGAATGTAAAAACCGCTACACTTGAACTGAATTACAAAACAGAACAGAGTCACTCATTTAGAAAACATAGTATGGCTGCTTAACTGTAAAGGTGAGGTGGCGTGATGCATAAAACAAGGGTTTCAAATTAGCTCACATACCGTTCCATAAACCCAATATATAATAGACAAGACCTACTCCTTGCCCAGTGAACTGGACTCAACACCCCCTATCACCACACAAGAATATATCTGACTAGTAAGAATCTTCAAACCTATGTATTGATATCTCTCTGTAAGTGAGTCAAGTGGGTGTAAAGCGGCATAAACACAGCAGTGAAAAGCAGCTAAACCCCATTATAAAAATAAACTACTTTTAAATACCCATGAAACAAAGACAGTGAAAGAGAGAGAAATTCTCACACAATTCATTCAGGGGCTGTGATGCAACCTGGACAGACCACATCTAGACCTACAGCTGGATGAGACATAAGGCTGGACACTCTTGGGGCTGACAGGATTGGTGAGGTTGGGTGAGCAATCGCAGACCCTTTAAAGTAATACTGCCTGGTACTCATTCCATGAGTCCCAAATCTCCAGGTTCAACGGAATCTTCCTACACCAAAAATATGCATGGGAAACCCAGAGAATGGTACATCATGTGATCGAGAAAGGTTTCTAAAAGGCACCTCATTTCTCATCTCCTGATGCTCTGTATTGCCATTCCTGCCACTTTACTAACAATCTCCCCACTTGGAGAATCAGCACCTTTCACCCCCTTTTTCATCCAGGTTGCAAATTGCCGTGAGGATGAACGGGAATCGGGGGAACCAATGAGAGACTAGCTCTAAGTGTTGGTAAATGCACAGGTCACTCTAATTTCCCAACAGGAAGAAGAATTAAACGCAGCCTTGGCCTGCTCCCTAGAACCAGAATAGGGCCTGAAGCAATCCCGCGGATTTGCGGCCAGCTCCCAAAAAGCGAGTTGAAAAATAGAGTTCACGGTCACTGCAATTCACAAACCTGCAGAGTTATAAATGTTAACTCTCGTCCAAAAATATATTGAAGGAAGGCAGCGAAGAGGATTTCAAAGCAAGGGAAAATTGCAGGAAACTGATTTCAGGAGGTAGATACGAATCGCCCCTAAAGCACATGAAAAGCTTCAAAACGTCGAAAACGGTGCACTTGTCCCAAAAGGGCGTATGCGTTTTTTCCTGAATATATACAGGAAAAAACGCATACGCCCTTTTGGGCCAACCAAGCAAGCTGTAAATGCAAATCAGCACTACAAAGAAGTCTCACTTCCCATCAGTCAAAAGCGTCATCCTAAAAAAGTGTAAAAACCAGAAATGCAGGACCGGCCATGGAGAAATGAGAACCTCGTTACGCTCTTGGGCGGGATGAAAATTGCCAACAGCCTCTGTGGAGAAGTGTATGGTGTGTCCTGAAACATCTAGGAAACAGCTTAGAGAGCATAGGGCACTTCCACTCATGGCTGTATAACTTGGGAAAACTAAAAATCAGCAAGACACAGGCACCCCAAATTTTAGGGCTGCTCTGTTTTCAAGAACCTCCACTTCGGTACACCTTAAATATCCCAGGAAAGAGGAAAATGGATAAAGAAGTTGTGGTACTTATGTACAATGGAATATGACTCATCCATGAAATCAATGTCCTAAGGCTACTAGCAGCATGATGAGTGGATGTAGGTACGATGATTCTAAGTGAAATAAGTCACACAGAAAAAGACACTTATCAAAAGGTATCACTTATAGAGGGATTGTAAAAACCGTTACACTTGAACTGAATTACAAAACAGAACAGAGTCACACATTTAGAAAACACACTATGGCTGCTTAACGGGAAAGGTGAGGTGGGGTGATGCATGAAACAAGGGTTTCAAATTAGCTCAGATACCGTTCCATAAACCCAATATGTAATAGACAAGACCTACTCCTTGCTCACTGAACTGGACTCAACACCCCCTATTCACCGCACAAGACTATATCTGACTAGTAAGAATCTTAAACCCTATGTATTGATATCTCTCTGTAAGTGAGTCAAGTGGGTGTAAAGCGGCATAAACACAGCAGTGAAAAGCAGCTAAACCCCATTATAAAAATAAACTACTTTTAAATACCCATGAAACAAAGACGTTGAAAGACAGAGAAATTCTCACACAATTCATTCAGGGGCTGTGATGCAACCTAGATTGACCATATCTAGATCCACAGCTGGATGAGACATAAGGGTGGACACTTTTGGGGCTGAAGGCTCCTTCCCTAGTTACCAGATTGGGGAATGTGGAAAGGCTGCCGCCCTCCGGCCGTTACCTGCCAAAGCAGCTTTCAAATCTGTGCTAATGGTCACTTCATATGAACAAGTACTTCAGGGCTGTAAATGAAACCTGCCTTCAAAATGTCTTAAGGGAGATAATGGCCAAAAATTTTCAAAATGTGACACTTACTTTAATAAAACACTTTGAAGAACTAAGCTGTAATCACAGTTTGATAAATAGAAAGGGCATGCTTTAAAGCTCAATTTCAACAGATTTTGGGACACATGCAAATTCAACCACAGAGAGGTATCAGCTCGCACCTGTTAGAATAACCATCAGCAAGAAAACTACAAACAATAAATATTGAAGGTGTTTTGGAGAAATGCATACCCTCAATTTTAAGTGGGACGTAACCTGGAAAGAGCCACTAATGAGAACTGAATGGTGGTGCCTTTAAAACGTACACACTGAGCTACCATATGATACAGCAAGCCCACTCCTTGGCCTATAACATAAGATAGAACTGGAAAGACACAGCCAAGCAAATATGCATTGCAGCAGTATTACAATAGCCAAGACATGGAGGCAACCAGAAAGTCCATCAAGAGGTGCGTGGCCAAAGAAGAACTGGTACACGTACAGATGGAATATTAGCCAGGGAAAAAAATGAAACAATGCCATTTACAGCACCATGTATGATTCTTGAGGTAATCAGGCAAATTGTACTAAGTCAGAAAGCCAAAGACACATATCCTATAATATCACTTATAGGTCTTAGCTAAAAATTCATACCAATGAAGATATTTCCACAGAGAAATGCAATCACAGATTCATTAAACAAACTTATGGTTCACCAAATGGAAAGGTGTGAGGATTGGATACATTAGGATATTGGGGTTAAGATAGATATAGAAACACATGTGAAATATGTAATCACCAAAGACCTATGTAATACCAAGACAAGACTGCTCAACATTGTGTCATAACCTACATGGGAAAATGATCCAAAGAAGAATAGATATATGTATATGTTTAAAAGAACCACATCTTGCACACCTAGAAGAAACAAAACATTTTAATCAAATTTGCTCTGACAAAAAATAAAAATTAGATTAAAAAAAAACAAGAAGTAGTGAGACATAAACTTAAGGGGCTTTTTGCTGGCACATTGCATTCTAATTTACAACCAGAGCATGAATTCCATTAAGGCTCTGTCATCACTAATAAAGCAGCTTTATAAGCAATGTTGAAGGTAGCTTAAAAGAAGTCTCACTAATTATTGATAGTAACAAGGAAACAAAGAAAAGTAAAAATCTCACTGCAAAAAGTATACATAGGGTAAGGATAGTAGATCAAACACTTATTAAACTTCTGTAAAGAATAAAAGACAACAGTAGTATGTTTTTTTAAAAAGAGAGGGCCCAAATAAATCTGAAATGAAAGAGATGATGTTACAACAGACAGACACCACAGAAATACAAAGTATCCTAAGATACACACAGGGTAACTCAGGGCTCAGACTGGACAGAGCTCACTCTCCAGTCTCCTGCACATGACTTACAGGAGCCTCAGGAACTGAGGAGGGGGTCCCTGAGGAGAGGCTCAAGATAGAATATGGTAGGCATTAACATGACTGCATTCATCTTAAACATGCCTGAACTACATTCACACGAGATGATTTTGTCCTGTATGTACATGGGCACCTCTAGTCGGAACTGCAGATCTTTGGCTTCAACACCTCTACTGACAACGTTAGCTTCACCTACTGTGGACCGTCTCCTATAGGATTTCTAGAACCACAAAACATCGAAGCTTCACAGGACCCAGAGTCTGTGCGACTCCACGCAGAGTCTCAGAGTCTCAACTCCACTCAGATACTCCACTCATGGAGGGCACAAACAAAGTAGTGTGCACATCAGGACCCAGGGGAAGGAGCAGTGACCCTGTAGGAGAATGATCAGAACTACCTGCTACTTTTAGAGGGTCTCCTGCAGAGGCAGGTGGTGGCTGTGGCTGTGGCTCACCGTGAGGACAACGACAATGGCAGCAGAAGTTCTGGGAAATACTCCTTGGTGTGAGCCCTCCCAGAGTCCGCCATTAGCCCCACCAAGAGCAAGGTAGGCTCCAGTGCTGGGTCACCTCAGGCCAAACCACCAACAGGGAGGGAACCCAGCCCCATGCATCAGCAGACAAGCGGATTAAACTTTTTATTAAAGTTTTATTTAATCCACAGACAAGCGGATTAAAGCTCTGCCCACCAAAGCAACACCCAGCTCTACCCACCACCAGTCCCTCCCATCAGGAAGCTTGCACAAGCCTCTAAGATAGACTCATCCACCAGAGAGCAGACAGCAGAAGCAAGAAGAACTACAATTCTGCAGCCTGTGGAAGGAAAACCACATTCACAGAAAGATAGACAAAATGAAAAGGCAGAGGACTTTATACCAGATCAAGGAACAAGATAAAAACCCCAGAAAAAAAAAAAAAACGAAATGACGTGGAGATAGGGAACCTTCCCGAAAAAGAATTCAGAATAATGATAGTGAAGTTGAGCCAAGACCTTGGAAAAAGAAAGTAGGCAAAGATGGAGAAGACACAAAAAATGCTTAACAAAGACCTAGAAGAATTAAGGAACAAACACCTAGAAGAATTAAAGAACAAACAAACAGAGGTAAACAATGTAATAACTGAAATGAAAAATATACTAGAAGGAATCAGTAGCAGAATAACTGTGGCAGAAGAACGGATAAGTGACCTGGAAGACAGAAAGGTGGGAATCACTGCCATGGAACAGAATAAAGAAAAAGAATGAAAATAAATGAAGACACCCCAAGAGTCCTCTGGGACAACATTAAACACAACAACATTCGCATGATAGGGGTCCCAGAAGGAGAAGAGAGAGAAAGGACCCGAGAATATATTTGAAGAGATTATGGTCAAAAACTTCCCTAGCATGGGAAAAGAAATAGCCACCCAAGTCCAGAAGCACAGAGAGTCCCAGGCAGGATAAACCGAAGGAGAAAAATGACAAGACACATAGTAATCAAATTGACAAAAATTAACGACAAAGAAAAATTATTGAAAGCAGCAAGGGAAAAATGACAAATAACATACAAGGGAACTCCCATAAGGATAACAGCTGATTTCTCAGCAGAAAATCTACAAGCCAGAAGGGAGTGGCATGATCAATTTAAAGTGATGAAAGGGAAGAACCTACAACCAAGAGTACTCCACCCTGCAAAGGTCTCATTCAGATTTGATGGAGAAATCAAAAGCCTTACAGACAAGCAAAAGCTAAGAGAATTCAGCACCATGAAACCAGCTCTACCCCAAATGCTAAAGGAACTTCTCTAAGTGGGAAACACAAGAGAAGAAAAGGACCCACCAAGACAACCCCATAACAATTAAGAAAATAGTAATAGGAACATACATATCGATAATTACCTTAAACGTGAATGCACTAAATGTTCCAACCAAAAGACACAGGCTCGCTGAATGGATACAAAAACAAGACCCATATATATGCTGTCTACAAGAGACCCATTTCAGACCTAGGGACACACACAGACTGAAAGTGAGGCGATGGAAAAATATATTCTATGCAAATGAAAATCAAAAGAAAGCTGGAGTAGCAATACTCATATCAGATAAAATAGACTTTAAAATAAAGAATGTTACAAGAGACAAGGAAAGACAGTACATAATGGTCAAGGGATCAATCCAAGAAGAAGATATAACAATTATAAATATATATGTACCCAACATAGGAGCACCTCAATGTATAAGGCAACCGCTAACAGCTATAAAAGAGGAAATCAACAGTAACACAATAATAGTGGGGGACTTTAACAGCTCACTTACACCAGTGGAGATCAGCCAGACAGAAAATTAATAAGGAAACACAAGCTTTAAATGACACAATAGACCAGATAGAGTTAATTGATATTTATAGGACATTCCATCCAAAAACAGCAGATTACACGTTCTTCTTAACTGCACACGGAACATTCTCCAAGATAGATCACATCTTGGGTCACAAAGCCTCAGTAAATTTAAGAAAACTGAAATCATGTCAAGCAGCTGTTCCAACCACAATGCTATGAGATTAGAAATCAATTACACGGAAAAATACCGTAAAAAACACAAACACATGGAGGCTAAACAATACGTTACTAAATAACCAAGAGATCACTGAAGAAATCAAAGAGGAAATCAAAAACTACCTAGAGACAAATGACAACAAAAACACGATGATCCAAAACCTATGGGATGCAGCAAAAGCAGTTCTAAGAGGGAAGTTTATAGCAATACAAGCCTACCTCAAGAAACAAGAAAAATCTCAAATAAACAATCTAACCTTACACCTAGAGGAACTAGAGAAAGAAGAACAAAACCCAAAGTTAGTAGAAGGAAAGAAATCTTAAAGATCAGAGCAGAAATAAATGAAATAGAAACAAAGAAAATGAAAGCAAAGATCAATAAAACTAAAAGCTGGTTCTTTGAGAAGATAAGCAATAATGATCAACCTTTAGCCAGACTCAAGAAAAAGAGGGAGAGGACTCAAATCAACAAAATTAGAAGTGAAAAAGGAGAAGTTACAACAGACACCACAGGAATACAAAGCATCCTAAGAGACTACTACAAGCAAATCTATGCCAATAAAATGGACAACCTGGAAGAAATGGACAAATTCTTAGAAAGGGATAACCTTCCAAGACTGAACCAGGAAGAAATAGAAAATATGAACAAACCTATCACAAGCAATGAAATTGAAACTGTGATTAAAAATCTTCCAACAAACAAAAGTCCAGAACCGGATGGCATCACAGGTGAATTCTATCAAACATTTAGAGAAGAGCTAACACCCAACCTTCTCAAATTCTTCAAAACAATTGCAGGGGAAGGAACACTCCCAAACTCATTCTATGAGACCACCATCACCCTGATACCAAAATCAGACAGAGATACTACAAGGAAAGAAAATTATAGACCAATATCACTGATGAATATAGATGTAAAAATCCTCAACCAAATACTAGCAAACAGAATCGAACAACACATTAAAAGGATCATACACCATGATCAAGTGGGGTGTATCCCAGGGATGCAAGGATTCTTCAATATACACAAATCAATGTGAATACACCATATTAACAAATTGTAGAATAAAACCATATGATCATCTCAATAGATGAAGGAAAAGATTTTGTGAAAATTCAACACCCATTTATGATAAAAACTCTGCAGAGTGTGGGCATAGAGGGAAACTACCTCAACATAATAAAGGCCATATATGACAAACCCGCAGCAAACACCATTCTCAATGGTGAAAAACTGCAAGCGTTTCCTCTAAGATCAGGAACAAGACGAGGATGTCCACTCTCACCACTGCTATTCAACATAGTTTTGGAAGTCCTAGCCATGGCAATCAGAGAAGAAAAAGAAATAAAAGGAATACAAAAAGGAAAAGAAGGAGTAAAATTGTCACTGTTTGCAGATGACATGATATCATAGATAGAGAATCCTAAAGATGCCACCAGAAAACCACTGGAGCTAATCAATGAATCTGGTAAAGTTGCAGGATACAAAATTAATGCACAGAAATTGCTTGCATTCCTATACACTAACAATGAAAGATCAGAAAGAGAAATTAAGGAAACAATCCCATTACCACTGCAACAAAAAGAATAAAATACCTAGGAATAAACCTACCTAAGGAAGTAAAAGACCTGTACTCAGAAAACTATAAGACACTGATGAAAGAAATCAAAGATGATATAAACAGATGGAGACATATACCATGTTCTTGGATTAGAAGAATCAATATTGTGAAAATGACTATACTACCCAAAGCAATCTACAGATTTAATGCAATCCCGATCAAAATACCTTTGGCATTTTCTACGGAACAAGAAAAAAAAATCTTAAAATTTGTAGGGAGACACAAAAGACCTTGGATAGCCAAAGCAGTCTTCAGGGGGAAAAAAAAGAGCTGGAGGAATCAGACTTCCAGACTTCAGACTATATTACAAAGCTACAGTAATCAAGATAATATGGTACTGACACAAAAACAGAAATATAGGTCAATAGAACAGGATAGAAAGCACAGAGATAAACCCACATACCTATGGTTAACTAATCTATGACAAAGGAGGCAAGGGTATACAACGGAGAAAAGACAGTGTCTTCAGTAAGTGGTGCTGGGAAAACTGGACAGCTACATGTAAAAGAATGAAATTAGAACACTCCCTAACACCATACACAAAAATAAACTCAAAATGGATTAGAGACCTAAATATAAGACCAGCCACTATAAAAGTCTTAGAGGAAAACATAAGCAGAACAGTCTATGACATAAATCACAGCAAGATCCTTTTTGACCCACCTCCTAGAGAAATGGAAATAAAAACAAAAATAAAAAAATGGGACCTAATGAAACATAAATTCTTTTGCACAGCAAAGGAAAACATAAGCAAGATGAAAAGACAACCATCAGAATGGGAGAAAATATTTTCAAATGAAGCAAATGGCAAAGGATTAATCTCCAAAAAGCAGCTCATGTAGCTCAATATCACAAAACCAAACAACCCAATCCAAAAATGGGCAGAAGACCTAAATAGACATTTCTCCAAAGAAGATATACAGGTTGCCAACAAACACATGAAAGATGCTGAACATCACTAATCATTAGAGAAATGCAAATCAAAACTACAGCGAGGTATCACCTCACACCAGTCAGAATGGCCATCATCAAAAAATCTACCAACAATAAATGCTGGAGAGGCATTAATTGGAGAAAAGGGAACCCTCTTGCACTGTTGGTGGGAATGTAAATTGATATAGCCACTAGGGAGAACGGTATGAAGGTTCCTTAAAAACTAAAAATAGAACTACCATACAACCCAGCAAACCCACTCCTGGACATTTACCCTGAGAAAACCATAATTCAAAAAGAGTCATGTACCACAATGTTCACTGTAGCTCTATTTACAATAGCCAGGACACGGAAGCAACCTAAGTGTCCATCAACAGATAAATGGATAAAGAAGATGTGGCACATATATACAATGGAACATGATTCAGCCATAAAAAGAAACGAAATTGAGTTATTTTTAGTGAGGTGGATGGATCTAGAGTCTGTCCTACAGAGTGAAGTAAGTCAGAAAGAGAAAAACAAACACCGTATGCTAACACATATATATGGAATCTAAAAAAAAAAGTTTATGTAGAACCTAGGGGCAGGAAAGGATTAAGGACACAGACGTAGAGAAAGGACTTGAGGACATGGGGAGGGGGTAGGGTAAGCTGGGACAAAGTGAGAGAGTGGTATGGACATATATACAGTACCAAATGTAAAATTGATAGCTACTGGGAAGCAGCCACATAGCACAGGGAGACCAGCTCTGTGCTTTGTGACCACCTAAAAGGGTGGGATAAGGGAGTGAGAGGGAGGTGCAAGAGGGAGGGGATATGGTGTTATATGTATACGCATAGCTGATTCAGTTTTTTATACAGCAGAAACTAACACACAATTGTAAAGCAATTATACTCCATTAAAGATGTAAAAGAAAAAAAAAAAAAAAGGAAAGCCCAGAGATAAACCTACACACCTATGACCCACTAATCTATGACAAAGGAGGCAAGGATATACAATGGAGAAAAGACAGTCTCTTCAATAAGTGGTGCTGGGAAAAATGGACAGCTACATGTAAAAGAATGAAATTAGAACACTCCCTAACACCATACACAAAAAATAAACTCAAAATGCATTAGAGACCAAAATGTAAGACCGGACACTATAAAACTCTTAGAGGAAAACATAGGAAGAATACTCTTTGACATAAATCACAGCAAGGTCTTTTTTGATCCACCTCCTAGAGTAATGGAATAAGAAACAATAATAAACAAATGGGAGCAAATGAAACCTAAAAGCTTTTGCAAAGCAAAGGAAACTACAAACAAGACGAAAAGACAACCCTCAGAATGGGAGAAAATATTTGCAAACGAATCAATGGACAAAGGATTAATCTCCAATGTATATAAACAGCTCATGCAGCTCAACAGTAAAAAAACAAACAACCCAATCCAAAAATGGGCAGATGATGTAAATAGACATTTGTCCCAAGAAGACATACAGATGACCAAGAAGCACATGAAAAGCTGCTCAACATCACTAATTATTAGAGAAATATAAACCAAAACTACAATGAGTTATCACCTCACACGAGTTAGAATGGGCATCATCAGAAAATCTACAAACAACAAATGCTGGAGAGGGTGTGGAGAAAAGGGAACCCTCTTACACTATTTGTGGGAATGTAAGTTGATACAGTCACTATGGAGAACAGTATGGAGGTTCCTTAAAAAACTAAAAATAGAATTACCGTGTGACCCAGCAATCCCACTACTGGCCATATACCCAGAGAAAACCATAATTCAAAAAGACATATTCACCACAATGTTCACTGCAGCACTATTTACAATAGCCAGGTCATGGAAGCAACCTAAATGCCCATAGACAGATGAACGGAAAAGATGTGCTACATATATAAAATGCAATATTTCTCAGCCATAAAAAGGAATGAAATTGGGTCATTTGTAGAGACGTGGATAGATCTAGAGACTGTCATACAGAGTGAAGTAAGTCAGAAAGAGAAAAACAAATATCGTATATTAACGCATACATGTGGAACCTAGAAAAATGGTACAGATGAGCCGGTTTGCAAGGCAGAAATAGAGACACAGATGTAGAGAACAAATGTATGGACACCAAGGGGGGAAAGTGGCAGGGTGGTGGTGGTGGGATGAATTGCGAGCCTGGGATTGACATATATACACTTATATGTATAAAATAGATAACCAATAAGAACCTGCTGTATAAAAAAATGAATAAAATAAATTCAAAAATTAAAAAATAATTAATACTTAAAAAAATAAAACAGAAAAAAAAGTTCTGTCCTTCCCATAGACGTATTTATATGAATGAATTATTTCCATGCTTATATCCATAAATACAAAAAGAGGAATAAAATTTACCTTGAACCAAAAAAGAAAAAAAAAAAACAGAACCCACTGGTCATACAGAGGAAAACCCTATCAGGGCACTTGCTCCAGTGGTAAACAATTCTGAAGTTGGTCACAGGTGGGGAATCATTTCCCATGCAGCCAGCAGCCCCAACACAAGGAGCGTCCTCATTGCAAAGCTGGGGGACCGTGAGGAGGCGTCTCTGAGTAAATGTGAGCTGAGCCCCAGGCCAGTTGCTGCTGAACTTTTCCCACCCTTCCCAGGTAAAACACCTGAATGTGTGCAAAGACTTTAAAAGCTAGAGGAAGGGGCTTGGACACGCAGGCCGACTTGGTGCCTGCAGGCCAGCCAGGATGGTCCTGGCCCTGGGCACTCGTCTGGAAGCTTTCCATTTCCCTGCCTGAGGTACCCCTCCTGTCCCGGCCCCCACTGCTTTTTTCCTTCCTCACCTCTGCCCGGGGAGAAATTCCAGCAGCAAGTATGGGTGACACATCCTCTTCTTTAGCAGGTGGCAGCAGGGCAACTCCTTCAGGAAGTCCAGCAGAGCCCCAGTCACACCGGGCCACTCATAGAGCCACGGGCCCTACTCCCTCCCACCATCCCAACCCCGAGACTGCTGACGGGGCAGAGAATATGGCGTCAGGCACAGCTGCAGAGGCTTTTGCTGCCTGGAGGGGTGTTTATATTGACCTCAACCCAGGCACACCTGGGAAGGGCTGGCCGGCCGGGTCAGGCTGCCAAGGTCAGCCAATCCTCGCCCCTCAGGGGCTCAGAGTTGCAGAAAATGGGCCTTGCTGCACCGGCCAGATCCAAGGAACAGGTGTAGGGTCCCGAGAGTCAGGATAGATAAGGGGCGGCAGCCCTGGCTTGTTTTCTAATCATTTCATCTGGTCCATGAGTGGGAGACAACTTCAAGAAGACCCTCTGCTAATGAGAGGAACCCAGGAGTCAGGGAGAGGAGGGGTGGTGGGTGCAGACAGAGGCCTGGTGCCCCGGATGCAGTGGAAGCCCCTGGAAGACCAGGCAGAGGGAGGCTGCACAGAGTGAAGCCTAGGGTCACAGACCTGTTGGAGCTGCTGTTTGTTAGTTCAAGCTCTGCTCTGAGGTGCTCTGTGTCAGCTCTGAGCTACAGTTGTGGTGGGGGTGCTCTGCAATGAGGGCTATGTGCACGGTTCCTGTGTGCCCAGCCCTGCCAGGGTACCTGTCCAGGGGAGCTCCATATCCAGGGAGGGGCCTGCCCACGAGAGCCCTGTGGGCTGCTGCGTACCTGCCCAGGTGAGCTCCATAACCTGGGAGGGGCCTGACCATGAGGGCCCCATGGGCTGCTGGGTACCTGCCCAGGTGAGCTCCATATCCTGGGAGTGGCCTAACACCGAGAGCCCCATGGGCAGCTGGGTACCTGCCCAGGTGAGCTCCATATCCTGTGAGGGGCCCGACCACAAGAGCCCCGTGGGCTGCTGGGTACCTGGTAGAGGACGCCAGGACAGTCAGTGAAGCCACAGAGGATATACATCTAGTAGTTCCAAATTCCTACACCCTGCTGGTCATTCTACCATCCAGCAGGACATGGTATTCTGTATTAGACTTCAATGATGCCTTCTTCTGTATTCCATTAGTCCCAGAGTCACAAGAAATTTTGGCTGTGAGTGGCAGGACTCAACATACAACAAAAGCAATGCTGCTGGGCCGTCCTGCCCCAGGGGTTCAAAAATTCCCACACCATCTTTTGGGAAACGTTAGCTAAAGACCTAAAAGATCTACCTCTGGAGAAGGGAACCCTCCTTCAATATGCAGATGACATTCTGATCACCAGCCCGACTAAGGAGGCCTCTGAACTACCTAGCCAATAAAAGATAGAAGGTGTCCAAGAAAAAGGCTCAAATATCACAAACTAAGGTGACCTTCCTGGGTTTCATTCATACAGAAGGTCGGAGAAGCCCACCCCAGGAAAGGGAAGAAGCCATTTGCTGCCTCACCCTTCCTGAATCTAGAAGACAGCTTAGGGGATCCTGGGGAGACCGGGGTTTGCTGCATCTGGATCCCTAACTACAGTCTAATAGCTGGGCCTCTATATGAAACACTGAAAGGAAAAGATGATGATCCTTTTGAATAGAATCCAGAAGCGGCCCTTCAAGAAGGGAAAGTGCAGTCAATTCAGACCCTTGCCCTGGACCTCCCTAAGTTAGCTAAACCCTTTGACCTTTACATTCCTGGTCCAAGGCAAATCGCCCTTGGAGTATTAGTGCAAAAACTGGGACCACTTGAAATGGAACAATGCAAGAATGCCCTCCAGGCATTGGCCAGCCACCCCATCTGACCAGGATACTGGGGGTATCTAAAAACCTGGAAATCAGCAGCCCGCAAGGCCAGCTCCCTCCTAAGGGTAAAGGATGCCACTTGGTGATCCTAACCACCCACCATGCCCTGAAGTTGCAGGGATTGCTCCGTGGGCACAATGACCTCGAGTGAGGAGGCCCTCCAACACCAACCTCCGGAGAGACAACTGGGGGCAATGGGCCCCCATGACGACTCGTGTGACCATCACTTGACCTGGAGCTTCTCTCAGAAAACAACAAGAGTGTGCCCCAAAAGAGCAGACTATTGCTTACAGGACTTACTGCACCCAGAGCGGAGCTAATAAACTTGGCAGGGGAACCGTAAATAACGCTGCCACCATAGAAAAGCCTACAGACACTGCGGTGACGGAGGCCAATGAGACCGGCTGTACTCCTCCTACTTCAAAAGGCCGTTGACTGAGTGGCCGTCATGGTCCTGGATCACCACCAGCCCTGGAGTGTCTGGGAGTTGAGCAAGCAGGGCTCTGACACCTGGTGCTGTTTGTACGTTAATTCAGTGGCCTAACTGAAGAAAGCGCAGACTACTGGTCAGAGCATCTAGGCTGGCAGAAACCGTCAGCCTAAGGGGGTCGAACCAATGTGGAGCAGGGTAAAACCGCCCACCCGCCCTGCAACGTCTCTGAACATCTCTTTCCTGGACCCTTAAAGGTCATTAGAATCTATGAAACTTCCAATGCTGGTGCTCAGGCAGACGAGCAGTGAGGGAGGAGGCCTGGGGACAATCAACCTCACCTGGAGGCTGCTGGAGAGAAGTCCTGCCCCTCCCCCCAGGTATGAGGACACCCAACTCAGCACGAAGCATTTACAGAAGAGGTGTCTGCACCCTCAGCGCCCCACGAATGAGGAATGGGACAAAAGGCAGAGGAGGGCTTTGTCACTGGCAAAGCCCATTAAAAATTCCTGGGAGATAAAAATAGAATCTGGGCAATAAAATAAAGTCTAACCATTTTGTCCTTTGTACTTTGTCTAATTTCACTTGCTCCTAGGTTTCCACATGCAGAGGTCCCACACCCGGCACTTCAGACCCGATTTCCTAGTGCAAAATGGCTGGGCCGACACCTCAGCTCGTGGGGCCCTGTGCAGACTCTGCGACATAGAACCTGAGCTCCAGCCAACCCGGCCCTCGAGAGTTCCGCCCCCTCCCTCCCGCTGATGCTGACAGGATCCCTACACAGCAGCCCGGCCCACAACCCGCAGGGGAGCACACACTCTCACCTCTCCATTCTCTGATTAAAATATAAAGTTTTCCTTTGCTTCTGAACCAAAGTCAGTCTCGATCTGTTGGCTCCAATGACACTGGGCAGGGAGACCCTTGTTGGGGCCCACTCTGCAGGATCAGTAACAGAATTTGAGAACATTGTAACTTCAATGAACAGATGTGTGAGCCAAACTGTAATTAACATAGAGCAGTGTATAAGGCTCGTGTAAAATAAGATGTTTCTAACACTTCCATTTGATATTTCCATCACTTTATTATAAGCAAGTTCAGTGGAGGGGTTTGTCTTATTTGTCAGGTCAACAGTAGTGAAATGCAGTGATTTCTTTCCAAGGATGTACATCTAATAATCTTGGTTGAAGTTTCAACCTTGTTTTGAATGATTTTCCATTGAAAATGATACCTCTCTTTCAGCTCCTAGATTTCTGAGAAGTATAAAATCTTATATTTTTTTATTACCAAAGGGGAAAGGTGGGAGGAGGGATAAATTAACAGTTTCGGATTAACATATACACACTGCTATGTATAAAATATATCATCAACAAGGAACTACTGTATAGCACAGGGAACTATACTCAATATTTTTTAATGACCCCTAAGGGGAAATAATCTGAAAAACAATAGATATCTATATCAACATCATCTATCAACTACAGATAAAATGGAAACTAAAGGAGGCCGATGGTGAGCGTTTCTGAGCCTGAAGACTTCAATCATCTAAAGTTCGGACTCTGCCTACGGCCCAAGTCCCTTAATGAACACACATGTACCAGTAGCTTAAAAATTCCCCAGATTGGAGATCGGGGAGACACTGATTTGGAAAAATCCCTGGTGTTCTCCTTACATACACGGGACCTTTCCTACAGCTAAAACATGCTAGTGACACACAGAAGATGGAACACGGTTGGATCAGGAAGATTTTGGAAAAGGAACCAAAACTCCTAATTTCCTGGTTGTTGGATTCACCCCTCCAGCCATTTTCCTTAAAACCTCCCCACTTGAGGATGTCAGCACCTTCAACATCCAGTTGCACAGAATTTGGAATTTGTCCAAAGGAAGAAGGGGAAGGAGGAGAAACAAGGAGAGCCAAGCCCTAGATGCTCGGACAGGCACATGTCACTCTAATTTCCAATCAGGAAGAAGAATTAAGCAAAGGCTTAGCCTGCCACTGAGAACCAGAGTAGGGCCAGAAGCAAACCAGCGGCTCTGCGGGAAGCTCCCAAAAAGCGAGTTGAAAAATGGAGCTCAGGGGCACTGCAATTCATAAACCTGCAGAGTTTTAAATTATAACTATCGTCCAAAACTATATTGAGGGAAGGCAACGAAAAGGATTGGAAAGAAAGGCAGAATTGCAGGAAACAAATTTCAGGAGTTAGAATCGAATCGCCACTAAAGCACATGAAAAGCGGCCAAACGTCGACAAGGATGCCCTTGGCCAAAAAGGGCGTATGCATTTTTTCCTGAATAAATTCAGAAAAAAACGCATAGGCCCTTTTTGGCCAACCAAGCAAGCCGGAAATGCAAATCAGCACTACAAAGGAGTCTCACTTCCCATCGGTCAAAAGGAACTTCCTAAAAAAGTGTAAAAACAAGAAATGCAGGAGAGGACAAGGAGGAAAGGGAGCCTTGTTACACTGATGGGCGGGATGTAAATTGCCAATGGCGACTCTGCAGAAGGGTATGGTGTTTCCAAAAACATCTAAAAAACACAGCTACAGAGAATGGGGCACTTCCACGCATGGGCGTATAAATTGGGAAATCTAAAAATCAGCAAGACACAGGCAACCCAAAGTTAAGGGTTGCTCTGTTGACAAGAACCTCCACTTCATTACACCTTAAATATCCTAGGAAACAGAAAAATGGATAAAGAAGTTTTGCTTCTTATGTACAATGGAATATCACTCAGCCATGAAATCAATGTCTTAACGCGAGTAGCAGCATGAGGAGTGGATTTAGTTTCGACGATTCTAAGTGAAATAAGTCACACAGAAAAAGACACTTATCATAAGATATCACTTATAGAGGGAATGTAAAAACCGTCACACTTGAACTGAATTACAAAACAGAACAGAGTCACACTTTTAGAAGACACACTATGACTGCTTAACGGGAAAGGTGAGGTGGTGTGATACATGAAAGAAGGGTTTCAAATTAGTTCATATACCGTTCCATAAACCCAATATGTAATAGACAAGAACTACTCCTTGCTCAGTGAACTGGACTCAACACCCGCTATTCACCGCACAAGAATATATCTGACAAGTAAGAATCTTAAAACCTAGGTATTGATATCTCTCCGTAAGTGAGTCAAGTGGGTGTAAAGCGGCATGAACAGAGCAGTGAAAAGAAGCTAAACCCCATTATAAAAATAAATTTCTTTAAAACACCCATGAAACAAAGACAATGAAAGAGAGAGAAATTCTTACACAATTCGGTCAGGGGCTGTGATACAACCTGTATTGACCATATCTATACCCACAGCTGGATGAGACATAAGGGTGGACACTCTTGGGGCTGAGAGGTTTGGTGAGGTTGGGTGAGCAAATGCAGACCTATTAAAGTAATACTGCGTGGTACCCATCCCATGGGTCCCAAATCTCCCGGTACAAGGGCATCTTCCTACATCGAAAACATGCATGAGAAACCCAGAAGATGGTACACCGTGTGATCGGGAAAGGTTTCTAAAACGCACCTCATTTGTCATCTCCTTGTGCTCCGGTTCGCCATTCCAGCCCCTTGACTAGCAATCTCCCTACTTGGAGCATAAGCACCTTTAACCTCCTGTTCCGTACAGGTTGCAATTTGTCCTGAGGATGCATGGGAAGAAGGGGAACCAATGAGAGACTAGCTCTATATGTTGGGACAGGCACACATCACTCTATTTTCCCATCAGGAAGAAGAATTAACCACAGGCTCAGCCTGGCCCCCGGAACCAGAAGAGGGCCTGAAGCAATCCTGCACTTTTGCGGCCAGCTCCCAAAAAAGCGAGTTGAAAAATTCAGGTCAGGGGCACTGCAATTCACAAAACCTGTGCAGTTATAAATGATAACTCTAGTCCACAAATAAATTGAGGGAAGGCAACGAAGAGGATTTGAAAGCAAGGCAGAATTGCAGGAAACAGATTTCAGGAGGTAGATTCGAATCGCCTTTAAAGCCCATGAAAAGCGGCAAAACGTCGACAGTGATGCCCTTGGCCAAAAAGGGCGTATGCGTTTTTTCCTGAATATATTCAGGAAAAAACACATACGCCCGTTTTGGCCAACCAAACAACCTGGCAAGGCAAATCAGCACTACAAAGAAGTCTCGCTTCCCATCGGTCAAAAGGGCCATGCTGAAAAATGTATCAAAACCAGAAATGCAGGACAGGCCATGGAGAAATGGGAGCCTTGCTACGCTGATGGGTGGGATGTAAATTGCCAACAGCCACTCTGGAGAAGTGTACGGTGTGTCCTGAAACATCGAAAAAACACAGCTTAGAGAGCATAGGGCACTTCCACTCATGGGTGTATAAATTGGGAAAACTAAAAATCAGCAAGACACAGGCACCCCAAAGTTTATGGCTGCTCTGTTGACAGGAACCTCCACTTCATTACATCTTAAATAGCCCAGGAAAGCGAAAAATGGATAAAGAATTTGAGGTCCTTATGTAGAATGGGATATCTCTCAGGCATGACATCAATGTCATAATGTTAGTAGCAGCATGATGAGTGGATTTAGGTACAACGATTCTAAGTGAAATAAGTCACACAGAAAAAGACACTTATCATAAGATATCACTTATAGAGGGAATGTAAAAACCGTTACACTTGAACTGAATTATAAAACAGAAGAGAATCACACATTTAGAAAACACAATATGGCTGCTTAACGGGAAAGGTGAGGTGGGGTGATGCATAAAACAAGGGTTTCAAATTAGCCAACATACCGTTCCATAAACCCAATATGTAATAGACAACACTTACTCCTTGCTCAGTGAACTGGACTCAACACCCCCTATTCATCGCACAAGAATATTTCTGACTAGTAAGAATCTTCAAACCTATGTATTGATATCTCTCCGTAAGTGAGTCAAGTGGGTGTAAAGCGGCATAAACACAGCAGTGAAAAGCAGCTAAACCCCATTATAAAAATAAATTACTTTTAAAAACCCATGAAACAAAGACAGTGAAAGAGAGAGAATTACTCACACAATTCATTCAGGGGCTGTGATGCAACCTGGATTGACCATATCTGGACCCACAGCTGGATGAGACATAAGGGTGGACACTCTTGGGGCTGAGAGGTTTGGTGAGGTTGGGTGAGCCAACGCAGACCCTTTAAAGTAATACTGCGTGGTACCCAGCCCATGGGTCCCAAATCTCCAGGTACAAGGTCATCTTCCTACATCAAAAAGATGCATGAGAAACCCAGAAGATGGTACACCGTGTGATCGGGAAAGGTTTCTAAAACGCACCTCATTTCTCACCTCCTTGTGCTCCGGTTCGCCATTCCAGCCGCTTTACTAGCAACCTCCCTACTTGGAGCATCAGCACCTTTAACCTCCTGTTCCGTACAGGTTGCAATTTGTTCTGAAGATGAATGGGAAGAAGGGGAACCAATGAGAGACTAGCTCTATGTTTTGGGACAGGCACAGGTCACTCTATTTTCCCATCAGGAAGAAGAATTAACCACAGGCTCAGCCTGCCCCCCGGAACCAGAAGAGGGCCTGAAGCTGTACCGTAACCCTCACCCTAAACTTAACCCTAACCCTAACCCTAAGCTACCCTTGACGGCTTCTGCCTCCAATAGAGTTCCTAAGCACTAGTGTTTTAAGGAACAAGTAAAAAAGAGAATCCTAATGTGATTTCTTGATAATGGGTGTGTTCCTTATCTTATCCTAGTGTCTAAACTCTTCTCCATGGCTGGACCCCCAAATAATATTCCTTTACGTGCTAAGTGGTATCTAGAGAGTGGGATAGGTTTAATAACTACCCTCACCCTAACGCGTACCGTAACGCTAACCCCGACCCTAACCCTAACGCGTACCCTAATCCTAACCCGTACCCAAAACCGAGCCCTAACCCTAACACTAACCCTAACCCTAACCCTAACCCATACCCTACGCCATAGCATAACGCCTCCCCGAACCCGAACCCTAAGCCGTACCCTAACCTTCACACTAACCCTAACCCTAAACCTAAGCTACCCTTGACTGCTTCTGCCTCCAATAGATTTCCTAAGCACTAGTGTATTAAGGAACAGGTTAAAAAGAGAATCCTAAAGTGATTTCTTGATAATGGGTGTGTTCCTTCTCTTATCCTAGTGTCTAAACTCTTCTCCATGGCTGGACCCCAAAATAATATTCCTTTATGTGCTTAGGGGTATCTAGAGAGTGGGATTGGTTTAATAACTACCCAAACCCTAACGCGTACCCTAACCCTAACACCTACCCTAACTTTAACGCGTACTCTAATCCTAACCCGTACCCTAAACCGAGCCCTAACACTAACCCTAACCCTAAACCTAACCCTAAAGCATACTCTACGCCCTACCCGAACCCCTCCCCGAACCCATACCCTAAACCGTACCCTAACCCTCACCCTCACCCTAACCGTAACCCTAAGCTACCCTTGACTGCTTCTGCCTCCAATAGATTTCCTAAGGACTAGTGTTTTAAGGAACAGGTTAAAATGAGAATCCTAATGTGATTTCTTGATAATGGGTGTGTTCCTTATCTTATCCTAGTGTGTAAACTCTTCTCCATGGCTAGACCCCCAAATGATATTCCTTTACGTGCTAAGGGGTATCTAGAGAGTGGGATAGGTATAATAACGACCCTAACCCTAACGTGTACCCTAACCGTAAACCCTACCCTAACACTAACGCGTACCCTAATCCTAAACCATACCCTAAACCGAGCCCTAACCCTAACACTAACCCTAACACTAATCCTAACCCATACCCTACGCCCTTCCCGAACCCGTTACCGAACCCGTACCGTAAGTCGTACCCTAACCCGCACCCTAAACCTAACCCTAACCCTAAGCTACCCTTGACTGCTTCTGCCTCCAATAGATTTCCTCAGCACTAGTGTTTTAAGGAATAGGTTAAAAAGAGAATCCTAATGTGATTTCTTTATAATGGGTGTGAGCTTTATCTTATCCTAGTGTCGAAACTCTTCTCCATGGCTGGACCCCCAAATAATATTCCTTTACGTGCTAAGGGGTATCTACAGAGTGGGATAGGTTTAATAACTACCCTAACCCTAATGCGTACCCTAACCCTAACCCCTACCCTAACACTAACGCATACACTAATCCTAAACCGTACCCTAAACCGAGCCCTAACCCTAACACTAACCCTAACCCTAACCCTAACCCATACCCTACGCCCTACCGGAACCCCTCACCTAACCCGTACCCTAAGCCGTACCCTAACCCTCACCCTAATGCTAAGCTACCCTTGACTGCTTCTGCCTCCAATAGATTTCCTAAACACTAGTGTTTTAAGGAACAGGTTAAAAAGACAATCCTAATGTGATTTCTTGATAATGGGTGTGTTCCTTATCTTCTCCTAGTGTCTAAACCCTTCTCCATGGCTGACCCCCAAATAATATTCCTTTACGTGCTAAGGGGTATCTAGAGAGTGGGATAGGTTTAATAACTACCCTCACCCTAAAGCGTACCCTAACCCTAACCCCTAACCTAACACTAACGCGTACCCTAATCCTAACCCGTACCCTTAACCGAGCCCTAACCCTAACACTAACCCTAACCCTAACTCTAACCCATACCCTACGCCCTACCCGAACCCCTCCCCGAACCCGTACCCTAAGCCGTACCCTAACCCTCACCCTAACCCTAACCCTAACCCTAAGCTACCCTTGACGGCTTCTGACTCCAATAGATTTCCTAAGCACTAGTGATTTAAGGAACAGGTTAAAAAGAGAATCCTAATGTGATTTCTTGATAATGGGTGTGTTCCTTATCTTCTCCTCTTGTCTAAACTCTTTTCCATGGCTGGACCCCCAAATAATATTCCTTTACGTGCTAATGGGTATCTAGAGAGTGTGATAGGTTTATTAACTATCCTCACCCTAACGTGCACCTTAACCCTAACCCCTACCCTAACCCTAACGCGTACCCTAATCCTAACCCGTACCCCAAACCGAGCCCTAACCCTAACACTAGCCCTAACCCTAACCCTAACCCATACCCTACGCCCTACCCGAACCCCTCCCCGAACCCGTACCCTAAGCCATACCCTAACCCTCACCCTAAACCTAACCCTAACCCTAAGCTACCCTTGACTGCTTCTGCCTCCAATAGATTTCCTAAGCACTAGTGTTTTAAGGAACAGGTTAAAAAGAGAATCCTAATGTGATTTCTTGATAATGGGTGTGTTCCTTATCTTCTCTTAGTGTCTAAACTCTTCTCCATGGCTGGACCCCCAAATAATATTCCTTTACGTGCTAAAGGGTATCTAGAGAGTGGGATAGGTTTAATAACTAACCTCACCCTATCGCATACCCTAACCCTAACCCCTAACCTAACACTAACGCGTACCCTAATCCTAACCCGTACCCTAAACCGAGCCCTAACCCTAACACTAACCCTAACCCTAACCCTAACCCATAGCCTACGCCCTACCCGAACCCCTCCCCGAACCCGTACCCTAAGCCGTACCCTAACCCTCACCCTAACCCTAACCCTAACCCTAAGCTACCCTTCACTGCTTCTGCCTCCAATAGATTTCCTAAGCACTAGTGTTTTAAGGAACAGGTTAAAAAGAGAATCCTAATGTGATTTCTTGATAATGGGTGTGTTCCTTATCTTCTCCTCGTGTCTAAACTCTTCTCCATGGCTGGACCCCCAAATAATATTCCTTTACGTGCTAAGGGGTATCTAGAGAGTGGGATAGGTTTAATAACTACCCTCACCCTAACGCGTACCCTAACCCTATCCCTTACCCTAACCCTAACGCGTACCCTAATCCTAACCCGTACCCTAAACCGAGCCCTAACCCTAACACTAGCCCTAACCCTAACCCTAACCCATACCCTACGCCTTACACGAACCCCTCCCCGAACCCGTACCCTAAGCCGTACCCTAACCCTCACCCTAAACCTAACCCTAACCCTAAGCTACCCTTGACTGCTTCTGCCTCCAATAGATTTCCTAAGCACTAGTGTTTTAAGGAACAGGTTAAAAAGAGAATCCTAATGTGATTTCTTGATAATGGGTGTGTTCCTTATCTTCTCCTCGTGTCTAAACTCTTCTCCATGGCTGGACCCCCAAATAATATTCCTTTACGTGCTAAGGGGTATCTAGAGAGTGGGATAGGTTTAATAACTACCCTCACCCTAACGCGTACCCTAACCCTAACCCTTACCCTAACCCTAACGCGTACCCTAATCCTAACCCGTACCCTAAACCGAGCCCTAACCCTAACACTAGCCCTAACCCTAACCCTAACCCATACCCTACGCCCTACCCGAACCCCTCCCCGAACCCGTACCCTAAGCCGTACCCTAACCCTCACCCTAAACCTAACCCTAACCCTAAGCTACCCTTGACTGCTTCTGCCTCCAAGAGATTTCCTAAGCACTAGTGTTTTAAGGAACAGGTTAAAAAGAGAATCCTAATGTGATTTCTTGATAATGGGTGTGTTCCTTATCTTCTCCTCGTGTCTAAACTCTTCTCCATGGCTGGACCCCCAAATAATATTCCTTTACGTGCTAAAGGGTATCTAGAGAGTGGGATAGGTTTAATAACTAACCTCACCCTATCGCATACCCTAACCCTAACCCCTAACCTAACACTAACGCGTACCCTAATCCTAACCCGTACCCTAAACCGAGCCCTAACCCTAACACTAACCCTAACCCTAACCCTAACCCATAGCCTACGCCCTACCCGAACCCCTCCCCGAACCCGTACCCTAAGCCGTACCCTAACCCTCACCCTAACCCTAACCCTAACCCTAAGCTACCCTTCACTGCTTCTGCCTCCAATAGATTTCCTAAGCACTAGTGTTTTAAGGAACAGGTTAAAAAGAGAATCCTAATGTGATTTCTTGATAATGGGTGTGTTCCTTATCTTCTCCTAGTGCCTAAACTCTTCTCCATGGCTGGACCCCCAAATAATATTCCTTTACGTGCTAAGGGGTATCTAGAGAGTGGGATAGGTTTAATAACTACCCTCACCCTAACGCGTACCCTAACCCTATCCCTTACCCTAACCCTAACGCGTACCCTAATCCTAACCCGTACCCTAAACCGAGCCCTAACCCTAACACTAGCCCTAACCCTAACCCTAACCCATACCCTACGCCTTACACGAACCCCTCCCCGAACCCGTACCCTAAGCCGTACCCTAACCCTCACCCTAAACCTAACCCTAACCCTAAGCTACCCTTGACTGCTTCTGCCTCCAATAGATTTCCTAAGCACTAGTGTTTTAAGGAACAGGTTAAAAAGAGAATCCTAATGTGATTTCTTGATAATGGGTGTGTTCCTTATCTTCTCCTCGTGTCTAAACTCTTCTCCATGGCTGGACCCCCAAATAATATTCCTTTACGTGCTAAGGGGTATCTAGAGAGTGGGATAGGTTTAATAACTACCCTCACCCTAACGCGTACCCTAACCCTAACCCTTACCCTAACCCTAACGCGTACCCTAATCCTAACCCGTACCCTAAACCGAGCCCTAACCCTAACACTAGCCCTAACCCTAACCCTAACCCATACCCTACGCCCTACCCGAACCCCTCCCCGAACCCGTACCCTAAGCCGTACCCTAACCCTCACCCTAAACCTAACCCTAACCCTAAGCTACCCTTGACTGCTTCTGCCTCCAATAGATTTCCTAAGCACTAGTGTTTTAAGGAACAGGTTAAAAAGAGAATCCTAATGTGATTTCTTGATAATGGGTGTGTTCCTTATCTTCTCCTCGTGTCTAAACTCTTCTCCATGGCTGGACCCCCAAATAATATTCCTTTACGTGCTAAGGGGTATCTAGAGAGTGGGATAGGTTTAATAACTACCCTCACCCTAACGCGTAACCTAACCCTAACCGCTACCCTAACCCTAACGAGTACCCTAATCCTAACCCATACCCTAAACCGAGCCCTAACCCTAACACTAACCCTAACCCTAACCCTAACCCATACCCTACGCCCTACCCGAATCCCTCCCCGAACCCGTACCCTAAGCCGTACCCTAACCCTCACCCTAACCCTAACCCTAACCCTAAGCTACCCTTGACTGCTTCTGCCTCCAATAGATTTCCTAAGCACTAGTGTTTTAAGAAACAGTTTAAAAAGAGAATCATATTGTGATTTCTTGATAATGGGTGTGTTCCTTATCTTCTCCTAGTGTCTAAACCCTTCTCCATGGCTGGACCCCCAAATAATATTCCTTTACGTGCTAAGGGGTATCTAGAGAGTGGGATAGGTTTAATAACTACCCTCACCCTAACGCGTACCCTAACCCTATCCCTTACCCTAACCCTAACGCGTACCCTAATCCTAACCCGTACCCTAAACCGAGCCCTAACCCTAACACTAGCCCTAACCCTAACCCTAACCCATACCCTACGCCTTACACGAACCCCTCCCCGAACCCGTACCCTAAGCCGTACCCTAACCCTCACCCTAACCCTAACCCTAACCCTAAGCTACCCTTGACGGCTCTGCCTCCAATAGATTTCCTAAGCACTAGTGATTTAAGGAACAGGTTAAAAAGAGAATCCTAATGTGATTTCTTGATAATGGGTGTGTTCCTTATCTTCTCCTCTTATCTAAACTCTTTTCCATGGCTGGACCCCAAATAATATTCCTTTACGTGCTAAGGGGTATCTAGAGAGTGGGATAGGTTTAATAACTAACCTCACCCTATCGCATACCCTAACCCTAACCCCTACCCTAACACTAACGCGTACCCTAATCCTAACCCGTACCCTAACCCGAGCCCTAACCCTAACACTAACCCTAACCCTAACCCTAACCCATAGCCTACGCCCTACCCGAACCCCTCCCCGAACCTGTACCCTAAGCCGTACCCTAACCCTCACCCTCACCCTAACCCTAACCCTAAGCTACCCTTGACTGCTTCTGCCTCCAATAGATTTCCTAAGCACTAGTGTTTTAAGGAACAGGTTAAAAAGAGAATCCTAATGTGATTTCTTGATAATGGGTGTGTTCCTTATCTTCTCCTAGTGTCTAAACTCTTCTCCATGGCTGGACCCCCAAATAATATTCCTTTACGTGCTAAGGGGGATCTAGAGAGTGGGATAGGTTTAATAACTACCCTCACCCTAAAGCGTACCCTAACCCTAACCCCTACCTTAACACTAACGCGTACCCTAATCCTAACCCGAACCCTTAACCGAGCCCTAACCCTAACACTAACCCTAACCCTAACTCTAACCCATACCCTACGCCCTACCCGAATCCCTCCCCGAACCCGTACCCTAAGCCGTACCCTAACCCTCACCCTAACCCTAACCCTAACCCTAACCCTAAGCTACCCTAGACGGCTTCTGCCTCCAATAGATTTCCTAAGCACTAGTGATTTAAGGAACAGGTTAAAAAGAGAATCCTAATGTGATTTCTTGATAATGGGTGTGTTCCTTATCTTCTCCTCTTGTCTAAACTCTTTTCCATGGCTGGACCCCCAAATAATATTCCTTTACGTGCTAAGGGGTATCTAGAGAGTGTGATAGGTTTAATAACTACCCTCACCCTAACGTGTACCCTAACCCTAACCCCTACACTAACCCTAACGCGTACCCTAATCCTAACCCGTACCCCAAACCGAGCCCTAACCCTAACACTAGCCCTAACCCTAACCCTAACACATACCCTACGCCCTACCCGAACCCCTCCCCGAACCCGTACCCTAAGCCATACCCTAACCCTCACCCTAACCCTAACCCTAACCCTAAGCTACCCTTGACTGCTTCTGCCTCCAATAGATTTCCTAAGCACTAGTGTTTTAAGGAACAGGTTAAAAAGAGAATCCTAATGTGATTTCTTGATAATGGGTGTGTTCCTTATTTCTCCTAGTGTCTAAACTCTTCTCCATGGCTGGACCCCCAAATAATATTCCTTTACGTGCTAAGGGGTATCTAGAGAGTGGGATAGGTTTAATAACTAACCTCACCCTATCGCATACCCTAACCCTAACCCCTAACCTAACATTAACGCGTACCCTAATACTAACCCGTAACCTAAACCGAGCCCTAACCCTAACACTAACCCTAACCCTAACCCTAACCCATACCCTACGCCCTACCCGAACCCCTCCCCGAACCCGTACCCTAAGCCATACCCTAACCCTCACCCTAACCCTAACCCTAACCCTAAGCTACCCTTGACTGCTTCTGCCTCCAATAGATTTCCTAAGCACTAGTGTTTTAAGGAACAGGTTAAAAAGAGAATCCTAATGTGATTTCTTGATAATGGGTGTGTTCCTTATCTTCTCCTAGTGCCTAAACTCTTCTCCATGGCTGGACCCCCAAATAATATTCCTTTACGTGCTAAGGGGTATCTACAGAGTGGGATAGGTTTAATAACTAACCTCACCCTATCGCGTACCCTAACCCTAACACCTACCCTAACACTAACGCGTACCCTAATCCTAACCCGTACCCTAAACCGAGCCCTAACCCTAACACTAACCCTAACCCTAACCCTAACCCATACCCTACGCCCTACCCGAACCCCTCCCCGAACCCGTACCCTAAGCCATACCCTAACACTCACCCTAACCCTAAGCTACCCTTGACTGCTTCTGCCTCCAATAGATTTCCAAAGCACTAGTGTTTTAAGGAACAGGTTAAAAAGAGAATCCTAATGTGATTTCTTGATAATGGGTGTGTTCCTTATCTTCTCCTAGTGTCTAAACTCTTCTCCATGGCTGGACCCCCAAATAATATTCCTTTACGTGCTAAGGGGTATCTAGAGAGTGGGATAGGTTTAATAACTAACCTCACCCTATCGCATACCCTAACCCTAACCCCTACCCTAACATTAACGCGTACCCTAATCCTAACCCGTACCCTAAACCGAGCCCTAACCCTAACACTAACCCTAACCCTAACCCTAACCCATAGCCTACGCCCTACCCGAACCCCTCCCCGAACCCGTACCCTAAGCCGTACCCTAACCCTCACCCTAACCCTAACCCTAACCCTAAGCTACCCTTGACTGCTTCTGCCTCCAATAGATTTCCTAAGCACTAGTGTTTTAAGGAACAGGTTAAAAAGAGAATCCTAATGTGATTTCTTGATAATGGGTGTGTTCCTTATCTTCTCCTAGTGTCTAAACTCTTCTCCATGGCTGGACCCCCAAATAATATTCCTTTACGTGCTAAGGGGGATCTAGAGAGTGGGATAGGTTTAATAACTACCCTCACCCTAAAGCGTACCCTAACCCTAACCCCTACCTTAACACTAACGCGTACCCTAATCCTAACCCGAACCCTTAACCGAGCCCTAACCCTAACACTAACCCTAACCCTAACTCTAACCCATACCCTACGCCCTACCCGAATCCCTCCCCGAACCCGTACCCTAAGCCGTACCCTAACCCTCACCCTAACCCTAACCCTAACCCTAACCCTAAGCTACCCTAGACGGCTTCTGCCTCCAATAGATTTCCTAAGCACTAGTGATTTAAGGAACAGGTTAAAAAGAGAATCCTAATGTGATTTCTTGATAATGGGTGTGTTCCTTATCTTCTCCTCTTGTCTAAACTCTTTTCCATGGCTGGACCCCCAAATAATATTCCTTTACGTGCTAAGGGGTATCTAGAGAGTGTGATAGGTTTAATAACTACCCTCACCCTAACGTGTACCCTAACCCTAACCCCTACACTAACCCTAACGCGTACCCTAATCCTAACCCGTACCCCAAACCGAGCCCTAACCCTAACACTAGCCCTAACCCTAACCCTAACACATACCCTACGCCCTACCCGAACCCCTCCCCGAACCCGTACCCTAAGCCATACCCTAACCCTCACCCTAACCCTAACCCTAACCCTAAGCTACCCTTGACTGCTTCTGCCTCCAATAGATTTCCTAAGCAATAGTGTTTTAAGGAACAGGTTAAAAAGAGAATCCTAATGTGATTTCTTGATAATGGGTGTGTTCCTTATTTCTCCTAGTGTCTAAACTCTTCTCCATGGCTGGACCCCCAAATAATATTCCTTTACGTGCTAAGGGGTATCTAGTGAGTGGGATAGGTTTAATAACTAACCTCACCCTATCGCATACCCTAACCCTAACCCCTAACCTAACATTAACGCGTACCCTAATACTAACCCGTAACCTAAACCGAGCCCTAACCCTAACACTAACCCTAACCCTAAACCTAACCCATAGCCTACGCCCTACCCGAACCCCTCCCCGAACCCGTACCCTAAGCCGTACCCTAACCCTCACCCTAACCCTAACCCTAACCCTAAGCTACCCTTGACTGCTTCTGCCTCCAACAGATTTCCTAAGCACTAGTGTTTTAAGGAACAGGTTAAAAAGAGAATCCTAATGTGATTTCTTGATAATGGGTGTGTTCCTTATCTTCTCCTTGTGTCTAAACTCTTCTCCATGGCTGGACCCCCAAATAATATTCCTTTACGTGCTAAGGGGTATCTAGAGAGTGTGATAGGTTTAATAACTACCCCCACCCTAACGCGTACCCTAACCCTAACCCCTACCCTAACCCTAACGCGTACCCTAATCCTAACCCGTACCCTAAACCGAGCCCTAACCCTAACACTAACCCTAACCCTAACCCTAACCCATACCCTACGCCCTACCCGAACCCCTCCCCGAACCCGTACCCTAAGCCATACCCTAACCCTCACCCTAACCCTAACCCTAACCCTAAGCTACCCTTGACTGCTTCTGCCTCCAATAGATTTCCTAAGCACTAGTGTTTTAAGGAACAGGTTAAAAAGAGAATCCTAATGTGATTTCTTGATAATGGGTGTGTTCCTTATCTTCTCCTAGTGCCTAAACTCTTCTCCATGGCTGGACCCCCAAATAATATTCCTTTACGTGCTAAGGGGTATCTAGAGAGTGGGATAGGTTTAATAACTAACCTCACCCTATCGCGTACCCTAACCCTAACACCTACCCTAACACTAACGCGTACCCTAATCCTAACCCGTACCCTAAACCGAGCCCTAACCCTAACACTAACCCTAACCCTAACCCTAACCCATACCCTACGCCCTACCCGAACCCCTCCCCGAACCCGTACCCTAAGCCGTACCCTAACCCTCACCCTAACCCTAACCCTAACCCTAAGCTACCCTTGACTGCTTCTGCCTCCAATAGATTTCCTAAGCACTAGTGTTTTAAGGAACAGGTTAAAAAGAGAATCCTAATGTGATTTCTTGATAATGGGTGTGTTCCTTATCTTCTCCTAGTGTCTAAACTCTTCTCCATGGCTGGACCCCCAAATAATATTCCTTTACGTGCTAAGGGGGATCTAGAGAGTGGGATAGGTTTAATAACTACCCTCACCCTAAAGCGTACCCTAACCCTAACCCCTACCTTAACACTAACGCGTACCCTAATCCTAACCCGAACCCTTAACCGAGCCCTAACCCTAACACTAACCCTAACCCTAACTCTAACCCATACCCTACGCCCTACCCGAATCCCTCCCCGAACCCGTACCCTAAGCCGTACCCTAACCCTCACCCTAACCCTAACCCTAACCCTAACCCTAAGCTACCCTAGACGGCTTCTGCCTCCAATAGATTTCCTAAGCACTAGTGATTTAAGGAACAGGTTAAAAAGAGAATCCTAATGTGATTTCTTGATAATGGGTGTGTTCCTTATCTTCTCCTCTTGTCTAAACTCTTTTCCATGGCTGGACCCCCAAATAATATTCCTTTACGTGCTAAGGGGTATCTAGAGAGTGTGATAGGTTTAATAACTACCCTCACCCTAACGTGTACCCTAACCCTAACCCCTACACTAACCCTAACGCGTACCCTAATCCTAACCCGTACCCCAAACCGAGCCCTAACCCTAACACTAGCCCTAACCCTAACCCTAACACATACCCTACGCCCTACCCGAACCCCTCCCCGAACCCGTACCCTAAGCCATACCCTAACCCTCACCCTAACCCTAACCCTAACCCTAAGCTACCCTTGACTGCTTCTGCCTCCAATAGATTTCCTAAGCAATAGTGTTTTAAGGAACAGGTTAAAAAGAGAATCCTAATGTGATTTCTTGATAATGGGTGTGTTCCTTATTTCTCCTAGTGTCTAAACTCTTCTCCATGGCTGGACCCCCAAATAATATTCCTTTACGTGCTAAGGGGTATCTAGAGAGTGGGATAGGTTTAATAACTAACCTCACCCTATCGCATACCCTAACCCTAACCCCTAACCTAACATTAACGCGTACCCTAATACTAACCCGTAACCTAAACCGAGCCCTAACCCTAACACTAACCCTAACCCTAAACCTAACCCATAGCCTACGCCCTACCCGAAACCCTCCCCGAACCCGTACCCTAAGCCGTACCCTAACCCTCACCCTAACCCTAACCCTAACCCTAAGCTACCCTTGACTGCTTCTGCCTCCAACAGATTTCCTAAGCACTAGTGTTTTAAGGAACAGGTTAAAAAGAGAATCCTAATGTGATTTCTTGATAATGGGTGTGTTCCTTATCTTCTCCTTGTGTCTAAACTCTTCTCCATGGCTGGACCCCAAAATAATATTCCTTTACGTGCTAAGGGGTATCTAGAGAGTGTGATAGGTTTAATAACTACCCCCACCCTAACGCGTACCCTAACCCTAACCCCTACCCTAACCCTAACGCGTACCCTAATCCTAACCCGTACCCTAAACCGAGCCCTAACCCTAACACTAACCCTAACCCTAACCCTAACCCATACCCTACGCCCTACCCGAACCCCTCCCCGAACCCGTACCCTAAGCCATACCCTAACCCTCACCCTAACCCTAACCCTAACCCTAAGCTACCCTTGACTGCTTCTGCCTCCAATAGATTTCCTAAGCACTAGTGTTTTAAGGAACAGGTTAAAAAGAGAATCCTAATGTGATTTCTTGATAATGGGTGTGTTCCTTATCTTCTCCTAGTGCCTAAACTCTTCTCCATGGCTGGACCCCCAAATAATATTCCTTTACGTGCTAAGGGGTATCTAGAGAGTGGGATAGGTTTAATAACTAACCTCACCCTATCGCGTACCCTAACCCTAACACCTACCCTAACACTAACGCGTACCCTAATCCTAACCCGTACCCTAAACCGAGCCCTAACCCTAACACTAACCCTAACCCTAACCCTAACCCATACCCTACGCCCTACCCGAACCCCTCCCCGAACCCGTACCCTAAGCCGTACCCTAACCCTCACCCTAACCCTAACCCTAACCCTAAGCTACCCTTGACTGCTTCTGCCTCCAATAGATTTCCTAAGCACTAGTGTTTTAAGGAACAGGTTAAAAAGAGAATCCTAATGTGATTTCTTGATAATGGGTGTGTTCCTTATCTTCTCCTAGTGTCTAAACTCTTCTCCATGGCTGGACCCCCAAATAATATTCCTTTACGTGCTAAGGGGGATCTAGAGAGTGGGATAGGTTTAATAACTACCCTCACCCTAACGCGTACCCTAACCCTAACCCCTACCCTAACCCTAACGCGTACCCTAATCCTAACCCGTACCCTAAACCGAGCCCTAACCCTAACACTAGCCCTAACCCTAACCCTAACCCATACCCTACGCCCTACCCGAACCCCTCCCCGAACCCGTACCCTAAGCCGTACCCTAACCCTCACCCTAACCCTAACCCTAACCCTAAGCTACCCTTGACGGCTTCTGCCTCCAATAGATTTCCTAAGCACTAGTGTTTTAAGGAACAGGTTAAAAAGAGAATCCTAATGTGATTTCTTGATAATGGGTGTGTTCCTTATCTTCTCCTCGTGTCTAAACTCTTCTCCATGGCTGGACCCCCAAATAATATTCCTTTATGTGCTAAGGGGTATCTAGAGAGTGTGATAGGTTTAATAACTACCCTCACCCTAACACGTACCCTAACCCTAACCCCTACCCTAACCCTAACGCGTACCCTAATCCTAACCCGTACCCTAAACCGAGCCCTAACCCTAACACTAACCCTAACCCTAACCCTAACCCATACCCTACGCCCTACCCGAACCCCTCCCTGAACCCGTACCCTAAGCCATACCCTAACCCTCACCCTAACCCTAACACTAACCCTAAGCTACCCTTGACTGCTTCTGCCTCCAATAGATTTCCTAAGCACTAGTGTTTTAAGGAACAGGTTAAAAAGAGAATCCTAATGTGATTTCGTGATAATGGGTGTGTTCCTTATCTTCTCCTAGTGTCTAAACTCTTCTCCATACCTGAACCCCCAATAATATTCCTGTACGTGCTAAGGGGTATCTAGAGAGTGGAATAGGTTTAATAACTACCCTCACCCTAACGCGTACACTAACCCTAACACGTACCCTAATCCTATCCCGTACCCTATAACGAGCCCTAACCCTAACACTAACCCTAACCCTAACCCTAACCCATACCCTACGCCCTACCCGAACCCCTCCCCGAACCCGTGCCCTAAGCCGTACCCTAACCCTCACCCTAACCCTAACCCTAACCCTAAGCTACCCTTGACGGCTTCTGCCTCCAATAGATTTCCTAAGCACTAGTGTTTTAAGGAACAGTTTAAAAAGAGAATCCTAATGTGATTTCTTGATAATGGGTGTGTTCCTTATCTTCTCCTCGTGTCTAAACTCTTCTCCATGGCTGGACCCCCAAATAATATTCCTTTACGTGCTAAGGGGTATCTAGAGAGTGGGATAGGTTTAATAACTACCCTCACCCTAATGCGTACCCTAACCCTAACTCATACCCTAACCCTAACGCGTACCCTAATCCTAACCCATACCCTACGCCCTTCCCGAACCCGTCCCCGAACCCGTACCCTAACCCTCACCCTAACCCTAACCCTAACACTAAGCTACCCTTGACTGCTTCTGCCTCCAATAGATTTCCTCAGCACTAGTGTTTTAAGGAATAGGTTAAAAAGAGAATCCTAATGTGATTTCTTTATAATGGGTGTGATCTTTATCTTATCCTAGTGTCGAAACTCTTCTCCATGGCTGGACCCCAAAATAATATTCCTTTACGTGCTAAGGGGTATCTACAGAGTGGGATAGGTTTAATAACTACCCTAACCCTAATGCGTACCCTAACCCTAACCCCTACCCTAACACTAATGCATACACTAATCCTAAACCGTACCCTAAACCGAGCCCTAACCCTAACACTAACCCTAACCCTAACCCTAACCCATAGCCTACGCCCTACCCGAACCCCTCCCCGAACCCGTACCCTAAGCCGTACCCTAACCCTCACCCTAACCCTAACCCTAACCCTAAGCTACCCTTGACTGCTTCTGCCTCCAATAGATTTCCTAAGCACTAGTGTTTTAAGGAACAGGTTAAAAAGAGAATCCTAATGTGATTTCTTGATAATGGGTGTGTTCCTTATCTTCTCCTAGTGTCTAAACTCTTCTCCATGGCTGGACCCCCAAATAATATTCCTTTACGTGCTAAGGGGTATCTAGAGAGTGGGATAGGTTTAATAACTACCCTCACCCTAACGCGTACCCTAACCCTTACCCCTACCCTAACCCTAACGCGTACCCTAATCCTAACCCGTACCCTAAACCGAGCCCTAACCCTAACACTAGCCCTAACCCTAACCCTAACCCATACCCTACGCCCTACCCGAACCCCTCCCCGAACCCGTACCCTAAGCCATACCCTAACCCTCACCCTAACCCTAACCCTAACCCTAAGCTACCCTTGACTGCTTCTGCCTCCAATAGATTTCCTAAGCACTAGTGTTTTAAGGAACAGGTTAAAAAGAGAATCCTAATGTGATTTCTTGATAATGGGTGTGTTCCTTATCTTCCCCTATTGTCTAAACTCTTCTCCATGGCGGGACCCCCAAATAATATTCCTTTACGTGCTAACGGGTATCTAGAGAGTGGGATAGGTTTAATAACTAACCTCACCCTATCGCGTACCCTAACCCTAACACCTACCCTAACACTAACGCGTACCCTAATCCTAAACCGTACCCTAAACCGAGCCCTAACCCTAACACTCACCCTAACCCTAACCCTAACCCATACCCTACGCCCTACCCGAACCCCTACCCGAACCCGTACCCTAAGCCATACCCTAACCCTCACCCTAACCCTAACCCTAACCCTAAGCTACCCTTGACTGCTTCTGCCTCCAATAGATTTTCTAAGCACTAGTGTTTTAAGGAACAGGTTAAAAAGAGAATCCTAATGTGATTTCTTGATAATGGGTGTGTTCCTTATATTCTCCTCGTGTCTAAACTCTTCTCCAAGGCTGGACCCCCAAATAATATTCCTTTACGTGCTAAGGGGTATCTAGAGAGTGTGATAGGTTTAATAACTACCCCCACCCTAACGCGTATCCTAACCCTAACCCCTACCCTAACCCTAACGCGTACCCTAATCCTAACCCGTACCCTAAACCGAGCCCTAACCCTAACACTAACCCTAACCCTAACCCTAACCCATACCCTACGCCCTACCCGAACCCCTCCCTGAACCCGTACCCTAAGCCATACCCTAACCCTCACCCTAACCCTAACACTAACCCTAAGCTACCCTTGACTGCTTCTGCCTCCAATAGATTTCCTAAGCACTAGTGTTTTAAGGAACAGGTTAAAAAGAGAATCCTAATGTGATTTCGTGATAATGGGTGTGTTCCTTATCTTCTCCTAGTGTCTAAACTCTTCTCCATGGCTGGACCACCAATAATATTCCTGTACGTGCTAAGGGGTATCTAGAGAGTGGAATAGGTTTAATAACTACCCTCACCCTAACGCGTACACTAACCCTAACACGTACCCTAATCCTAACCCGTACCCTAAACCGAGCCCTAACCCTAACACTAACCCTAACCCTAACCCTAACCCATACCCTACGCCCTACCCAAACACCTCCCCGAACCAGTGCCCTAAGCCGTACCCTAACCCTCACCCTAACCCTAACCCTAACCCTAAGCTACCCTTGACGGCTTCTGCCTCCAATAGATTTCCTAAGCACTAGTGTTTTAAGGAACATGTTAAAAAGAGAATCCTAATGTGATTTCTTGATAATGGGTGTGTTCCTTATCTTCTCCTCGTGTCTAAACTCTTCTCCATGGATGGACCCCCAAATAATATTCCTTTATGTGCTAAGGGGTATCTAGAGAGTGTGATAGGTTTAATAACTACCCTCACCCTATCGCGTACCCTAACCCTAACCCCTACCCTAACCCTAACGCGTACCCTAATCCTAACCCGTACCCTAAACCGAGCCCTAACCCTAACACTAACCCTAACCCTAACCCTAACCCATACCCTACGCCCTACCCGAACCCCTCCCTGAACCCGTACCCTAAGCCATACCCTAACCCTCACCCTAACCCTAACACTAACCCTAAGCTACCCTTGACTGCTTCTGCCACCAATAGATTTCCTAAGCACTAGTGTTTTAAGGAACAGGTTAAAAAGAGAATCCTAATGTGATTTCGTGATAATGGGTGTGTTCCTTATCTTCTCCTAGTGTCTAAACTCTTCTCCATGGCTGGACCCCCAATAATATTCCTGTACGTGCTAAGGGGTATCTAGAGAGTGGAATAGGTTTAATAACTACCCTCACCCTAACGCGTACACTAACCCTAACACGTACTCTAATCCTAACCCGTACCCTAAACCGAGCCCTAACCCTAACATTAACCCTAACCCTAACCCTAACCCATACCCTATGCCCTACCCGAACCTCTCCCCGAACCCGTGCCCTAGGCCGTACCCTAACCCTTACCCTAACCCTAACCCTAACCCTAAGCTACCCTTGACGGCTTCTGCCTCCAATAGATTTCCTAAGCACTAGTGTTTTAAGGAACATGTTAAAAAGAGAATCCTAATGTGATTTCTTGATAATGGGTGTGTTCCTTATCTTCTCCTCGTGTCTAAACTCTTCTCCATGGATGGACCCCCAAATAATATTCCTTTATGTGCTAAGGGGTATCTAGAGAGTGTGATAGGTTTAATAACTACCCTCACCCTATCGCGTACCCTAACCCTAACCCCTACCCTAACCCTAACGCGTACCCTAATCCTAACCCGTACCCTAAACCGAGCCCTAATCCTAACACTAACCCTAACCCTAACCCTAACCCATACCCTACGCCCTACCCGAACCCCTCCCCGAACCCGTACCCTAAGCCATACCCTAGCCCTCACCCTAACCCTAACCCTAACCCTAAGCTACCCTTGACGGCTTCTGCCTCCAAAAGATTTCCTAAGCACTAGTGATTTAAGGAACAGGTTAAAAAGAGAATTCTAATGTGATTTATTGATAATGGGTGTGTTCCTTATCTTCTCCTCGTGTCTAAACTCTTCTCCATGGCTGGACCCCCAAATAATATTCCTTTACGTGCTAAGGGGTATCTAGAGAGTGGGATAGGTTTAATAACTACCCTCACCCTAACGCGTACCCTAACCCTAACCCCTACCCTAACCCTAACGCATACCCTAATCCTAACCCGTACCCTAAACCGAGCCCTAACCCTAACACTAGCCCTAACCCTAACCCTAACCCATACCCTACGCCCTACACGAACCCCTCCCCGAACCCTTATCGTAAGCCGTACCCTAACCCTCACCCTAACCCTAACCCTAACCCTAAGCTACCCTTGACGGCTTCTGCCTCCAATAGATTTCCTAAGCACTAGTGTTTTAAGGAACTGGTTAAAAAGAGAATCCTAATGTGATTTCTTGATAATGGGTGTGTTCCTTATCTTCTCCTCGTGTCTAAACTCTTCTCCATGGCTGGACCCACAAATAATATTCCTTTACGTGCTAAGGGGTATCTAGAGAGTGTGATAGGTTTAATAACTACACCCACCCTAACGCGTACCCTAACCCTACCCCCTACCCTAAACCTAACACGTACCCTAATCCTAACCCGTACCCTAAACCGAGCCTTAACCCTAACACTAACCCTAACGCCAATCCTAAACCATACCCTACGCCCTACCCGAACCCCTCCCCAAACCCGTACCCTAAGCCATACCCTAACCCTCACCCTAACCCTAACCCTAACCCTAAGCTACCCTTGACTGCTTCTGCCTCCAATAGATTTCCTAAGCACTAGTGTTTTAAGGAACAGGTTAAAAAGAGAATCCTAATGTGATTTCTTGATAATGGGTGTGTTCCTTATATTCTCCTCGTGTCTAAACTCTTCTCCATGGCTGGACCCCCAAATAATATTCCTTTACGTGCTAAGGGGTATCTAGAGAGTGGGATAGGTTTAATAACTACCCTCACCCTAACGCGTAACCTAACCCTAACCGCTAACCTAACCCTAACGAGTACCCTAATCCTAACCCATACCCTAAACCGAGCCCTAACCCTAACACTAACCCTAACCCTAACCCTAACCCATACCCTACGCCCTACCCGAACCCCTCCCTGAACCCGTACCCTAAGCCATACCCTAACCCTCACCCTAACCCTAACACTAACCCTAAGCTACCCTTGACTGCTTCTGCCTCCAATAGATTTCCTAAGCACTAGTGTTTTAAGGAACAGGTTAAAAAGAGAATCCTAATGTGATTTCGTGATAATGGGTGTGTTCCTTATCTTCTCCTAGTGTCTAAACTTTTCTCCATGGCTGGACCCCCAATACTATTCCTGTACGTGCTAAGGGGTATCTAGAGAGTGGAATAGGTTTAATAACTACCCTCACCCTAACGCGTACACTAACCCTAACACGTACCCTAATCCTAACCCGTACCCTAAACCGAGCCCTAACCCTAACACTAACCCTAACCCTAACCCTAACCCATACCCTACGCCCTACCCGAACACCTCCCCGAACCAGTGCCCTAAGCCGTACCCTAACCCTCACCCTAACCCTAACCCTAACCCTAAGCTACACTTGACGGCTTCTGCCTCCAATAGATTTCCTAAGCACTAGTGTTTTAAGGAACATGTTAAAAAGAGAATCCTAATGTGATTTCTTGATAATGGGTGTGTTCCTTATCTTCTCCTCGTGTCTAAACTCTTCTCCATGGATGGACCCCCAAATAATATTCCTTTATGTGCTAAGGGGTATCTAGAGAGTGTGATAGGTTTAATAACTACCCTCACCCTATCGCGTACCCTAACCCTAACCCCTACCCTAACCCTAACGCGTACCCTAATCCTAACCCGTACCCTAAACCGAGCCCTAATCCTAACACTAACCCTAAGCCTAACCCTAACCCATACCCTACGCACTACCCGAACCCCTACCCGAACCCGTACCCTAAGCCATACTCTAGCCCTCACCCTAACCCAAACCCTAACCCTAAGCTACCCTTGAGGGCTTCTGCCTCCAAAAGATTTCCTAAGCACTAGTGATTTAAGGAACAGGTTAAAAAGAGAATTCTAATGTGATTTATTGATAATGGGTGTGTTCCTTATCTTCTCCTCGTGTCTAAACTCTTCTCCATGGCTGGACCCCCAAATAATATTCCTTTACGTGCTAAGGGGTATCTAGAGAGTGGGATAGGTTTAATAACTACCCTCACCCTAACGCGTACCCTAACCCTAACCCCTACCCTAACCCTAACGCATACCCTAATCCTAACCCGTACCCTAAACCGAGCCCTAACCCTAACACTAGCCCTAACCCTAACCCTAACCCATACCCTACGCCCTACACGAACCCCTCCCCGAACCCTTATCGTAAGCCGTACCCTAACCCTCACCCTAACCCTAACCCTAACCCTAAGCTACCCTTGACGGCTTCTGCCTCCAATAGATTTCCTAAGCACTAGTGTTTTAAGGAACTGGTTAAAAAGAGAATCCTAATGTGATTTCTTGATAATGGGTGTGTTCCTTATCTTCTCCTCGTGTCTAAACTCTTCTCCATGGCTGCACCCCCAAATAATATTCCTTTACGTGCTAAGGGGTATCTAGAGAGTGGGATAGGTTTAATAACTACCCTCACCCTAACGCGTAACCTAACCCTAACCGCTAACCTAACCCTAACGAGTACCCTAATCCTAACCCATACCCTAAACCGAGCCCTAACCCTAACACTAACCCTAACCCTAACCCTAACCCATACCCTACGCCCTACCCGAACCCCTCCCTGAACCCGTACCCTAAGCCATACCCTAACCCTCACCCTAACCCTAACACTAACCCTAAGCTACCCTTGACTGCTTCTGCCTCCAATAGATTTCCTAAGCACTAGTGTTTTAAGGAACAGGTTAAAAAGAGAATCCTAATGTGATTTCGTGATAATGGGTGTGTTCCTTATCTTCTCCTAGTGTCTAAACTCTTCTCCATGGCTGGACCCACAATACTATTCTTGTACGTGCTAAGGGGTATCTAGAGAGTGGAATAGGTTTAATAACTACCCTCACCCTAACGCGTACACTAACCCTAACACGTACCCTAATCCTAACCCGTACCCTAAACCGAGCCCTAACCCTAACACTAACCCTAACCCTAACCCTAACCCATACCCTACGCCCTACCCGAACACCTCCCCGAACCAGTGCCCTAAGCCGTACCCTAACCCTCACCCTAAACCTAACCCTAACCCTAAGCTACCCTTGACGGCTTCTGCCTCCAATAGATTTCCTAAGCACTAGTGTTTTAAGGAACATGTTAAAAAGAGAATCCTAATGTGATTTCTTGATAATGGGTGTGTTCCTTATCTTCTCCTCGTGTCTAAACTCTTCTCCATGGATGGACCCCCAAATAATATTACTTTATGTGCTAAGGGGTATCTAGAGAGTGTGATAGGTTTAATAACTACCCTCACCCTATCGCGTACCCTAACCCTAACCCCTACCCTAACCCTAACGCGTACCCTAATCCTAACCCGTACCCTAAACCGAGCCCTAACCCTAACACTAACCCTAACCCTAACCCTAACCCATACCCTACGCCCTACCCGAACCCCTCCCTGAACCCGTACCCTAAGCCATACCCTAACCCTCACCCTAATCCTAACACTAACCCTAAGCTACCCTTGACTGCTTCTGCCTCCAATAGATTTCCTAAGCACTAGTGTTTTAAGGAACAGGTTAAAAAGAGAATCCTAATGTGATTTCGTGATAATGGGTGTGTTCCTTATCTTCTCCTAGTGTCTAAACTCTTCTCCATGGCTGGACCCCCAATAATATTCCTGTACGTGCTAAGGGGTATCTAGAGAGTGGAATAGGTTTAATAACTACCCTCACCCTAACGCGTACACTAACCCTATCACGTACCCTAATCCTAACCCGTACCCTAAACCGAGCCCTAACCCTAACACTAACCCTAACCCTAACCCTAACCCATACCCTACGCCCAACCCGAACCCCTCCCCGAACCCGTGCCCTAAGCCGTACCCTAACCCTCACCCTAACCCTAACCCTAACCCTAAGCTACCCTTGACGGCTTCTGCCTCCAATAGATTTCCTAAGCACTAGTGTTTTAAGGAACATGTTAAAAAGAGAATCCTAATGTGATTTCTTGATAATGGGTGTGTTCCTTATCTTCTCCTCGAGTCTAAACTCTTCTCCATGGATGGACCCCCAAATAATATTCCTTTATGTGCTAAGGGGTATCTAGAGAGTGTGATAGGTTTAATAACTACCCTCACCCTATCGCGTACCCTAACCCTAACCCCTACCCTAACCCTAACGCGTAAACCAATCCTAACCCATACCCTAAACCGAGCCCTAACCCTAACACTAACTCTAACCCTAACCCTAACCCATACCCTACGCCCTACCCGAACCCCTCCCCGAACCCGTACCCTAAGCCGTACCCTAACCCTCACCCTAAACCTAACCATAAGCTACCCTTGACTGCTTCTGCCTCCAATAGATTTCCTAAGCACTAGTGTTTTAAGGAACAGGTTAAAAAGAGAATCCTAATGTGATTCCTTGATAATGGGTGTGTTCCTTATCTTCTCCTAGTGTCTAAACTCTTCTCCATGGCTGGACCCCCAAATAATATTCCTTTACGTGCTAAGGGGTATCTAGAGAGTGTGATAGGTTTAATAACTACCCCCACCCTAACGCGTACCCTAACCCTAACCCCTACCCTAACCCTAACGCGTACCCTAATCCTAACCCGTACACTAAACCGAGCCCTAACCCTAACACTAACCCTAACCCTAACCCTAAACCATACCCTACGCCCTACCCGAACCCCTCCCCGAACCCGTACCCTAACCCATACCCTAACCCTCACCCTAACACTAACCCTAACCCTAAGCTACCCTTGACTGCTTCTGCCTCCAATAGATTTCCTAAGCACTAGTGTTTTAAGGAACAGGTTAAAAAGAGAATCCTAATGTGATTTCGTGATAATGGGTGTGTTCCTTATCTTCTCCTAGTGTCTAAACTCTTCTCCATGGCTGGACCCCCAATAATATTCCTGTACGTGCTAAGGGGTATCTAGAGAGTGGAATAGGTTTAATAACTAACCTCACCCTATCGCGTACACTAACCCTAACACGTACCCTAATCCTAACCCGTACCCTAAACCGAGCCCTAACCCTAACACTAACCCTAACCCTAACCCTAACCCATACCCTACGCCCTACCCGAACACCTCCCCGAACCAGTGCCCTAAGCCGTACCCTAACCCTCACCCTAACCCTAACCCTAACCCTAAGCTACCCTTGACGGCTTCTGCCTCCAATAGATTTCCTAAGCACTAGTGTTTTAAGGAACATGTTAAAAAGAGAATCCTAATGTGATTTCTTGATAATGGGTGTGTTCCTTATCTTCTCCTCGTGTCTAAACTCTTCTCCATGGATGGACCCCCAAATAATATTCCTTTATGTGCTAAGGGGTATCTAGAGAGTGTGATAGGTTTAATAACTACCCTCACCCTATCGCGTACCCTAACCCTAACCCTTACCCTAACCCTAACGCGTACCCTAATCCTAACCCGTACCCTAAACCGAGCCCTAACCCTAACACTAACCCTAACCCTAAACCTAACCCATACCCTACGCCCTACCCGAACCCCTCCCTGAACCCGTACCCTAAGCCATACCCTAACCCTCACCCTAACCCTAACCCTAACCCTAAGCTACCCTTGACTGCTTCTGCCTCCAATAGATTTCCTAAGCACTAGTGTTTTAAGGAACAGGTTAAAAAGAGAATCCTAAAGTGATTTCTTGATAATGGGTGTGTTCCTTATCTTCTCCTAGTGTCTAAACTCTTCTCCATGGCTGGACCCCCAAATAATATTCCTTTACGTGCTAACGGGTATCTAGAGAGTGGGATAGGTTTAATAACTAACCTCACCCTATCGCATACCCTAACCCTAACACCTACCCTAACACTAACGCGTACCCTAATCCTAACCCATACCCTAAACCGAGCCCTAAACCTAACACTAACCCTAACCCTAACCCTAACCCATACCCTACGCCCTACCCGAACCCCTCCCCGAACCCGTACCCTAAGCCGTACCCTAACCCTCACCCTAACCCTAACCCTAACCCTAAGCTACCCTTGACGGCTTCTGCCTCCAATAGATTTCCTAAGCACTAGTGTTTTAAGGAACTGGTTAAAAACAGAATCCTAATGTGATTTCTTGATAATGGGTGTGTTCCTTATCTTCTCCTCGTGTCTAAACTCTTCTCCATGGCTGGACCCCCAAATAATATTCCTTTACGTGCTAAGGGGTATCTAGAGAGTGTGATAGGTTTAATAACTACACCCACCCTAACGCGTACCCTAACCCTAACCCCTACCCTAACCCTAACGCGTACCCTAATCCTAACCCGTACCCTAAACCGAGCCCTAACCCTAACACTAGCCCTAACCCTAACCCTAACCCATACCCTACGCCCTCCCCGAACCCCTCCCCGAACCCGTACCCTAAGCCGTACCCTAACCCTCACCCTAACCCTAACCCTAACCCTAAGCTACCCTTGACTGCTTCTGCCTCCAATAGATTTCCTAAGCACTAGTGTTTTAAGGAACAGGTTAAAAAGAGAATCCTAATGTGATTTCTTGATAATGGGTGTGTTCCTTATCTTCTCCTATTGTCTAAACTCTTCTCCATGGCTGGACCCCCAAATAATATTCCTTTACGTGCTAACGGGTATCTAGAGAGTGGGATAGGTTTAATAACTAACCTCACCCTATCGCGTACCCTAACCCTAACACCTACCCTAACACTAACGCGTACCCTAATCCTAACCCGTACCCTAAACCGAGCTCTAAACCTAACACTAACCCTAACCCTAACCCTAACCCATACCCTACGCCCTACCCGAACCCCTCCCCGAACCCGTACCCTAAGCCGTACCCTAACCCTCACCCTAACCCTAACCCTAACCCTAAGCTACCCTTGACTGCTTCTGCCTCCAATAGATTTCCTAAGCACTAGTGTTTTAAGGAACAGGTTAAAAAGAGAATCCTAATGTGATTTCTTGATAATGGGTGTGTTCCTTATCTTCTCCTAGTGTCTAAACTCTTCTCCATGGCTGGACCCCCAAATAATATTCCTTTACGTGCTAAGGGGTATCTAGAGAGTGGGATAGGTTTAATAACTAACCTCACCCTATCGCGTACCCTAACCCTAACACCTACCCTAACACTAACGCGTACCCTAATCCTAACCCGTACCCTAAACCGAGCCCTAACCCTAACACTAACCCTAACCATAACCCTAACCCATACCCTACGCCCTACCCGAACCCCTCCCCGAACCCGTGCCCTAAGCCGTACCCTAACCCTCACCCTAACCCTAACACTAACCCTAAGCTACCCTTGACGGCTTCTGCCTCCAATAGATTTCCTAAGCACTAGTGTTTTAAGGAACATGTTAAAAAGAGAATCCTAATGTGATTTCTTGATAATGGGTGTGTTCCTTATCTTCTCCTCGTGTCTAAACTCTTCTCCATGGATGGACCCCCAAATAATATTCCTTTATGTGCTAAGGGGTATCTAGAGAGTGTGATAGTTTTAATAACTACCCTCACCCTATCGCGTACCCTAACCCTAACCCCTACCCTAACCCTAACGCGTACCCTAATCCTAACCCGTACCCTAAACCGAGCCCTAATCCTAACACTAACCCTAACCCTAACCGTAACCCATACCCTACGCCCTACCCGAACCCCTCCCCGAACCCGTACCCTAAGTCATACCCTAGCCCTCACCCTAACCCAAACCCTAAACCTAAGCTACCCTTGACTGCTTCTGCCTCCAATAGATTTCCTAAGCACTAGTGTTTTAAGGAACAGGTTAAAAAGAGAATCCTAATGTGATTTCGTGATAATGGGTGTGTTCCTTATCTTCTCCTAGTGTCTAAACTCTTCTCCATGGCTGGACCCCCAAATAATATTCCTTTACGTGCTAAGGGGTATCTAGAGAGTGGGATAGGTTTAATAACTACCCTCACCCTAACGCGTACCCTAACACTAACCCCTACGCTAACCCTAACGCGTAAACTTATCCTAACCCATACCCTAAACCGAGCCCTAACCCTAACACTAACTCTAACCCTAACCCTAACCCATACCCTACGCCCTACCCGAACCCCTCCCCGAACCCATACCCTAAGCCGTACCCTAACCCTCACCCTAACCCTAACCCTAACCCTAAGCTACCCTTGACGGCTTCTGCCTCCAAAAGATTTCCTAAGCACTAGTGATTTAAGGAACAGGTTAAAAAGAGAATTCTAATGTGATTTATTGATAATGGGTGTGTTCCTTATCTTCTCCTCGTGTCTAAACTCTTCTCCATGGCTGGACCCCCAAATAATATTCCTTTACGTGCTAAGGGGTATCTAGAGAGTGGGATAGGTTTAATAACTACCCTCACCCTAACGCGTACCCTAACCCTAACCCCTACCCTAACCCTAACGCATACCCTAATCCTAACCCGTACCCTAAACCGAGCCCTAACCCTAACACTAGCCCTAACCCTAACCCTAACCCATACCCTACGCCCTACCCGAACCCCTCCCCGAACCCTTATCGTAAGCCGTACCCTAACCCTCACCCTAACCCTAACCCTAACCCTAAGCTACCCTTGACGGCTTCTGCCTCCAATAGATTTCCTAAGCACTAGTGTTTTAAGGAACTGGTTAAAAAGACAATCCTAATGTGATTTCTTGATAATGGGTGTGTTCCTTATCTTCTCCTCGTGTCTAAACTCTTCTCCATGGCTGGACCCCCAAATAATATTCCTTTACGTGCTAAGGGGTATCTAGAGAGTGTGATAGGTTTAATAACTACCCCCACCCTAACGCGTACCCTAACCCTAACCCCTACCCGAACCCTAACGCGTACCCTAATCCTAACCCGTACCCTAAACCGAGCCCTAACCCTAACACTAACCCTAATCATAACCCTAACCCATACCCTACGCCCTACCCGAACCCCTCCCCGAACCCGTACCCTAAGCCGTACCCTAACCCTCACCCTAACCCTAACCCTAACCCTAAGCTACCCTTGACTGCTTCTGCCTCCAATAGATTTCCTAAGCACTAGTGTTTTAAGGAACAGGTTAAAAAGAGAATCCTAATGTGATTTCTTGATAATGGGTGTGTTCCTTATTTTCTCCTCGTGTCTAAACTCTTCTCCATGGCTGGACCCCCAAATAATATTCCTTTACGTGCTAAGGGGTATCTAGAGAGTGTGATAGGTTTAATAACTACCCCCACCCTAACGCGTACCCTAACCCTAACCCCTACCCTAACCCTAACGCGTACCCTAATCCTAACCCGTACCCTAAACCGAGCCCTAACCCTAACACTAACCCTAACCCTAACCCTAACCCATACCCTATGCCCTACCCGAACCCCTCCCCGAACCCGTACCCTAAGCCGTACCCTAACCCTCACCCTAACCCTACCCTAACCCTAACCCTAACCCTAAGCTACCCTTGACTGCTTCTGCCTCCAATAGATTTCCTAAGCACTAGTGTTTTAAGGAACAGGTTAAAAAGAGAATCCTAAAGTGATTTCTTGATAATGGGTGTGTTCCTTATCTTCTCCTAGTGTCTAAACTCTTCTCCATGGCTGGACCCCCAAATAATATTCCTTTACGTGCTAACGGGTATCTAGAGAGTGGGATAGGTTTAATAACTAACCTCACCCTATCGCATACCCTAACCCTAACACCTACCCTAACACTAACGCGTACCCTAATCCTAACCCATACCCTAAACCGAGCCCTAAACCTAACACTAACCCTAACCCTAACCCTAACCCATACCCTACGCCCTACCCGAACCCCTCCCCGAACCCGTACCCTAAGCCGTACCCTAACCCTCACCCTAACCCTAACCCTAACCCTAAGCTACCCTTGACGGCTTCTGCCTCCAATAGATTTCCTAAGCACTAGTGTTTTAAGGAACTGGTTAAAAACAGAATCCTAATGTGATTTCTTGATAATGGGTGTGTTCCTTATCTTCTCCTCGTGTCTAAACTCTTCTCCATGGCTGGACCCCCAAATAATATTCCTTTACGTGCTAAGGGGTATCTAGAGAGTGTGATAGGTTTAATAACTACACCCACCCTAACGCGTACCCTAACCCTAAACCCTACCCTAACCCTAACGCGTACACTAATCCTAACCCGTACCCTAAACCGAGCCCTAACCCTAACACTAGCCCTAACCCTAACCCTAACCCATACCCTACGCCCTACCCGAACCCCTCCCCGAACCCGTACCCTAAGCCGTACCCTAACCCTCACCCTAACCCTAACCCTAACCCTAAGCTACCCTTGACTGCTTCTGCCTCCAATAGATTTCCTAAGCACTAGTGTTTTAAGGAACAGGTTAAAAAGAGAATCCTAAAGTGATTTCTTGATAATGGGTGTGTTCCTTATCTTCTCCTAGTGTCTAAACTCTTCTCCATGGCTGGACCCCCAAATAATATTCATTTACGTGCTAACGGGTATCTAGAGAGTGGGATAGGTTTAATAACTAACCTCACCCTATCGCATACCCTAACCCTAACACCTACCCTAACACTAACGCGTACCCTAATCCTAACCCATACCCTAAACCGAGCCCTAAACCTAACACTAACCCTAACCCTAACCCTAACCCATACCCTACGCCCTACCCGAACCCCTCCCCGAACCCGTACCCTAAGCCGTACCCTAACCCTCACCCTAACCCTAACCCTAACCCTAAGCTACCCTTGACGGCTTCTGCCTCCAATAGATTTCCTAAGCACTAGTGTTTTAAGGAACTGGTTAAAAACAGAATCCTAATGTGATTTCTTGATAATGGGTGTGTTCCTTATCTTCTCCTCGTGTCTAAACTCTTCTCCATGGCTGGACCCCCAAATAATATTCCTTTACGTGCTAAGGGGTATCTAGAGAGTGTGATAGGTTTAATAACTACACCCACCCTAACGCGTACCCTAACCCTAACCCCTACCCTAACCCTAACGCGTACCCTAATCCTAACCCGTACCCTAAACCGAGCCCTAACCCTAACACTAGCCCTAACCCTAACCCTAACCCATACCCTACGCCCTACCCGAACCCCTCCCCGAACCCGTACCCTAAGCCGTACCCTAACCCTCACCCTAACCCTAACCCTAACCCTAAGCTACCCTTGACTGCTTCTGCCTCCAATAGATTTCCTAAGCACTAGTGTTTTAAGGAACAGGTTAAAAAGAGAATCCTAATGTGATTTCTTGATAATGGGTGTGTTCCTTATCTTCTCCTATTGTCTAAACTCTTCTCCATGGCTGGACCCCCAAATAATATTCCTTTACGTGCTAACGGGTATCTAGAGAGTGGGATAGGTTTAATAACTAACCTCACCCTATCGCGTACCCTAACCCTAACACCTACCCTAACACTAACGCGTACCCTAATCCTAACCCGTACCCTAAACCGAGCCCTAAACCTAACACTAACCCTAACCCTAACCCTAACCCATACCCTACGCCCTACCCGAACCCCTCCCCGAACCCGTACCCTAAGCCGTACCCTAACCCTCACCCTAACCCTAACCCTAACCCTAAGCTACCCTTGACGGCTTCTGCCTCAAATTGATTTCCTAAGCACTAGTGTTTTAAGGAACTGGTTAAAAACAGAATCCTAATGTGATTTCTTGATAATGGGTGTGTTCCTTATCTTCTCCTCGTGTCTAAACTCTTCTCCATGGCTGGACCCCCAAATAATATTCCTTTACGTGCTAAGGGGTATCTAGAGAGTGTGATAGGTTTAATAACTACACCCACCCTAACGCGTACCCTAACCCTAACCCCTACCCTAACCCTAACACGTACCCTAATCCTAACCCATACCCTAAACCGAGCCCTAACCCTAACACTAACCCTAACGCTAATCCTAACCCATACCCTACGCACTACCCGAACCCCTCCCCGAACCCGTACCCTAAGCCATACCCTAACCCTCACCCTAACCCTAACCCTAACCCTAAGCTACCCTTGACTGCTTCTGCCTCCAATAGATTTCCTAAGCACTAGTGTTTTAAGGAACAGGTTAAAAAGAGAATCCTAATGTGATTTCTTGATAATGGGTGTGTTCCTTATCTTCTCCTATTGTCTAAACTCTTCTCCATGGCTGGACCCCCAAATAATATTCCTTTACGTGCTAACGGGTATCTAGAGAGTGGGATAGGTTTAATAACTAACCTCACCCTATTGCGTACCCTAACCCTAACACCTACCCTAACACTAACGCGTACCCTAATCCTAACCCGTACCCTAAACCGAGCCCTAACCCTAACCCTAGCCCTAACCCTAACCCTAACCCATACCCTACGCCCTACCCGAACCCCTCCCCGAACCCGTACCCTAAGCCGTACCCTAACCCTCACCCTAACCCTAACCCTAACCCTAAGCTACCCTTGACTGCTTCTGCCTCCAATAGATTTCCTAAGCACTAGTGTTTTAAGGAACAGGTTAAAAAGAGAATCCTAATGTGATTTCTTGATAATGGGTGTGTTCCTTATCTTCTCCTCGTGTCTAAACTCTTCTCCATGGCTGGACCCCCAAATAATATTCCTTTATGTGCTAAGGGGTATCTAGAGAGTGTGATAGGTTTAATAACTACCCTCACCCTAACACGTACCCTAACCCTAACCCCTACCCTAACCCTAACGTGTTCCCTAATCCTAACCCGTACCTAAACCGAGCCCTAAACCTAACACTAACCCTAACCCTAACCCTAACAAATACCCTATGCCCTACCCGAACCCCTCCCCGAACCCGAACCCTAAGCCATACCCTAGCCCTCACCCTAACCCTAACCCTATCCCTAAGCTACTCTTGACTGCTTCTGCCTCCAATAGATTTCCTAAGCACTAGTGTTTTAAGGAACAGCTTAAAAAGAGAATCCTAATGTGATTTCTTGATAATGGGTGTGTTCCTTATCTTCTCCTCGTGTCTAAACTCTTCTCCATGGCTGGACCCCCAAATAATATTCCTTTACGTGCTAAGGGGTATCTAGAGAGTGTGATAGGTTTAATAACTACCCTCACCCTAACGCGTACCCTAACCCTAACCCCTACCCTAACCCTAACGCGTACCCTAATCCTAACCCGTACCCTAAACCGAGCCCTAACCCTAACACTAGCCCTAACCCTAACCCTAACCCATACCCTACGCCCTACCCGAACCCCTCCCCGAACCCGTACCCTAAGCCGTACCCTAACCCTCACCCTAACCCTAACCCTAACCCTAAGCTACCCTTGACTGCTTCTGCCTCCAATAGATTTCCTAAGCACTAGTGTTTTAAGGAACAGGTTAAAAAGAGAATCCTAATGTGATTTCTTGATAATGGGTGTGTTCCTTATCTTCTCCTCGTGTCTAAACTCTTCTCCATGGCTGGACCCCCAAATAATATTCCTTTACGTGCTAAGGGGTATCTAGAGAGTGTGATAGGTTTAATAACTACCCCCACCCTAACGCGTACCCTAACCCTAACCCCTACCCTAACCCTAACGCGTACCCTAATCCTAACCCGTACCCTAAACCGAGCCCTAACCCTAACACTAACCCTAACCCTAACCCTAACCCATACCCTAGGCCCTACCCGAACCCCTCCCCGAACCCGTACCCTAAGCCATACCCTAACCCTCACCCTAACCCTAACCCTAACCCTAAGCTACCCTTGACTGCTTCTGCCTCCAATAGATTTCCTAAGCACTAGTGTTTTAAGGAACAGGTTAAAAAGAGAATCCTAATGTGATTTCTTGATAATGGGTGTGTTCCTTATCTTCTCCTAGTGTCTAAACTCTTCTCCATGGCTGGACCCCCAAATAATATTCCTTTACGTGCTAAGGGGTATCTAGAGAGTGGGATAGGTTTAATAACTAACCTCACCCTATCACGTACCCTAACCCTAACACCTACCCTAACACTAACGCGTACCCTAATCCTAACCCGTACCCTAAACCGAGCCCTAACCCCAACACTAACCCTAACCATAACACTAACCCATACACTACGCCCTACCCGAACCCCTCCCCGAACCCGTACCCTAAGCCATACCCTAACCCTCACCCTAACCCTAACCCTAACCCTAACACTAACCCTAAGCTACCCTTGACTGCTTCTGCCTCCAATAGATTTCCTAAGCACTAGTGTTTTAAGTAACAGGTTAAAAAGAGAATCCTAATGTGATTTCTTGATAATGGGTGTGTTCCTTATATTCTCCTCGTGTCTAAACTCTTCTCCAAGGCTGGACCCCCAAATAATATTGTTTTACGTGCTAAGGGGTATCTAGAGAGTGTGATAGGTTTAATAACTACCCCCACCCTAACGCGTACCCTAACCCTAACCCCTACCCTAACCCTAACGCGTACCCTAATCCTAACCCGTACCCTAAACCGAGCCCTAACCCTAACACTAACCCTAACCCTAACCATAACCCATACCCTACGCCCTACCCGAACCCCTCCCTGAACCCGTACCCTAAGCCATACCTTAACCCTCACCCTAACCCTAACACTAACCCTAAGCTACCCTTGACTGCTTCTGCCTCCAATAGATTTCCTAAGCACTAGTGTTTTAAGGAACAGGTTAAAAAGAGAATCCTAATGTGATTTCGTGATAATGGGTGTGTTCCTTATCTTCTCCTAGGGTCTAAACTCTTCTCCATGGCTGGACCCCCAATAATATTCCTGTACGTGCTAAGGGGTATCTAGAGCGTGGAATAGGTTTAATAACTACCCTCACCCTAACGCGTACACTAACCCTAACACGTACCCTAATCCTAACCCGTACCCTAAACCGAGCCCTAACCCTAACACTAACCCTAACCCTAACCCTAACCCATACCCTACGCCCTACCCGAACCCCTCCCCGAACCCGTGCCCTAAGCCGTACCATAACCCTCACCCTAACCCTAACCCTAACCCTAAGCTACCCTTGACTGCTTCTGCCTCCAATAGATTTCCTAAGCACTAGTGTTTTAAGGAACATGTTAAAAAGAGAATCCTAATGTGATTTCTTGATAATGGGTGTGTTCCTTATCTTCTCCTCGTGTCTAAACTCTTCTCCATGGATGGACCCCCAAATAATATTCCTTTATGTGCTAAGGGGTATCTAGAGAATGTGATAGGTTTAATAACTATCCTCACCCTATCGCGTACCCTAACCCTAACCCCAACCCTAACCCTAACGCGTACCCTAATCCTAACCCGTACCCTAAACCGAGCCCTACTCCTAACACTAACCCTAACCCTAACCCTAACCCATACCCTATGCCCTACCCGAACCCCTCCCCGAACCCGTACCCTAAGCCATACCCTAGCCCTCACCCTAACCCAAACCCTAACCCTAAGCTACCCTTGACTGCTTCTGCCTCCAATAGATTTCCTAAGCACTAGTGTTTTAAGGAACAGGTTAAAAAGAGAATCCTAATGTGATTTTGTGATAATGGGTGTGTTCCTTATCTTCTCCTAGTGTCTAAACTCTTCTCCATGGCTGGACCCCCAAATAATATTCCTTTACGTGCTAAGGGGTATCTAGAGAGTGGGATAGGTTTAATAACTACCCTCACCCTAATGCGTACCCTAACCCTAACCCCTACCCTAACCCTAACGCGTACCCTAATCCTAACCCATACCCTACGCCCTTCCCGAACCCGTCCCCGAACCCGTACCCTAACCCTCACCCTAACCCTAACCCTAACCCTAAGCTACCCTTGACTGCTTCTGCCTCCAATAGATTTCCTCAGCACTAGTGTTTTAAGGAATAGGTTAAAAAGAGAATCCTAATGTGATTTCTTTATAATGGGTGTGATCTTTATCTTATCCTAGTGTCGAAACTCTTCTCCATGGCTGGACCCCAAAATAATATTCCTTTACGTGCTAAGGGGTATCTACAGAGTGGGATAGGTTTAATAACTACCCTAACCCTAATGCGTACCCTAACCCTAACCCCTACCGTAACACTAACTCATACACTAATCCTAAACCGTACCCTAAACCGAGCCCTAACCCTAACACTAACCATAACCCTAACCCATACCCTACGCCCTACCCGAACCCCTCACCTAAACCGTACCCTAAGCCGTACCCTAACCCTAACCCTAATGCTAAGCTACCCTTGACTGCTTCTGCCTGCAATAGATTTCCTAAACAGTAGTGTTTTAAAAAACAGGTTCAAAAGAGAATCCTAATGTGACTTCTTGATAATGGGTGTGTTCCTTATCTTATCTTGGTGTCTAAACTCTTCTCCATGGCTGGACCCCCAAATAATATTCTTTTACGTCCTAAGGGGTATCTAGAGAGTGGGATAGGTTTAATAACTACCCTCACCCTAAAGCGTACCCTAATCCTAACCCCTACCCTAACCCTAACGCATACCCTAATCCTAACCCATACCATAAACCGAGACCTAACCCTAACACTAACAATAACCCTAACCCTAACCCATACCCTACGCCGTACCCGAACCCCTTCCCGAACCCGTACCCTAAGCCGTACCCTAACCCTCACCCTAACCCTAACCCTAACCCTAAGCTACCCTTGACTGCTTCTCCCTCCAATAGATTTCCTAAGCACTAGTGTTTTAAGGAACAGGTTAAAAAGAGAATCCTAATGTGATTTCGTGATAATGGGTGTGTTCCTTATCTTCTCCTAGTGTCTAAACTCTTCTCCATGGCTGGACCCCCAATAATATTCCTGTACGTGCTAAGGGGTATCTAGAGAGTGGAATAGGTTTAATAACTACCCTCACCCTAACGCGTAAACTAACCCTAACACGTACCCTAATCCTAACCCGTACCCTAAACCGAGCCCTAACCCTAACACTAACCCTAACCCTAACCCTAACCCATACCCTACGCCCTACCCGAACACCACCCCGAACCAGTGCCCTAAGCCGTACCCTAACCCTCACCCTAACCCTAACCCTAACCCTAAGCTACCCTTGACGGCTTCTGCCTCCAATAGATTTCCTAAGCACTAGTGTTTTAAGGAACATGTTAAAAAGAGAATTCTAATGTGATTTCTTGATAATGGGTGTGTTCCTTATCTTCTCCTCGTGTCTAAACTCTTCTCCATGGATGGACCCCCAAATAATATTCCTTTATGTGCTAAGGGGTATCTAGAGAGTGTGATAGGTTTAATAACTACCCTCACCCTATCGCGTACCCTAACCCTAACCCCTACCCTAACCCTAACACGTACCCTATTCCTAACCCGTACCCTAAACCGAGCCCTAACCCTAACACTAACCCTAACCCTAACCCTAACCCATACCCTACGCCCTACCCGAACCCCTCCCTGAACCCGTACCCTAAGCCATACCCTAACCCTCACCCTAACCCTAACACTAACCCTAAGCTACCCTTGACTGCTTCTGCCTCCAATAGATTTCCTAAGCACTAGTGTTTTAAGGAACAGGTTAAAAAGAGAATCCTAATGTGATTTCGTGATAATGGGTGTGTTCCTTATCTTCTCCTAGTGTCTAAACTCTTCTCCATGGCTGGACCCCCAATAATATTCCTGTACGTGCTAAGGGGTATCTAGAGAGTGGGATAGGTTTAATAACTACCCTCACCCTAATGCGTACCCTAACCCTAACCCCTACCCTAACCCTAACGCGTACCCTAATCCTAACCCATACCCTACGCCCTTCCCGAACCCGTCCCCGAACCCGTACCCTAACCGTCACCCTAACCCTAACCCTAACCCTAAGCTACCCTTGACTGCTTCTGCCTCCAATAGATTTCCTCAGCACTAGTGTTTTAAGGAATAGGTTAAAAAGAGAATCCTAATGTGATTTCTTTATAATGGGTGTGATCTTTATCTTATCCTAGTGTCGAAACTCTTCTCCATGGCTGGACCCCAAAATAATATTCCTTTACGTGCTAAGGGGTATCTACAGAGTGAGATAGGTTTAATAACTACCCTAACCCTAATGCGTACCCTAACCCTAACCCCTACCGTAACACTAACGCATACACTAATCCTAAACCGTACCCTAAACCGAGACCTAACCCTAACACTAACCCTAACCCTAACCCTAACCCATACCCTACGCCCTACCCGAACCCCTCACCTAACCCGTACCCTAAGCCGTACCCTAACCCTAACCCTAATGCTAAGCTACCCTTGACTGCTTCTGCCTGCAATAGATTTCCTAAACAGTAGTGTTTTAAAAAAAAGGTTCAAAAGAGAATCCTAATGTGACTTCTTGATAATAGGTGTGATCCTTATCTTATCCTGGTGTCTAAACTCTTCTCCATGGCTGGACCCCCAATAATATTCTTTTACGTTCTAAGGGGTATCTAGAGAGTGGGATAGGTTTAATAACTACCCTGACCCTAACGCGTACACTAACCCTAACACGTACCCTAATCCTAACCTGTACCCTAAACCGAGCCCTAACCCTAACACTAACCCTAACCCTAACCCTAACCCATACCCTACGCCCTACCCGAACCCCTCCCCGAACCCTTATCGTAAGCCGTACCCTAACCCTCACCCTAACCCTAACCCTAACCCTAAGCTACCCTTGACGGCTTCTGCCTCCAAAAGATTTCCTAAGCACTAGTGATTTAAGGAACAGGTTAAAAAGAGAATTCTAATGTGATTTATTGATAATGGGTGTGTTCCTTATCTTCTCCTCGTGTCTAAACTCTTCTCCATGGCTGGACCCCCAAATAATATTCCTTTACGTGCTAAGGGGTATCTAGAGAGTGGGATAGGTTTAAAAACTACCCTCACCCTAACGCGTACCCTAACCCTAACCCCTACCCTAACCCTAACGCATACCCTAATCCTAACCCGTACCCTAAACCGAGCCCTAACCCTAACACTAGCCCTAACCCTAACCCTAACCCATACCCTACGCCCTACCCGAACCCCTCCCCGAACCCTTATCGTAAGCCGTACCCTAACCCTCACCCTAACCCTAACCCTAACCCTAAGCTTCCCTTGACGGCTTCTGCCTCCAATAGATTTCCTAAGCACTAGTGTTTTAAGGAACTGGTTAAAAAGAGAATCCTAATGTGATTTCTTGACAATGGGTGTGTTCCTTATCTTCTCCTCGTGTCTAAACTCTTCTCCATGGCTGGACCCCCAAATAATATTCCTTTACGTGCTAAGGGGTATCTAGAGAGTGTGATAGGTTTAATAACTACACCCACCCTAACGCGTACCCTAACCCTAACCCCTACCCTAACCCTAACACGTACCCTAATCCTAACCCGTACCCTAAACCGAGCCCTAACCCTAACACTAACCCTAACCCTAACCCTAACCCATACCCTACGCCCTACCCGAACACCTCCCCGAACCCGTACCCTAAGCCATACCCTAACCCTCACCCTAACCCTAACCCTAACCCTAAGCTACCCTTGACGGCTTCTGCCTCCAATAGATTTCCTAAGCACGAGTGTTTTAAGGAACAGGTTAAAAAGAGAATCCTAATGTGATTTCTTGATAATGGGTGTGTTCCTTATCTTCTCCTCGTGTCTAAACTCTTCTCCATGGCTGGACCCCCAAATAATATTCCTTTACGTGCTAACGGGTATCTAGAGAGTGGGATAGGTTTAATAACTAACCTCACCCTATCGCGTACCCTAACCCTAACACCTACCCTAACACTAACGCGTACCCTAATCCTAACCCGTACCCTAAACCGAGCCCTAACCCTAACACTAACCCTAACCCTAACCCTAACCCATACCCTACGCCCTACCCGAACCCCTCCCCGAACCCGTACCCTAAGCCATACCCTAACCCTCACCCTAACCCTAACCCTAACCCTAAGCTACCCTTGACTGCTTCTGCCTCCAATAGATTTCCTAAGCACTAGTGTTTTAAGGAACAGGTTAAAAAGAGAATCCTAATGTGATTTCTTGATAATGGGTGTGTTCCTTATCTTCTCCTCGTGTCTAAACTCTTCTCCATGGCTGGACCCCCAAATAATATTCCTTTACGTGCTAAGGGGTATCTAGAGAGTGTGATAGGTTTAATAACTACCCCCACCCTAACGCGTACCCTAACCCTAACCCCTACCCTAACCCTAACGCGTACCCTAATCCTAACCCGTAACCTAAACCGAGCCCTAACCCTAACACTAACCCTAACCCTAACCCTAACCCATACCCTACGCCCTACCCGAACCCCTCCCCGAACCCGTACCCTAAGCCATACCCTAACCCTCACCCTAACCCTAACCCTAACCCTAAGCTACCCTTGACTGCTTCTGCCTCCAATAGATTTCCTAAGCACTAGTGTTTTAAGGAACAGGTTAAAAAGAGAATCCTAATGTGATTTCTTGATAATGGGTGTGTTCCGTATCTTCTCCTAGTGTCTAAACTCTTCTCCATGGATGGACCCCAAAATAATATTCCTTTACGTGCTAAGGGGTATCTACAGAGTGGGATAGGTTTAATAACTAACCTCAGCCTATCGCGTACCCTAACCCTAACACCTACCCTAACACTAACGCGTACCCTAATCCTAACCCGTACCCTATACCGAGCCCTAACCCTAACACTAACCCTAACCATAACCCTAATCCATACCCTACGCCCTACCCGAACCCCTCCCCGAACCCGTACCCTAAGCCATACCCTAACCCTCACCCTAACCCTAACCCTAACCCTAAGCTACGCTTGACTGCTTCTGCCTCCAATAGATTTCCTAAGCACTATTGTTTTAAGTAACAGGTTAAAAAGAGAATCCTAATGTGATTTCTTGATAATGGGTGTGTTCCTTATATTCTCCTCGTGTCTAAACTCTTCTCCAAGGCTGGACCCCCAAATAATATTCTTTTACGTGCTAAGGGGTATCTAGAGAGTGGAATAGGTTTAATAACTACCCTCACCCTAACGCGTACACTAACCCTAACACGTACCCTAATCCTAACCCGTACCCTAAACCGAGCCCTAACCCTAACACTAACCCTAACCCTAACCCTAACCCATACCCTACGCCCTACCCGAACCCCTCCCCGAACCCGTGCCCTAAGCCGTACCCTAACCCTAACCCTAACCCTAAGCTACCCTTGACGGCTTCTGCCTCCAATAGATTTCCTAAGCACTAGTGTTTTAAGGAACATGTTAAAAAGAGAATCCTAATGTGATTTCTTGATAATGGGTGTGTTCCTTATCTTCTCCTCGTGTCTAAACTCTTCTACATGGATGGACCCCCAAATAATATTCCTTTACGTGCTAAGGGGTATCTAGAGAGTGTGATAGGTTTAATAACTACCCCCACCCTAATGCGTACCCTAACCCTAACCCCTACCCTAACCCTAACGCGTACCCCAATCCTAACCCGTACCCTAAACCGAGCCCTAACCCTAACACTAACCCTAACCCTAACCCTAACCCATACCCTACGCCCTACCCGAACCCCTCCCCGAACCCGTACCCTAAGCCATACCCTAACACTCACCCTAACCCTAAGCTACCCTTGACTGCTTCTGCCTCCAATAGATTTCCAAAGCACTAGTGTTTTAAGGAACAGGTTAAAAAGAGAATCCTAAAGTGATTTCTTGATAATGGGTGTGTTCCTTATCTTCTCCTAGTGTCTAAACTCTTCTCCATGGCTGGACCCCCAAATAATATTCCTTTACGTGCTAACGGGTATCTAGAGAGTGGGATAGGTTTAATAACTAACCTCACCCTATCGCATACCCTAACCCTAACACCTACCCTAACACTAACGCGTACCCTAATCCTAACCCATACCCTAAACCGAGCCCTAAACCTAACACTAACCCTAACCCTAACCCTAACCCATACCCTACGCCCTACCCGAACCCCTCCCCGAACCCGTACCCTAAGCCGTACCCTAACCCTCACCCTAACCCTAACCCTAACCCTAAGCTACCCTTGACGGCTTCTGCCTCCAAAAGATTTCCTAAGCACTAGTGATTTAAGGAACAGGTTAAAAAGAGAATTCTAATGTGATTTATTGATAATGGGTGTGTTCCTTATCTTCTCCTCGTGTCTAAACTCTTCTCCATGGCTGGACCCCCAAATAATATTCCTTTACGTGCTAAGGGGTATCTAGAGAGTGGGATAGGTTTAATAACTACCCTCACCCTAACGCGTACCCTAACCCTAACCCCTACCCTAACCCTAACGCATACCCTAATCCTAACCCGTACCCTAAACCGAGCCCTAACCCTAACACTAGCCCTAACCCTAACCCTAACCCATACCCTACGCCCTACCCGAACCCCTCCCCGAACCCTTATCGTAAGCCGTACCCTAACCCTCACCCTAACCCTAACCCTAACCCTAAGCTACCCTTGACGGCTTCTGCCTCCAATAGATTTCCTAAGCACTAGTGTTTTAAGGAACTGGTTAAAAAGACAATCCTAATGTGATTTCTTGATAATGGGTGTGTTCCTTATCTTCTCCTCGTGTCTAAACTCTTCTCCATGGCTGGACCCCCAAATAATATTCCTTTACGTGCTAAGGGGTATCTAGAGAGTGTGATAGGTTTAATAACTACCCCCACCCTAACGCGTACCCTAACCCTAACCCCTACCCGAACCCTAACGCGTACCCTAATCCTAACCCGTACCCTAAACCGAGCCCTAACCCTAACACTAACCCTAATCATAACCCTAACCCATACCCTACGCCCTACCCGAACCCCTCCCCGAACCCGTACCCTAAGCCGTACCCTAACCCTCACCCTAACCCTAACCCTAACCCTAAGCTACCCTTGACTGCTTCTGCCTCCAATAGATTTCCTAAGCACTAGTGTTTTAAGGAACAGGTTAAAAAGAGAATCCTAATGTGATTTCTTGATAATGGGTGTGTTCCTTATTTTCTCCTCGTGTCTAAACTCTTCTCCATGGCTGGACCCCCAAATAATATTCCTTTACGTGCTAAGGGGTATCTAGAGAGTGTGATAGGTTTAATAACTACCCCCACCCTAACGCGTACCCTAACCCTAACCCCTACCCTAACCCTAACGCGTACCCTAATCCTAACCCGTACCCTAAACCGAGCCCTAACCCTAACACTAACCCTAACCCTAACCCTAACCCATACCCTATGCCCTACCCGAACCCCTCCCCGAACCCGTACCCTAAGCCGTACCCTAACCCTCACCCTAACCCTACCCTAACCCTAACCCTAACCCTAAGCTACCCTTGACTGCTTCTGCCTCCAATAGATTTCCTAAGCACTAGTGTTTTAAGGAACAGGTTAAAAAGAGAATCCTAAAGTGATTTCTTGATAATGGGTGTGTTCCTTATCTTCTCCTAGTGTCTAAACTCTTCTCCATGGCTGGACCCCCAAATAATATTCCTTTACGTGCTAACGGGTATCTAGAGAGTGGGATAGGTTTAATAACTAACCTCACCCTATCGCATACCCTAACCCTAACACCTACCCTAACACTAACGCGTACCCTAATCCTAACCCATACCCTAAACCGAGCCCTAAACCTAACACTAACCCTAACCCTAACCCTAACCCATACCCTACGCCCTACCCGAACCCCTCCCCGAACCCGTACCCTAAGCCGTACCCTAACCCTCACCCTAACCCTAACCCTAACCCTAAGCTACCCTTGACGGCTTCTGCCTCCAATAGATTTCCTAAGCACTAGTGTTTTAAGGAACTGGTTAAAAACAGAATCCTAATGTGATTTCTTGATAATGGGTGTGTTCCTTAACTTCTCCTCGTGTCTAAACTCTTCTCCATGGCTGGACCCCCAAATAATATTCCTTTACGTGCTAAGGGGTATCTAGAGAGTGTGATAGGTTTAATAACTACACCCACCCTAACGCGTACCCTAACCCTAAACCCTACCCTAACCCTAACGCGTACACTAATCCTAACCCGTACCCTAAACCGAGCCCTAACCCTAACACTAGCCCTAACCCTAACCCTAACCCATACCCTACGCCCTACCCGAACCCCTCCCCGAACCCGTACCCTACGCCGTACCCTAACCCTCACCCTAACCCTAACCCTAACCCTAAGCTACCCTTGACTGCTTCTGCCTCCAATAGATTTCCTAAGCACTAGTGTTTTAAGGAACAGGTTAAAAAGAGAATCCTAAAGTGATTTCTTGATAATGGGTGTGTTCCTTATCTTCTCCTAGTGTCTAAACTCTTCTCCATGGCTGGACCCCCAAATAATATTCCTTTACGTGCTAACGGGTATCTAGAGAGTGGGATAGGTTTAATAACTAACCTCACCCTATCGCATACCCTAACCCTAACACCTACCCTAACACTAACGCGTACCCTAATCCTAACCCATACCCTAAACCGAGCCCTAAACCTAACACTAACCCTAACCCTAACCCTAACCCATACCCTACGCCCTACCCGAACCCCTCCCCGAACCCGTACCCTAAGCCGTACCCTAACCCTCACCCTAACCCTAACCCTAACCCTAAGCTACCCTTGACGGCTTCTGCCTCCAATAGATTTCCTAAGCACTAGTGTTTTAAGGAACTGGTTAAAAACAGAATCCTAATGTGATTTCTTGATAATGGGTGTGTTCCTTATCTTCTCCTCGTGTCTAAACTCTTCTCCATGGCTGGACCCCCAAATAATATTCCTTTACGTGCTAAGGGGTATCTAGAGAGTGTGATAGGTTTAATAACTACACCCACCCTAACGCGTACCCTAACCCTAACCCCTACCCTAACCCTAACGCGTACCCTAATCCTAACCCGTACCCTAAACCGAGCCCTAACCCTAACACTAGCCCTAACCCTAACCCTAACCCATACCCTACGCCCTACCCGAACCCCTCCCCGAACCCGTACCCTAAGCCGTACCCTAACCCTCACCCTAACCCTAACCCTAACCCTAAGCTACCCTTGACTGCTTCTGCCTCCAATAGATTTCCTAAGCACTAGTGTTTTAAGGAACAGGTTAAAAAGAGAATCCTAATGTGATTTCTTGATAATGGGTGTGTTCCTTATCTTCTCCTATTGTCTAAACTCTTCTCCATGGCTGGACCCCCAAATAATATTCCTTTACGTGCTAACGGGTATCTAGAGAGTGGGATAGGTTTAATAACTAACCTCACCCTATCGCGTACCCTAACCCTAACACCTACCCTAACACTAACGCGTACCCTAATCCTAACCCGTACCCTAAACCGAGCCCTAAACCTAACACTAACCCTAACCCTAACCCTAACCCATACCCTACGCCCTACCCGAACCCCTCCCCGAACCCGTACCCTAAGCCGTACCCTAACCCTCACCCTAACCCTAACCCTAACCCTAAGCTACCCTTGACGGCTTCTGCCTCAAATTGATTTCCTAAGCACTAGTGTTTTAAGGAACTGGTTAAAAACAGAATCCTAATGTGATTTCTTGATAATGGGTGTGTTCCTTATCTTCTCCTCGTGTCTAAACTCTTCTCCATGGCTGGACCCCCAAATAATATTCCTTTACGTGCTAAGGGGTATCTAGAGAGTGTGATAGGTTTAATAACTACACCCACCCTAACGCGTACCCTAACCCTAACCCCTACCCTAACCCTAACACGTACCCTAATCCTAACCCATACCCTAAACCGAGCCCTAACCCTAACACTAACCCTAACGCTAATCCTAACCCATACCCTACGCACTACCCGAACCCCTCCCCGAACCCGTACCCTAAGCCATACCCTAACCCTCACCCTAACCCTAACCCTAACCCTAAGCTACCCTTGACTGCTTCTGCCTCCAATAGATTTCCTAAGCACTAGTGTTTTAAGGAACAGGTTAAAAAGAGAATCCTAATGTGATTTCTTGATAATGGGTGTGTTCCTTATCTTCTCCTATTGTCTAAACTCTTCTCCATGGCTGGACCCCCAAATAATATTCCTTTACGTGCTAACGGGTATCTAGAGAGTGGGATAGGTTTAATAACTAACCTCACCCTATTGCGTACCCTAACCCTAACACCTACCCTAACACTAACGCGTACCCTAATCCTAACCCGTACCCTAAACCGAGCCCTAACCCTAACCCTAGCCCTAACCCTAACCCTAACCCATACCCTACGCCCTACCCGAACCCCTCCCCGAACCCGTACCCTAAGCCGTACCCTAACCCTCACCCTAACCCTAACCCTAACCCTAAGCTACCCTTGACTGCTTCTGCCTCCAATAGATTTCCTAAGCACTAGTGTTTTAAGGAACAGGTTAAAAAGAGAATCCTAATGTGATTTCTTGATAATGGGTGTGTTCCTTATCTTCTCCTCGTGTCTAAACTCTTCTCCATGGCTGGACCCCCAAATAATATTCCTTTATGTGCTAAGGGGTATCTAGAGAGTGTGATAGGTTTAATAACTACCCTCACCCTAACACGTACCCTAACCCTAACCCCTACCCTAACCCTAACGTGTTCCCTAATCCTAACCCGTACCTAAACCGAGCCCTAACCCTAACACTAACCCTAACCCTAACCCTAACAAATACCCTATGCCCTACCCGAACCCCTCCCCGAACCCGAACCCTAAGCCATACCCTAGCCCTCACCCTAACCCTAACCCTATCCCTAAGCTACTCTTGACTGCTTCTGCCTCCAATAGATTTCCTAAGCACTAGTGTTTTAAGGAACAGCTTAAAAAGAGAATCCTAATGTGATTTCTTGATAATGGGTGTGTTCCTTATCTTCTCCTCGTGTCTAAACTCTTCTCCATGGCTGGACCCCCAAATAATATTCCTTTACGTGCTAAGGGGTATCTAGAGAGTGTGATAGGTTTAATAACTACCCTCACCCTAACGCGTACCCTAACCCTAACCCCTACCCTAACCCTAACGCGTACCCTAATCCTAACCCGTACCCTAAACCGAGCCCTAACCCTAACACTAGCCCTAACCCTAACCCTAACCCATACCCTACGCCCTACCCGAACCCCTCCCCGAACCCGTACCCTAAGCCGTACCCTAACCCTCACCCTAACCCTAACCCTAACCCTAAGCTACCCTTGACTGCTTCTGCCTCCAATAGATTTCCTAAGCACTAGTGTTTTAAGGAACAGGTTAAAAAGAGAATCCTAATGTGATTTCTTGATAATGGGTGTGTTCCTTATCTTCTCCTCGTGTCTAAACTCTTCTCCATGGCTGGACCCCCAAATAATATTCCTTTACGTGCTAAGGGGTATCTAGAGAGTGTGATAGGTTTAATAACTACCCCCACCCTAACGCGTACCCTAACCCTAACCCCTACCCTAACCCTAACGCGTACCCTAATCCTAACCCGTACCCTAAACCGAGCCCTAACCCTAACACTAACCCTAACCCTAACCCTAACCCATACCCTAGGCCCTACCCGAACCCCTCCCCGAACCCGTACCCTAAGCCATACCCTAACCCTCACCCTAACCCTAACCCTAACCCTAAGCTACCCTTGACTGCTTCTGCCTCCAATAGATTTCCTAAGCACTAGTGTTTTAAGGAACAGGTTAAAAAGAGAATCCTAATGTGATTTCTTGATAATGGGTGTGTTCCTTATCTTCTCCTAGTGTCTAAACTCTTCTCCATGGCTGGACCCCCAAATAATATTCCTTTACGTGCTAAGGGGTATCTAGAGAGTGGGATAGGTTTAATAACTAACCTCACCCTATCACGTACCCTAACCCTAACACCTACCCTAACACTAACGCGTACCCTAATCCTAACCCGTACCCTAAACCGAGCCCTAACCCCAACACTAACCCTAACCATAACACTAACCCATACACTACGCCCTACCCGAACCCCTCCCCGAACCCGTACCCTAAGCCATACCCTAACCCTCACCCTAACCCTAACCCTAACCCTAACCCTAACCCTAAGCTACCCTTGACTGCTTCTGCCTCCAATAGATTTCCTAAGCACTAGTGTTTTAAGTAACAGGTTAAAAAGAGAATCCTAATGTGATTTCTTGATAATGGGTGTGTTCCTTATATTCTCCTCGTGTCTAAACTCTTCTCCAAGGCTGGACCCCCAAATAATATTGTTTTACGTGCTAAGGGGTATCTAGAGAGTGTGATAGGTTTAATAACTACCCCCACCCTAACGCGTACCCTAACCCTAACCCCTACCCTAACCCTAACGCGTACCCTAATCCTAACCCGTACCCTAAACCGAGCCCTAAACCTAACACTAACCCTAACCCTAACCATAACCCATACCCTACGCCCTACCCGAACCCCTCCCTGAACCCGTACCCTAAGCCATACCTTAACCCTCACCCTAACCCTAACACTAACCCTAAGCTACCCTTGACTGCTTCTGCCTCCAATAGATTTCCTAAGCACTAGTGTTTTAAGGAACAGGTTAAAAAGAGAATCCTAATGTGATTTCGTGATAATGGGTGTGTTCCTTATCTTCTCCTAGGGTCTAAACTCTTCTCCATGGCTGGACCCACAATAATATTCCTGTACGTGCTAAGGGGTATCTAGAGAGTGGAATAGGTTTAATAACTACCCTCACCCTAACGCGTACACTAACCCTAACACGTACCCTAATCCTAACCCGTACCCTAAACCGAGCCCTAACCCTAACACTAACCCTAACCCTAACCCTAACCCATACCCTACGCCCTACCCGAACCCCTCCCCGAACCCGTGCCCTAAGCCGTACCATAACCCTCACCCTAACCCTAACCCTAACCCTAAGCTACCCTTGACTGCTTCTGCCTCCAATAGATTTCCTAAGCACTAGTGTTTTAAGGAACATGTTAAAAAGAGAATCCTAATGTGATTTCTTGATAATGGGTGTGTTCCTTATCTTCTCCTCGTGTCTAAACTCTTCTCCATGGATGGACCCCCAAATAATATTCCTTTATGTGCTAAGGGGTATCTAGAGAATGTGATAGGTTTAATAACTACCCTCACCCTATCGCGTACCCTAACCCTAACCCCAACCCTAACCCTAACGCGTACCCTAATCCTAACCCGTACCCTAAACCGAGCCCTACTCCTAACACTAACCCTAACCCTAACCCTAACCCATACCCTATGCCCTACCCGAACCCCTCCCCGAACCCGTACCCTAAGCCATACCCTAGCCCTCACCCTAACCCAAACCCTAACCCTAAGCTACCCTTGACTGCTTCTGCCTCCAATAGATTTCCTAAGCACTAGTGTTTTAAGGAACAGGTTAAAAAGAGAATCCTAATGTGATTTTGTGATAATGGGTGTGTTCCTTATCTTCTCCTAGTGTCTAAACTCTTCTCCATGGCTGGACCCCCAAATAATATTCCTTTACGTGCTAAGGGGTATCTAGAGAGTGGGATAGGTTTAATAACTACCCTCACCCTAATGCGTACCCTAACCCTAACCCCTACCCTAACCCTAACGCGTACCCTAATCCTAACCCATACCCTACGCCCTTCCCGAACCCGTCCCCGAACCCGTACCCTAACCCTCACCCTAACCCTAACCCTAACCCTAAGCTACCCTTGACTGCTTCTGCCTCCAATAGATTTCCTCAGCACTAGTGTTTTAAGGAATAGGTTAAAAAGAGAATCCTAATGTGATTTCTTTATAATGGGTGTGATCTTTATCTTATCCTAGTGTCGAAACTCTTCTCCATGGCTGGACCCCAAAATAATATTCCTTTACGTGCTAAGGGGTATCTACAGAGTGGGATAGGTTTAATAACTACCCTAACCCTAATGCGTACCCTAACCCTAACCCCTACCGTAACACTAACTCATACACTAATCCTAAACCGTACCCTAAACCGAGCCCTAACCCTAACACTAACCATAACCCTAACCCATACCCTACGCCCTACCCGAACCCCTCACCTAAACCGTACCCTAAGCCGTACCCTAACCCTAACCCTAATGCTAAGCTACCCTTGACTGCTTCTGCCTGCAATAGATTTCCTAAACAGTAGTGTTTTAAAAAACAGGTTCAAAAGAGAATCCTAATGTGACTTCTTGATAATGGGTGTGTTCCTTATCTTATCTTGGTGTCTAAACTCTTCTCCATGGCTGGACCCCCAAATAATATTCTTTTACGTCCTAAGGGGTATCTAGAGAGTGGGATAGGTTTAATAACTACCCTCACCCTAAAGCGTACCCTAATCCTAACCCCTACCCTAACCCTAACGCATACCCTAATCCTAACCCATACCATAAACCGAGACCTAACCCTAACACTAACAATAACCCTAACCCTAACCCATACCCTACGCCGTACCCGAACCCCTTCCCGAAACCGTACCCTAAGCCGTACCCTAACCCTCACCCTAACCCTAACCCTAACCCTAAGCTACCCTTGACTGCTTCTCCCTCCAATAGATTTCCTAAGCACTAGTGTTTTAAGGAACAGGTTAAAAAGAGAATCCTAATGTGATTTCGTGATAATGGGTGTGTTCCTTATCTTCTCCTAGTGTCTAAACTCTTCTCCATGGCTGGACCCCCAATAATATTCCTGTACGTGCTAAGGGGTATCTAGAGAGTGGAATAGGTTTAATAACTACCCTCACCCTAACGCGTAAACTAACCCTAACACGTACCCTAATCCTAACCCGTACCCTAAACCGAGCCCTAACCCTAACACTAACCCTAACCCTAACCCTAACCCATACCCTACGCCCTACCCGAACACCACCCCGAACCAGTGCCCTAAGCCGTACCCTAACCCTCACCCTAACCCTAACCCTAACCCTAAGCTACCCTTGACGGCTTCTGCCTCCAATAGATTTCCTAAGCACTAGTGTTTTAAGGAACATGTTAAAAAGAGAATTCTAATGTGATTTCTTGATAATGGGTGTGTTCCTTATCTTCTCCTCGTGTCTAAACTCTTCTCCATGGATGGACCCCCAAATAATATTCCTTTATGTGCTAAGGGGTATCTAGAGAGTGTGATAGGTTTAATAACTACCCTCACCCTATCGCGTACCCTAACCCTAACCCCTACCCTAACCCTAACACGTACCCTATTCCTAACCCGTACCCTAAACCGAGCCCTAATCCTAACACTAACCCTAACCCTAACCCTAACCCATACCCTACGCCCTACCCGAACCCCTCCCTGAACCCGTACCCTAAGCCATACCCTAACCCTCACCCTAACCCTAACACTAACCCTAAGCTACCCTTGACTGCTTCTGCCTCCAATAGATTTCCTAAGCACTAGTGTTTTAAGGAACAGGTTAAAAAGAGAATCCTAATGTGATTTCGTGATAATGGGTGTGTTCCTTATCTTCTCCTAGTGTCTAAACTCTTCTCCATGGCTGGACCCCCAATAATATTCCTGTACGTGCTAAGGGGTATCTAGAGAGTGGGATAGGTTTAATAACTACCCTCACCCTAATGCGTACCCTAACCCTAACCCCTACCCTAACCCTAACGCGTACCCTAATCCTAACCCATACCCTACGCCCTTCCCGAACCCGTCCCCGAACCCGTACCCTAACCGTCACCCTAACCCTAACCCTAACCCTAAGCTACCCTTGACTGCTTCTGCCTCCAATAGATTTCCTCAGCACTAGTGTTTTAAGGAATAGGTTAAAAAGAGAATCCTAATGTGATTTCTTTATAATGGGTGTGATCTTTATCTTATCCTAGTGTCGAAACTCTTCTCCATGGCTGGACCCCAAAATAATATTCCTTTACGTGCTAAGGGGTATCTACAGAGTGGGATAGGTTTAATAACTACCCTAACCCTAATGCGTACCCTAACCCTAACCCCTACCGTAACACTAACGCATACACTAATCCTAAACCGTACCCTAAACCGAGACCTAACCCTAACACTAACCCTAACCCTAACCCTAACCCATACCCTACGCCCTACCCGAACCCCTCACCTAACCCGTACCCTAAGCCGTACCCTAACCCTAACCCTAATGCTAAGCTACCCTTGACTGCTTCTGCCTGCAATAGATTTCCTAAACAGTAGTGTTTTAAAAAAAAGGTTCAAAAGAGAATCCTAATGTGACTTCTTGATAATAGGTGTGATCCTTATCTTATCCTGGTGTCTAAACTCTTCTCCATGGCTGGACCCCCAATAATATTCTTTTACGTTCTAAGGGGTATCTAGAGAGTGGGATAGGTTTAATAACTACCCTGACCCTAACGCGTACACTAACCCTAACACGTACCCTAATCCTAACCTGTACCCTAAACCGAGCCCTAACCCTAACACTAACCCTAACCCTAACCCTAACCCATACCCTACGCCCTACCCGAACCCCTCCCCGAACCCTTATCGTAAGCCGTACCCTAACCCTCACCCTAACCCTAACCCTAACCCTAAGCTACCCTTGACGGCTTCTGCCTCCAAAAGATTTCCTAAGCACTAGTGATTTAAGGAACAGGTTAAAAAGAGAATTCTAATGTGATTTATTGATAATGGGTGTGTTCCTTATCTTCTCCTCGTGTCTAAACTCTTCTCCATGGCTGGACCCCCAAATAATATTCCTTTACGTGCTAAGGGGTATCTAGAGAGTGGGATAGGTTTAAAAACTACCCTCACCCTAACGCGTACCCTAACCCTAACCCCTACCCTAACCCTAACGCATACCCTAATCCTAACCCGTACCCTAAACCGAGCCCTAACCCTAACACTAGCCCTAACCCTAACCCTAACCCATACCCTACGCCCTACCCGAACCCCTCCCCGAACCCTTATCGTAAGCCGTACCCTAACCCTCACCCTAACCCTAACCCTAACCCTAAGCTTCCCTTGACGGCTTCTGCCTCCAATAGATTTCCTAAGCACTAGTGTTTTAAGGAACTGGTTAAAAAGAGAATCCTAATGTGATTTCTTGACAATGGGTGTGTTCCTTATCTTCTCCTCGTGTCTAAACTCTTCTCCATGGCTGCAGCCCCAAATAATATTCCTTTACGTGCTAAGGGGTATCTAGAGAGTGTGATAGGTTTAATAACTACACCCACCCTAACGCGTACCCTAACCCTAACCCCTACCCTAACCCTAACACGTACCCTAATCCTAACCCGTACCCTAAACCGAGCCCTAACCCTAACACTAACCCTAACCCTAACCCTAACCCATACCCTACGCCCTACCCGAACACCTCCCCGAACCCGTACCCTAAGCCATACCCTAACCCTCACCCTAACCCTAACCCTAACCCTAAGCTACCCTTGACGGCTTCTGCCTCCAATAGATTTCCTAAGCACGAGTGTTTTAAGGAACAGGTTAAAAAGAGAATCCTAATGTGATTTCTTGATAATGGGTGTGTTCCTTATCTTCTCCTCGTGTCTAAACTCTTCTCCATGGCTGGACCCCCAAATAATATTCCTTTACGTGCTAACGGGTATCTAGAGAGTGGGATAGGTTTAATAACTAACCTCACCCTATCGCGTACCCTAACCCTAACACCTACCCTAACACTAACGCGTACCCTAATCCTAACCCGTACCCTAAACCGAGCCCTAACCCTAACACTAACCCTAACCCTAACCCTAACCCATACCCTACGCCCTACCCGAACCCCTCCCCGAACCCGTACCCTAAGCCATACCCTAACCCTCACCCTAACCCTAACCCTAACCCTAAGCTACCCTTGACTGCTTCTGCCTCCAATAGATTTCCTAAGCACTAGTGTTTTAAGGAACAGGTTAAAAAGAGAATCCTAATGTGATTTCTTGATAATGGGTGTGTTCCTTATCTTCTCCTCGTGTCTAAACTCTTCTCCATGGCTGGACCCCCAAATAATATTCCTTTACGTGCTAAGGGGTATCTAGAGAGTGTGATAGGTTTAATAACTACCCCCACCCTAACGCGTACCCTAACCCTAACCCCTACCCTAACCCTAACGCGTACCCTAATCCTAACCCGTAACCTAAACCGAGCCCTAACCCTAACACTAACCCTAACCCTAACCCTAACCCATACCCTACGCCCTACCCGAACCCCTCCCCGAACCCGTACCCTAAGCCATACCCTAACCCTCACCCTAACCCTAACCCTAACCCTAAGCTACCCTTGACTGCTTCTGCCTCCAATAGATTTCCTAAGCACTAGTGTTTTAAGGAACAGGTTAAAAAGAGAATCCTAATGTGATTTCTTGATAATGGGTGTGTTCCGTATCTTCTCCTAGTGTCTAAACTCTTCTCCATGGATGGACCCCAAAATAATATTCCTTTACGTGCTAAGGGGTATCTACAGAGTGGGATAGGTTTAATAACTAACCTCAGCCTATCGCGTACCCTAACCCTAACACCTACCCTAACACTAACGCGTACCCTAATCCTAACCCGTACCCTATACCGAGCCCTAACCCTAACACTAACCCTAACCATAACCCTAATCCATACCCTACGCCCTACCCGAACCCCTCCCCGAACCCGTACCCTAAGCCATACCCTAACCCTCACCCTAACCCTAACCCTAACCCTAAGCTACGCTTGACTGCTTCTGCCTCCAATAGATTTCCTAAGCACTATTGTTTTAAGTAACAGGTTAAAAAGAGAATCCTAATGTGATTTCTTGATAATGGGTGTGTTCCTTATATTCTCCTCGTGTCTAAACTCTTCTCCAAGGCTGGACCCCCAAATAATATTCTTTTACGTGCTAAGGGGTATCTAGAGAGTGGAATAGGTTTAATAACTACCCTCACCCGAACGCGTACACTAACCCTAACACGTACCCTAATCCTAACCCGTACCCTAAACCGAGCCCTAACCCTAACACTAACCCTAACCCTAACCCTAACCCATACCCTACGCCCTACCCGAACCCCTCCCCGAACCCGTGCCCTAAGCCGTACCCTAACCCTAACCCTAACCCTAAGCTACCCTTGACGGCTTCTGCCTCCAATAGATTTCCTAAGCACTAGTGTTTTAAGGAACATGTTAAAAAGAGAATCCTAATGTGATTTCTTGATAATGGGTGTGTTCCTTATCTTCTCCTCGTGTCTAAACTCTTCTACATGGATGGACCCCCAAATAATATTCCTTTATGTGCTAAGGGGTATCTAGAGAGTGTGATAGGTTTAATAACTACCCTCACCCTATCGCGTACCCTAACCCTAACCCCAACCCTAACCCTAACGCATACCCTAATCCTAACCCGTACCCTAAACCGAGCCCTAATCCTAACACTAACCCTAACCCTAACCCTAACCCATACCCTACGCCCTACCCGAACCCCTTCCCGAACCCGTACCCTAAGCCATACCCTAGCCCTCACCCTAACCCAAACCCTAACCCTAAGCTTCCCTTGACTGCTTCTGCCTCCAATAGATTTCCTAAGCACTAGTGTTTTAAGGAACAGGTTAAAAAGAGAATCCTAATGTGATTTCGTGATAATGGGTGTGTTCCTTATCTTCTCCTAGTGTCTAAACTCTTCTCCATGGCTGGACCCCCAAATAATATTCCTTTACGTGCTAAGGGGTATCTAGAGAGTGGGATAGGTTTAATAACTACCCTCACCCTAATGCGTACCCTAACCCTAACCCCTACCCTAACCCTAACGCGTACCCTAATCCTAACCCATACCCTACGCCCTTCCCGAACCCGTCCCCGAACCCGTACCCTAACCCTCACCCTAACCCTAACCCTAACCCTAAGCTACCCTTGACTGCTTCTGCCTCCAATAGATTTCCTCAGCACTAGTGTTTTAAGGAATAGGTTAAAAAGAGAATCCTAATGTGATTTCTTTATAATGGGTGTGATCTTTATCTTATCCTAGTGTCGAAACTCTTCTCCATGGCTGGACCCCAAAATAATATTCCTTTACGTGCTAAGGGGTATCTACAGAGTGGGATAGGTTTAATAACTACCCTAACCCTAATGCGTACCCTAACCCTAACACCTACCCTAACACTAACGCATACACTAATCCTAAACCGTACCCTAAACCGAGCCCTAAACCTAACAGTAACCCTAACCCTAACCCTAACCCATACCCTACGCCCTACCCGAACCCCTCACCTAACCCGTACCCTAAGCCGTACCCTAACCCTAACCCTAATGCTAAGCTACCCTTGATTGCTTCTGCCTGCAATAGATTTCCTAAACAGTAGTGTTTTAAAAAACAGGTTCAAAAGAGAATCCTAATGTGACTTCTTGATAATGGGTGTGTTCCTTATCTTATCCTGGTGTCTAAACTCTTCTCCATGGCTGGACCCCCAAATAATATTCTTTTACGTCCGAAGGGGTATCTAGAGAGTGGGATAGGTTTAATAACTACCCTCACCCTAACGCGTACCCTAACCCTAACCCCTACGCTGACCCTAACGCATACCCTAATCCTAACCCATACCATAAACCGAGACCTAACCCTAACACTAACAATAACCCTAACCCTAACCCATACCCTACGCCGTACCCGAACCCCTTCCCGAACCCGTACCCTAAGCCGTACCCTAACCCTCACCCTAACCCTAACCCGAACCCTAAGCTACCCTTGACTGCTTCTGCCTCCAATAGATTTCCTAAGCACTAGTGTTTTAAGGAACAGGTTAAAAAGAGAATCCTAATGTGATTTCGTGATAATGGGTGTGTTCCTTATCTTCTCCTAGTGTCTAAACTCTTCTCCATGGCTGGACCCCCAAATAATATTCCTTTACGTGCTAAGGGGTATCTAGAGAGTGGGATAGGTTTAATAACTACCCTCACCCTAACGCGTACCCTAACCCTAACCGCTATCCTAACCCTAACGAGTACCCTAATCCTAACCCATACCCTAAACCGAGCCCTAACCCTAACACTAACCCTAACCCTAACCCTAACCCATACCCTACGCCCTACCCGAATCCCTCCCCGAACCCGTACCCTAAGCCGTACCCTAACCCTCACCCTAACCCTAACCCTAACCCTAAGCTACCCTTGAGTGCTTCTGCCTCCAATAGATTTCCTAACCACTAGTGTTTTAAGGAACAGTTTAAAAAGAGAATCATATTGTGATTTCTTGATAATGGGTGTGTTCCTTATCTTCTCCTAGTGTCTAAACCCTTCTCCATGGCTGGACCCCCAAATAATATTCCTTTACGTGCTAAGGGGTATCTAGAGAGTGTGATAGGTTTAATAACTACCCCCACCCTAACGCGTACCCTAACCCTAACCACTACCCTAACACTAACGCGTACCCTAATCCTAACCCGTACCCTAAACCGAGCCCTAACCCTAACACTAACCCTAAACCTAACCCTAACCCATACCCTACGCCCTACCCGAACCCCTCCCCGAACCCGTACCCTAAGCCATACCCTAACCCTCACCCTAACCCTAACCCTAACCCTAAGCTACCCTTGACTGCTTCTGCCTCCAATAGATTTCCTAAGCACTAGTGTTTTAAGGAACAGGTTAAAAAGAGAATCCTAATGTGATTTCGTGATAATGGGTGTGTTCCTTATCTTCTCCTAGTGTCTAAACTCTTCTCTATGGCTGGACCCCCAATAATATTCCTGTACGTGCTAAGGGGTATCTAGAGAGTGGGATAGGTTTAATAACTACCCTCACCCTAACGCGTACACTAACCCTAATGCGTACACTAATCCTAACCCGTACCCTAAACCGAGCCCTAACCCTAACACTAACCCTAACCCTAACCCTAACCCATACCCTACGCCCTACCCGAACCCCTCCCCGAAACCGTGCCCTAAGCCGTACCCTAACCCTCACCCTAAACCTAACCCTAACCCTAACCCTAAGCTACCCTTGACGGCTTCTGCCTCCAATAGATTTCCTAAGCACTAGTGTTTTAAGGAACATGTTAAAAAGAGAATCCTAATGTGATTTCTTGATAATGGGTGTGTTCCTTATCTTCTCCTCGTGTCTAAACTCTTCTCCATGGCTGGACCCCCAAATAATATTCCTTTACGTGCTGAGGGGTATCTAGAGAGTGGGATAGGTTTAATAACTAACCTCACCCTAACGCGTACCCTAACCCTAACCCCTACCCTAACACTAACGCGTACCCTAATCCTAACCCGTACCCTAAACCGAGCCCTAACCCTAACACTAACCCTAACCCTAACCCTAACCCATACCCTACGCCCTACCCGAACCCCTCCCCGAACCCGTACCCTAAGCCATACCCTAACCCTCACCCTAACCCTAACCCTAACCCTAAGCTACCCTTGACTGCTTCTGCCTCCAATAGATTTCCTAAGCACTAGTGTTTTAAGGAACAGGTTAAAAAGAGAATCCTAATGTGATTTCTTGATAATGGGTGTGTTCCTTATCTTCTCCTCGTGTCTAAACTCTTCTCCATGGCTGGACCCCCAAATAATATTCCTTTACGTGCTAAGGGGTATCTAGAGAGTGTGATAGGTTTAATAACTACCCCCACCCTAACGCGTACCCTAACCCTAACCCCTACCCTAACCCTAACGCGTACCCTAATCCTAACCCGTACCCTAAACCGAGCCCTAACCCTAACACTAACCCTAACCCTAACCCTAACCCATACCCTACGCCCTACCCGAACCCCTCCCCGAACCCGTACCCTAAGCCATACCCTAACCCTCACCCTAACCCTAACCCTAACCCTAAGCTACCCTTGACTGCTTCTGCCTCCAATAGATTTCCTAAGCACTAGTGTTTTAAGGAACAGGTTAAAAAGAGAATCCTAATGTGATTTCTTGATAATGGGTGTGTTCCGTATCTTCTCCTAGTGTCTAAACTCTTCTCCATGGATGGACCCCAAAATAATATTCCTTTACGTGCTAAGGGGTATCTACAGAGTGGGATAGGTTTAATAACTAACCTCAGCCTATCGCGTACCCTAACCCTAACACCTACCCTAACACTAACGCGTACCCTAATCCTAACCCGTACCCTATACCGAGACCTAACCCTAACACTAACCCTAACCATAACCCTAATCCATACCCTACGCCCTACCCGAACCCCTCCCCGAACCCGTACCCTAAGCCATACCCTAACCCTCACCCTAACCCTAACCCTAACCCTAAGCTACGCTTGACTGCTTCTGCCTCCAATAGATTTCCTAAGCACTATTGTTTTAAGTAACAGGTTAAAAAGAGAATCCTAATGTGATTTCTTGATAATGGGTGTGTTCCTTATATTCTCCTCGTGTCTAAACTCTTCTCCAAGGCTGGACCCCCAAATAATATTCTTTTACGTGCTAAGGGGTATCTAGAGAGTGGAATAGGTTTAATAACTACCCTCACCCTAACGCGTACACTAACCCTAACACGTACCCTAATCCTAACCCGTACCCTAAACCGAGCCCTAACCCTAACACTAACCCTAACCCTAACCCTAACCCATACCCTACGCCCTACCCGAACCCCTCCCCGAACCCGTGCCCTAAGCCGTACCCTAACCCTAACCCTAACCCTAAGCTACCCTTGACGGCTTCTGCCTCCAATAGATTTCCTAAGCACTAGTGATTTAAGGAACAGGTTAAAAAGAGAATCCTAATGTGATTTCTTGATAATGGGTGTGTTCCTTACCTTCTCCTCTTGTCTAAACTCTTTTCCATGGCTGGACCCCCAAATAATATTCCTTTACGTGCTAAGGGGTATCTAGAGAGTGTTATAGGTTTAATAACTACCCTCACCCTAACGTGTACCCTAACCCTAACCCCTACCCTAACCCTAACGTGTACCCTAATCCTAACCCGTACCCCAAACCGAGCCCTAACCCTAACACTAGCCCTAACCCTAACCCTAACCCATACCCTACGCCCTACCCGAACCCCTCACCGAACCCGTAACCTAAGCCATACCCTAACCCTCACCCTAACCCTAACCCTAACCCTAAGCTACCCTTGACTGCTTCTGCCTCCAATAGATTTCCTAAGCACTAGTGTTTTAAGGAACAGGTTAAAAAGAGAATCCTAATGTGATTTCTTGAAAATGGGTGTGTTCCTTATCTTCTCCTCGTGTCTAAACTCTTCTCCATGGCTGGACCCCCAAATAATATTCCTTTACGTGCTAAGGGGTATCTAGAGAGTGTGATAGGTTTAATAACTACCCTCACCCTAACACGTACCCTAACCCTAACCCCTACCCTAACCCTAACGCGTTCCCTAATCCTAACCCGTACCCTAAACCGAGCCCTAACCCTAACACTAACCCTAACCCTAACCCTAACCCATACCCTACGCCCTACCCGAACCCCTCCCCGAACCCGTACCCTAAGCCATACCCTAGCCCTCACCCTAACCCTAACCCTAACCCTAAGCTACCCTTGACTGCTTCTGACTCCAATAGATTTCCTAAGCACTAGTGTTTTAAGGAACAGGTTAAAAAGAGAATCCTAATGTGATTCCGTGATAATGGGTGTGTTCCTTATCTTCTCCTAGTGTCTAAACTCTTCTCCATGGCTGGACCCCCAAATAATATTCCTATACGTGCTAAGGGGTATCTAGAGAGTGGGATAGGTTTATTAACTACCCTCACCATAACGCGTACCCTAACCCTAACCGCTACCCTAACCCTAGCGCGTACCCTAATCCTAACCCGTACCCTAAACCGAGCCCTAACCCTAACACTAACTCAAACCCTAACCCTAACCCATACTCTACGCCCTACCCGAACCCCTCCCTGAACCCGTACCCTAAACCGTACCCTAACCCTCACCCTAACCCTAACCCTAACCCTAAGCTACCCTTGACTGCTTCTGCCTCCAATAGATTTCCTAAGCACTAGTGTTTTAAGGAACAGGTTAAAAAGAGAATCCTAATGTGATTTCGTGATAATGGGTGTGTTCCTTATCTTCTCCTAGTGTCTAAACCCTTCTCCATGGCTGGACCCCCAAATAATATTCCTTTACGTGCTAAGGGGTATCTAGAGAGTGGGATAGGTTTAATAACTACCCTCACCCTAAAGCGTACCCTAACCCTAACCCCTACCCTAACACTAACGCGTACCCTAATCCTAACCCGAACCCTTAACCGAGCCCTAACCCTAACACAAACCCTAACCCTAACTCTAACCCATACCCTACGCCCTACCCGAATCCCTCCCCGAACCCGTACCCTAAGCCGTACCCTAACCCTCACCCTAACCCTAACCCTAACCCTAAGCTACCCTTGACGGCTTCTGCCTCCAATAGATTTCCTAAGCACTAGTGATTTAAGGAACAGGTTAAAAAGAGAATCCTAATGTGATTTCTTGATAATGGGTGTGTTCCTTATCTTCTCCTCTTGTCTAAACTCTTTTCCATGGCTGGACCCCCAAATAATATTCCTTTACGTGCTAAGGGGTATCTAGAGAGTGTGATAGGTTTAATAACTACCCTCACCCTAACGTGTACCCTAACCCTAACCCCTACCCTAACCCTAACGCGTACCCTAATCCTAACCCGTACCCCAAACCGAGCCCTAACCCTAACACTAGCCCTAACCCTAACCCTAACCCATACCCTACGCCCTACCCGAACCCCTCCCCGAACCCGTACCCTAAGCCATACCCTAACCCTCACCCTAACCCTAACCCTAACCCTAAGCTACCCTTGACTGCTTCTGCCTCCAATAGATTTCCTAAGCACTAGTGTTTTAAGGAACAGGTTAAAAAGAGAATCCTAATGTGATTTCTTGATAATGGGTGTGTTCCTTATCTTCTCCTCGTGTCTAAACTCTTCTCCATGGCTGGACCCCCAAATAATATTCCTTTACGTGCTAAGGGGTATCTAGAGAGTGGGATAGGTTTAATAACTACCCTCACCCTAACGCGTACCCTAACCCTAACCCCTACCCTAACCCTAACGCGTACCCTAATCCTAACCCATACCCTAAACCGAGCCCTAACCCTAACACTAACTCTAACCCTAACCCTAACACATACCCTACGCCCTACCCGAACCCCTCCCTGAACCCGTACCCTAAACCGTACCCTAACCCTCACCCTAACCCTAACCCTAACCCTAAGCTACCCTTGACGGCTTCTGCCTCCAATAGATTTCCTAAGCACTAGTGATTTAAGGAACAGGTTAAAAAGAGAATCCTAATGTGATTTCTTGATAATGGGTGTGTTCCTTATCTTCTCCTCGTGTCTAAACTCTTCTCCATGGCTGGACCCCCAAATAATATTCCTTTACGTGCTAAGGGGTATCTAGAGAGTGGGATAGGTTTAATAACTACCCTCACCCTAATGCGTACCCTAACCCTAACCCCTACCCTAACCCTAACGCATACCCTAATCCTAACCCGTACCCTAAACCGAGCCCTAACCCTAACACTAGCCCTAACCCTAACCCTAACCCATACCCTACGCCCTACCCGAACCCCTCCCCGAACCCGTACCCTAAGCCGTACCCTAACCCTCACCCTAACCCTAACCATAACCCTAAGCTACCCTTGACTGCTTCTGCCTCCAATAGATTTCCTAACCACTAGTGTTTTAAGGAACAGTTTAAAAAGAGAATCATATTGTGATTTCTTGATAATGGGTGTGTTCCTTATCTTCTCCTAGTGTCTAAACCCTTCTCCATGGCTGGACGCCCAAATAATATTCCTTTACGTGCTAAGGGGTATCTAGAGAGTGGGATAGGTTTAATAACTACCCTCACCCTAAACCGTACCCTAACCCTAACCCCTACCCTAACACTAAAGCGTACCCTAATCCTAACCCGTACCCTAAACCGAGCCCTAACCCTAACACTAACCCTAACCCTAACTCTAACCCATACCCTACGCCCTACCTGAACCCCTCCCCGAACCCGTACCCTAAGCCGTACCCTAACCCTCACCCTAACCCTAACCCTAACCCTAAGCTACCCTTGACGGCTTCTGCCTCCAATAGATTTCCTAAGCACTAGTGATTTAAGGAACAGGTTAAAAAGAGAATCCTAATGTGATTTCTTGATAATGGGTGTGTTCCTTATCTTCTCCTCGTGTCCAAACTCTTCTCCAAGGATGGACCCCCAAATAATATTCCTTTACGTGCTAAGGGGTATCTAGAGAGTGTGATAGGTTTAATAACTACCCCCACCCTAAAGCGTACCCTAACCCTAACCACTACCCTAACACTAACGCGTACCCTAATCCTAACCCGTACCCTAAACCGAGCCCTAACCCTAACACTAACCCTAACCCTAACCCTAACCCATACCCTACACCCTACCCGAACCCCTCCCCGAACCCGTACCCTAAGCCATACCCTAACCCTCACCCTAACCCTAACCCTAACCCTAAGCTACCCTTGACTGCTTCTGCCTCCAATAGATTTCCTAAGCACTAGTGTTTTAAGGAACAGGTTAAAAAGAGAATCCTAATGTGATTTCGTGATAATGGGTGTGTTCCTTATCTTCTCCTAGTGTCTAAACTCTTCTCCATGGCTGGACCCCCAATAATATTCCTGTACGTGCTAAGGGGTATCTAGAGAGTGGGATAGGTTTAATAACTACCCTCACCCTAACGCGTACACTAACCCTAACGCGTACCCTAATCCTAACCCGTACCCTAAACCGAGCCCTAACCCTAACACTAACCCTAACCCTAACCCTAACCCATACCCTACGCCCTACCGAACCCCTCCCCGAACCCGTGCCCTAAGCCGTACCCTAACCCTCACTCTAAACCTAACCCTAACCCTAACCCTAAGCTACCCTTGACGGCTTCTGCCTCCAATAGATTTCCTAAGCACTAGTGTTTTAAGGAACATGTTAAAAAGAGAATCCTAATGTGATTTCTTGATAATGGGTGTGTTCCTTATCTTCTCCTCGTGTCTAAACTCTTCTCCATGGCTGGACCCCCAAATAATATTCCTTTATGTGCTAAGGGGTATCTAGAGAGTGTGATAGGTTTAATAACTACCCTCACCCTAACACGTACCCTAACCCTAACCCCTACCCTAACCCTAACGCGTACCCTAATCCTAACCCGTACCCTTAACCGAGCCCTAACCATAACACTAACCCTAACCCATACCCTACGCCCTACCCGAACCCCTCCCCGAACCCATACCGTAAGCCATACCCTAGCCCTCACCCTAACCCTAACCCTAACCCTAAGCTACCCTTGACTGCTTCTGCTTCCAATAGATTTCCTAAGCACTAGTGTTTTAAGGAACAGGTTAAAAAGAGAATCCTAATGTGTTTTCGTGATAATGGGTGTGTTCCTTATCTTCTCCTAGTGTCTAAACTCTTCTCCATGGCTGGACCCCCAAATAATATTCCTTTACGTGCTAAGGGGTATCTAGAGAGTGGGATAGGTTTAATAACTACCCTCACCCTAACGCGTACCCTAACCCTAACCCCTACCCTAACCCTAACGCGTACCCTAATCCTAACCCATACCCTAAACCGAGCCCTAACCCTAACACTAACTCTAACCCTAACCCTAACACATACCCTACGCCCTACCCGAACCCCTCCCTGAACCCGTACCCTAAACCGTACCCTAACCCTCACCCTAACCCTAACCCTAACCCTAAGCTACCCTTGACGGCTTCTGCCTCCAATAGATTTCCTAAGCACTAGTGTTTTAAGGAACAGGATAAAAAGAGAATCCTAATGTGATTTCTTGATAATGGGTGTGTTCCTTATCTTCTCCTAGTGTCTAAACTCTTCTCCATGGCTGGACCCCCAAATAATATTCCTTTACGTGCTAAGGGGTATCTAGAGAGTGGGATAGGTTTAATAACTAACCTCACCCTAACGCGTACCCTAACCCTAACTCCTACCCTAACACTAATGCGTACCCTAATCCTAACCCGTACCCTAAACCGAGCCCTAACCCTAACACTAACCCTAACCCTAACCCTAACCAATACCCTATGCCCTACCCGAACCCCTCCCCGAACCCGTACCCTAAGCCATACCCTATCCCTCACCCTAACCCTAACCCTAACCCTAAGCTACCCTTGACTGCTTCTGCCTCCAATAGATTTCCTAAGCACTAGTGTTTTAAGGAACAGGTTAAAAAGAGAATCCTAATGTGATTTCTTGATAATGGGTGTGTTCCTTATCTTCTCCTAGTGTCTAAACTCTTCTCCATGGCTGGACCCCCAAATAATATTCCTTTACGTGCTAAGGGGTATCTAGAGAGTGGGATAGGTTTAATAACTAACCTCACCCTAACGCGTACCCTAACCCTAACTCCTACCCTAACACTAACGCGTACCCTAATCCTAACCCGTACCCTAAACCGAGCCCTAACCCTAACACTAACCCTAACCCTAACCCTAACCAATACCCTACGCCCTACCCGAACCCCTCCCCGAACCCGTACCCTAAGCCATACCCTATCCCTCACCCTAACCCTAACCCTAACCCTAAGCTACCCTTGACTGCTTCTGCCTCCAATAGATTTCCTAAGCACTAGTGTTTTAAGGAACAGGTTAAAAAGAGAATCCTAATGTGATTTCTTGATAATGGGTGTGTTCCTTATCTTCTCCTCGTGTCTAAACTCTTCTCCATGGCTGGACCCCCAAATAATATTCCTTTACGTGCTAAGGGGTATCTAGAGAGTGTGATAGGTTTAATAACTACCCTCACCCTAACACGTACCCTAACCCTAACCCCTACCCTAACCCTAACGCGTTCCCTAATCCTAACCCGTACCCTAAACCGAGCCCTAACCCTAACCCTAACCCTAACCCTAACCCTAACCCATACCCTACGCCCTACCCGAACCCCTCCCCGAACCCGTACCCTAAGCCATACCCTAGCCCTCACCCTAACCCTAACCCTAACCCTAAGCTACCCTTGACTGCTTCTGCCTCCAATAGATTTCCTAAGCACTAGTGTTTTAAGGAACAGGTTAAAAAGAGAATCCTAATGTGATTCCGTGATAATGGGTGTGTTCCTTATCTTCTCCTAGTGTCTAAACTCTTCTCCATGCCTGGACCCCCAAATAATATTCCTATACGTGCTAAGGGGTATCTAGAGAGTGGGATAGGTTTATTAACTACCCTCACCCTAACGCGTACCCTAACCCTAACCGCTACACTAACCCTAGCGCGTACCCTAATCCTAACCCGTACCCTAAACCGATCCCTAACCCTAACACTAACTCTAACCCTAACCCTAACCCATACCCTACGCCCTACCCGAACCCCTCCCTGAACCCGTACCCTAAACCATACCCTAACCCTCACCCTAACCCTAACCCTAACCCTAAGCTACCCTTGACGGCTTCTGTCTCCAATAGATTTCCTAAGCACTAGTGTTTTAAGGAACAGGTTAAAAAGAGAATCCTAATGTGATTTCGTGATAATGGGTGTGTTCCTTATCTTCTCCTAGTGTCTAAACCCTTCTCCATGGCTGGACCCCCAAATAATATTCCTTTACGTGCTAAGGGGTATCTAGAGAGTGGGATAGGTTTAATAACTACCCTCACCCTAACGCGTACCCTAATCCTAACCCGAACCCTTAACCGAGCCCTAACCCTAACACTAACCCTAACCCTAACTCTAACCCATACCCTATGCCCTACCCGAATCCCTCCCCGTACCCGTACCCTAAGGGGTACCCTAACCCTCACCCTAACCCTAACCCTAACCCTAAGCTACCCTTGACGGCTTCTGCCTCCAATAGATTTCCTAAGCACTAGTGATTTAAGGAACAGGTTAAAAAGAGAATCCTAATGTGATTTCTTGATAATGGGTGTGTTCCTTATTTTCTCCTCTTGTCTAAACTCTTTTCCATGGCTGGACCCCCAAATAATATTCCTTTACGTGCTAAGGGGTATCTAGAGAGTGTGATAGGTTTAATAACTACCCTCACCCTAACGTGTACCCTAACCCTAACCCCTACCCTAACCCTAACGCGTACCCTAATCCTAACCCATACCCTACGCCCTTCCCGAACCCGTCCCCGAACCCGTACCCTAACCCTCACCCTAACCCTAACCCTAACCCTAAGCTACCCTTGACTGCTTCTGCCTCCAGTAGATTTCCTCAGCACTAGTGTTTTAAGGAATAGGTTAAAAAGAGAATCCTAATGTGATTTCTTTATAATGGGTGTGATCTTTATCTTATCCTAGTGTCGAAACTCTTCTCCATGGCTGGACCCCAAAATAATATTCCTTTACGTGCTAAGGGGTATCTACAGAGTGGGATAGGTTTAATAACTACCCTAACCCTAATGCGTACCCTAACCCTAACACCTACCCTAACACTAACGCATACACTAATCCTAAACCGTACCCTAAACCGAGCCCTAAACCTAACAGTAACCCTAACCCTAACCCTAACCCATACCCTACGCCCTACCCGAACCCCTCACCTAACCCGTACCCTAAGCCGTACCCTAACCCTAACCCTAATGCTAAGCTACCCTTGACTGCTTCTGCCTGCAATAGATTTCCTAAACAGTAGTGTTTTAAAAAACAGGTTCAAAAGAGAATCCTAATGTGACTTCTTGATAATGGGTGTGTTCCTTATCTTATCCTGGTGTCTAAACTCTTCTCCATGGCTGGACCCCCAAATAATATTCTTTTACGTCCGAAGGGGTATCTAGAGAGTGGGATAGGTTTAATAACTACCCTCACCCTAACGCGTACCCTAACCCTAACCCCTACGCTGACCCTAACGCATACCCTAATCCTAACCCATACCATAAACCGAGACCTAACCCTAACACTAACAATAACCCTAACCCTAACCCATACCCTACGCCGTACCCGAACCCCTTCCCGAACCCGTACCCTAAGGGGTACCCTAACCCTCACCCTAACCCTAACCCTAACCCTAAGCTACCCTTGACTGCTTCTGCCTCCAATAGATTTCCTAAGCACTAGTGTTTTAAGGAACAGGTTAAAAAGAGAATCCTAATGTGATTTCGTGATAATGGGTGTGTTCCTTATCTTATCCTGGTGTCTAAACTCTTCTCCATGGCTGGACCCCCAAATAATATTCCTTTACGTGCTAAGGGGTATCTAGAGAGTGGGATAGGTTTAATAACTACCCTCACCCTAACGCGTACCCTAACCCTAACCGCTATCCTAACCCTAACGAGTACCCTAATCCTAACCCATACCCTAAACCGAGCCCTAACCCTAACACTAACCCGAACCCTAACCCTAACCCATACCCTACGCCCTACCCGAACCCCTCCCCGAACCCGTACCCTAAGCCGTACCCTAACCCTCACCCTAACCCTAACCCTAGCCCTAAGCTACCCTTGAGTGCTTCTGCCTCCAATAGATTTCCTAACCACTAGTGTTTTAAGGAACAGTTTAAAAAGAGAATCATATTGTGATTTCTTGATAATGGGTGTGTTCCTTATCTTCTCCTAGTGTCTAAACCCTTCTCCATGGCTGGACCCCCAAATAATATTCCTTTACGTGCTAAGGGGTATCTAGAGAGTGTGATAGGTTTAATAACTACCCCCACCCTAACGCGTACCCTAACCCTAACCACTACCCTAACACTAACGCGTACCCTAATCCTAACCCGTACCCTAAACCGAGCCCTAACCCTAACACTAACCCTAACCCTAACCCTAACCCATACCCTACGCCCTACCCGAACCCCTCCCCGAACCCGTACCCTAAGCCATACCCTAACCCTCACCCTAACCCTAACCCTAACCCTAAGCTACCCTTGACTGCTTCTGCCTCCAATAGATTTCCTAAGCACTAGTGTTTTAAGGAACAGGTTAAAAAGAGAATCCTAATGTGATTTCGTGATAATGGGTGTGTTCCTTATCTTCTCCTAGTGTCTAAACTCTTCTCTATGGCTGGACCCCCAATAATATTCCTGTACGTGCTAAGGGGTATCTAGAGAGTGGGATAGGTTTAATAACTACCCTCACCCTAACGCGTACACTAACCCTAATGCGTACCCTAATCCTAACCCGTACCCTAAACCGAGCCCTAACCCTAACACTAACCCTAACCCTAACCCTAACCCATACCCTACGCCCTACCCGAACCCCTCCCCGAAACCGTGCCCTAAGCCGTACCCTAACCCTCACCCTAAACCTAACCCTAACCCTAACCCTAAGCTACCCTTGACGGCTTCTGCCTCCAATAGATTTCCTAAGCACTAGTGTTTTAAGGAACATGTTAAAAAGAGAATCCTAATGTGATTTCTTGATAATGGGTGTGTTCCTTATCTTCTCCTCGTGTCTAAACTCTTCTCCATGGCTGGACCCCCAAATAATATTCCTTTACGTGCTGAGGGGTATCTAGAGAGTGGGATAGGTTTAATAACTAACCTCACCCTAACGCGTACCCTAACCCTAACACCTACCCTAACACTAACGCGTACCCTAATCCTAACCCGTACCCTAAACCGAGCCCTAACCCTAACAGTAACCCTAACCCTAACCCTAACCCATACCCTACGCCCTACCCGAACCCCTCCCCGAACCCGTACCCTAAGCCATACCTATCCCTCACGCTAACCCTAACCCTAACCCTAAGCTACCCTTGACTGCTTCTGCCTCCAATAGATTTCCTAAGCACTAGTGTTTTAAGGAACAGGTTAAAAAGAGAATCCTAATGTGATTTCTTGATAATGGGTGTGTTCCTTATCTTCTCCTCGTGTCTAAACTCTTCTCCATGGCTGGACCCCCAAATAATATTCCTTTACGTGCTAAGGGGTATCTAGAGAGTGTGATAGGTTTAATAACTACCCTCACCCTAACACGTACCCTAACCCTAACCCCTACCCTAACCCTAACGCGTTCCCTAATCCTAACCCGTACCCTAAACCGAGCCCTAACCCTAACACTAACCCTAACCCTAACCCTAACCCATACCCTACGCCCTACCCGAACCCCTCCCCGAACCCGTACCCTAAGCCATACCCTAGCCCTCACCCTAACCCTAACCCTAACCCTAAGCTACCCTTGACTGCTTCTGACTCCAATAGATTTCCTAAGCACTAGTGTTTTAAGGAACAGGTTAAAAAGAGAATCCTAATGTGATTTCGTGATAATGGGTGTGTTCCTTATCTTCTCCTAGTGTCTAAACCCTTCTCCATGGCTGGACCCCCAAATAATATTCCTTTACGTGCTAAGGGGTATCTAGAGAGTGGGATAGGTTTAATAACTACCCTCACCCTAACGCGTACCCTAATCCTAACCCGAACCCTTAACCGAGCCCTAACCCTAACACTAACCCTAACCCTAACTCTAACCCATACCCTATGCCCTACCCGAATCCCTCCCCGTACCCGTACCCTAAGGGGTACCCTAACCCTCACCCTAACCCTAACCCTAACCCTAAGCTACCCTTGACGGCTTCTGCCTCCAATAGATTTCCTAAGCACTAGTGATTTAAGGAACAGGTTAAAAAGAGAATCCTAATGTGATTTCTTGATAATGGGTGTGTTCCTTATTTTCTCCTCTTGTCTAAACCCTTTTCCATGGCTGGACCCCCAAATAATATTCCTTTACGTGCTAAGGGGTATCTAGAGAGTGTGATAGGTTTAATAACTACCCTCACCCTAACGTGTACCCTAACCCTAACCCCTACCCTAACCCTAACGCGTACCCTAATCCTAACCCGTACCCCAAACCGAGCCCTAACCCTAACACTAGCCCTAACCCTAACCCTAACCCATACCCTACGCCCTACCCGAACCCCTCCCCGAACCCGTACCCTAAGCCATACCCTAACCCTCACCCTAACCCTAACCCTAACCCTAAGCTACCCTTGACTGCTTCTGCCTCCAATAGATTTCCTAAGCACTAGTGTTTTAAGGAACAGGTTAAAAAGAGAATCCTAATGTGATTTCTTGATAATGGGTGTGTTCCTTATTTTCTCCTAGTGTCTAAACTCTTCTCCATGGCTGGACCCCCAAATAACATTCCTTTACGTGCTAAGGGGTATCTAGAGAGTGGGATAGGTTTAATAACTAACCTCACCCTATCGCGTACCCTAACCCTAACCCCTACCCTAACACTAACGCGTACCCTAATCCTAACCCGTACCCTAAACCGAGCACTAATCCTAACACTAACCCTAACCCTAACCCTAACCCATAGCCTACGCACTACCCGAACACCTCCCCGAACCCGTACCCTAAGCCGTACCCTAACCCTCACCCTAACCCTAACCCTAACCCTAAGCTACCCTTGACTGCTTCTGCCTCCAATAGATTTCCTAAGCACTAGTGTTTTAAGGAACAGGTTAAAAAGAGAATCCTAATGTGATTTCTTGATAATGGGTGTATTCCTTATTTTCTCCTAGTGTCTAAACTCTTCTCCATGGCTGGACCCCCAAATAATATTCCTTTACGTGCTAAGGGGTATCTAGAGAGTGGGATAGGTTTAATAACTACCCTCACCCTAACGCGTACCCTAACCCTAACGCCTACCCTAACCCTAACGCGTACCCTAATCCTAACCCGTTACCTAAACCGAGCCCTATCCCTAACACTAGCCCTAACCCTAACCCTAACCCATACCCTACGCCCTACCCGAACCCCTCCCCGAACCCGTACCCTAAGCCGTACCCTAACCCTCACCCTAACCCTAACCCTAACCCTAAGCTACCCTTGACTGCTTCTGTCTCCAATAGATTTCCTAAGCACTAGTGTTTTAAGGAACAGGTTAAAAAGAGAATCCTAATGTGATTTCTTGATAATGGGTGTGTTCCTTATATTCTCCTCGTGTCTAAACTCTTCTCCAAGGCTGGACCCCCAAATAATATTCTTTTACGTGCTAAGGGGTATCTAGAGAGTGTGATAGGTTTAATAACTACCCCCACCCTAACGCGTACCCTAACCCTAACCCCTACCCTAACCCTAACGCGTACCCTAATCCTAACCCGTACCCTAAACCGAGCCCTAACCCTAACACTAACCCTAACCCTAACCATAACCCATACACTACGCCCTACCCGAACCCCTCCCTGAACCCGTACCCTAAGCCATACCCTAACCCTCACCCTAACCCTAACACTAACCCTAAGCTACCCTTGACTGCTTCTGCCTCCAATAGATTTCCTAAGCACTAGTGTTTTAAGGAACAGGTTAAAAAGAGAATCCTAATGTGATTTCGTGATAATGGGTGTGTTCCTTATCTTCTCCTTGTGTCTAAACTCTTCTCCATGGCTGGACCCCCAATAATATTCCTGTACGTGCTAAGGGGTATCTAGAGAGTGGAATAGGTTTAATAACTACCCTCACCCTAACGCGTACACTAACCCTAACACGTACCCTAATCCTAACCCGTACCCTAAACCGAGCCCTAACCCTAACACTAACCCTAACCCTAACCCTAACCCATACCCTACGCCCTACCCGAACCCCTCCCCGAACCCGTGCCCTAAGCCGTACCCTAACCCTAACCCTAACCCTAAGCTACCCTTGACGGCTTCTGCCTCCAATAGATTTCCTAAGCACTAGTGTTTTAAGGAACATGTTAAAAAGAGAATCCTAATGTGATTTCTTGATAATGGGTGTGTTCCTTATCTTCTCCTCGTGTCTAAACTCTTCTACATGGATGGACCCCCAAATAATATTCCTTTATGTGCTAAGGGGTATCTAGAGAGTGTGATAGGTTTAATAACTACCCTCACCCTATCGCGTACCCTAACCCTAACCCCAACCCTAACCCTAACGCGTACCCTAATCCTAACCCGTACCCTAAACCGAGCCCTAATCCTAACACTAACCCTAACCCTAACCCTAACCCATACCCTATGCCCTACCCGAACCCCTTCCCGAACCCGTACCCTAAGCCATACCCTAGCCCTCACCCTAACCCAAACCCTAACCCTAAGCTACCCTTGACTGCTTCTGCCTCCAATAGATTTCCTAAGCACTAGTGTTTTAAGGAACAGGTTAAAAAGAGAATCCTAATGTGATTTCGTGATAATGGGTGTGTTCCTTATCTTCTCCTAGTGTCTAAACTCTTCTCCATGGCTGGACCCCCAAATAATATTCCTTTACGTGCTAAGGGGTATCTAGAGAGTGGGATAGGTTTAATAACTACCCTCACCCTAATGCGTACCCTAACCCTAACCCCTACCTTAACCCTAACGCGTACCCTAATCCTAACCCATACCCTACGCCCTTCCCGAACCCGTCCCCGAACCCGTACCCTAACCCTCACCCTAACCCTAACCCTAACCCTAAGCTACCCTTGACTGCTTCTGCCTCCAATAGATTTCCTCAGCACTAGTGTTTTAAGGAATAGGTTAAAAAGAGAATCCTAATGTGATTTCTTTATAATGGGTGTGATCTTTATCTTATCCTAGTGTCGAAACTCTTCTCCATGGCTGGACCCCAAAATAATATTCCTTTACGTGCTAAGGGGTATCTACAGAGTGGGATAGGTTTAATAACTACCCTAACCCTAATGCGTACCCTAACCCTAACACCTACCCTAACACTAACGCATACACTAATCCTAAACCGTACCCTAAACCGAGCCCTAAACCTAACAGTAACCCTAACCCTAACCCTAACCCATACCCTACGCCCTACCCGAACCCCTCACCTAACCCGTACCCTAAGCCGTACCCTAACCCTAACCCTAATGCTAAGCTACCCTTGACTGCTTCTGCCTGCAATAGATTTCCTAAACAGTAGTGTTTTAAAAAACAGGTTCAAAAGAGAATCCTAATGTGACTTCTTGATAATGGGTGTGTTCCTTATCTTATCCTGGTGTCTAAACTCTTCTCCATGGCTGGACCCCCAAATAATATTCTTTTACGTCCGAAGGGGTATCTAGAGAGTGGGATAGGTTTAATAACTACCCTCACCCTAACGCGTACCCTAACCCTAACCCCTACGCTGACCCTAACGCATACCCTAATCCTAACCCATACCATAAACCGAGTCCTAACCCTAACACTAACAATAACCCTAACCCTAACCCATACCCTACGCCGTACCCGAACCCCTTCCCGAACCCGTACCCTAAGGGGTACCCTAACCCTCACCCTAACCCTAACCCTAACCCTAAGCTACCCTTGACTGCTTCTGCCTCCAATAGATTTCCTAAGCACTAGTGTTTTAAGGAACAGGTTAAAAAGAGAATCCTAATGTGATTTCGTGATAATGGGTGTGTTCCTTATCTTCTCCTAGTGTCTAAACTCTTCTCCATGGCTGGACCCCCAAATAATATTCCTTTACGTGCTAAGGGGTATCTAGAGAGTGGGATAGGTTTAATAACTACCCTCACCCTAACGCGTACCCTAACCCTAACCGCTATCCTAACCCTAACGAGTACCCTAATCCTAACCCATACCCTAAACCGAGCCCTAACCCTAACACTAACCCGAACCCTAACCCTAACCCATACCCTACGCCCTACCCGAACCCCTCCCCGAACCCGTACCCTAAGCCGTACCCTAACCCTCACCCTAACCCTAACCCTAACCCTAAGCTACCCTTGAGTGCTTCTGCCTCCAATAGATTTCCTAACCACTAGTGTTTTAAGGAACAGTTTAAAAAGAGAATCATATTGTGATTTCTTGATAATGGGTGTGTTCCTTATCTTCTCCTAGTGTCTAAACCCTTCTCCATGGCTGGACCCCCAAATAATATTCCTTTACGTGCTAAGGGGTATCTAGAGAGTGTGATAGGTTTAATAACTACCCCCACCCTAACGCGTACCCTAACCCTAACCACTACCCTAACACTAACGCGTACCCTAATCCTAACCCGTACCCTAAACCGAGCCCTAACCCTAACACTAACCCTAACCCTAACCCTAACCCATACCCTACGCCCTACCCGAACCCCTCCCCGAACCCGTACCCTAAGCCATACCCTAACCCTCACCCTAACCCTAACCCTAACCCTAAGCTACCCTTGACTGCTTCTGCCTCCAATAGATTTCCTAAGCACTAGTGTTTTAAGGAACAGGTTAAAAAGAGAATCCTAATGTGATTTCGTGATAATGGGTGTGTTCCTTATCTTCTCCTAGTGTCTAAACTCTTCTCTATGGCTGGACCCCCAATAATATTCCTGTACGTGCTAAGGGGTATCTAGAGAGTGGGATAGGTTTAATAACTACCCTCACCCTAACGCGTACACTAACCCTAATGCGTACCCTAATCCTAACCCGTACCCTAAACCGAGCCCTAACCCTAACACTAACCCTAACCCTAACCCTAACCCATACCCTACGCCCTACCCGAACCCCTCCCCGAAACCGTGCCCTAAGCCGTACCCTAACCCTCACCCTAAACCTAACCCTAACCCTAACCCTAAGCTACCCTTGACGGCTTCTGCCTCCAATAGATTTCCTAAGCACTAGTGTTTTAAGGAACATGTTAAAAAGAGAATCCTAATGTGATTTCTTGATAATGGGTGTGTTCCTTATCTTCTCCTCGTGTCTAAACTCTTCTCCATGGCTGGACCCCCAAATAATATTCCTTTACGTGCTGAGGGGTATCTAGAGAGTGGGATAGGTTTAATAACTAACCTCACCCTAACGCGTACCCTAACCCTAACACCTACCCTAACACTAACGCGTACCCTAATCCTAACCCGTACCCTAAACCGAGCCCTAACCCTAACAGTAACCCTAACCCTAACCCTAACCCATACCCTACGACCTACCCGAACCCCACCCCGAACCCGTACCCTAAGCCATACCTATCCCTCACGCTAACCCTAACCCTAACCCTAAGCTACCCTTGACTGCTTCTGCCTCCAATAGATTTCCTAAGCACTAGTGTTTTAAGGAACAGGTTAAAAAGAGAATCCTAATGTGATTTCTTGATAATGGGTGTGTTCCTTATCTTCTCCTCGTGTCTAAACTCTTCTCCATGGCTGGACCCCCAAATAATATTCCTTTACGTGCTAAGGGGTATCTAGAGAGTGTGATAGGTTTAATAACTACCCTCACCCTAACACGTACCCTAACCCTAACCCCTACCCTAACCCTAACGCGTTCCCTAATCCTAACCCGTACCCTAAACCGAGCCCTAACCCTAACACTAACCCTAACCCTAACCCTAACCCATACCCTACGCCCTACCCGAACCCCTCCCCGAACCCGTACCCTAAGCCATACCCTAGCCCTCACCCTAACCCTAACCCTAACCCTAAGCTACCCTTGACTGCTTCTGACTCCAATAGATTTCCTAAGCACTAGTGTTTTAAGGAACAGGTTAAAAAGAGAATCCTAATGTGATTCCGTGATAATGGGTGTGTTCCTTATCTTCTCCTAGTGTCTAAACTCTTCTCCATGGCTGGACCCCCAAATAATATTCCTATACGTGCTAAGGGGTATCTAGAGAGTGGGATAGGTTTATTAACTACCCTCACCATAACGCGTACCCTAACCCTAACCGCTACCCTAACCCTAGCGCGTACCCTAATCCTAACCCGTACCCTAAACCGAGCCCTAACCCTAACACTAACTCAAACCCTAACCCTAACCCATACTCTACGCCCTACCCGAACCCCTCCCTGAACCCGTACCCTAAACCGTACCCTAACCCTCACCGTAACCCTAACCCTAACCCTAAGCTACCCTTGACTGCTTCTGCCTCCAATAGATTTCCTAAGCACTAGTGTTTTAAGGAACAGGTTAAAAAGAGAATCCTAATGTGATTTCGTGATAATGGGTGTGTTCCTTATCTTCTCCTAGTATCTAAACCCTTCTCCATGGCTGGACCCCCAAATAATATTCCTTTACGTGCTAAGGGGTATCTAGAGAGTGGGATAGGTTTAATAACTACCCTCACCCTAAAGCGTACCCTAACCCTAACCCCTACCCTAACACTAACGCGTACCCTAATCCTAACCCGAACCCTTAAACGAGCCCTAACCCTAACACAAACCCTAACCCTAACTCTAACCCATACCCTACGCCCTACCCGAATCCCTCCCCGAACCCGTACCCTAAGCCGTACCCTAACCCTCACCCTAACCCTAACCCTAACCCTAAGCTACCCTTGACGGCTTCTGCCTCCAATAGATTTCCTAAGCACTAGTGATTTAAGGAACAGGTTAAAAAGAGAATCCTAATGTGATTTCTTGATAATGGGTGTGTTCCTTATCTTCTCCTCTTGTCTAAACTCTTTTCCATGGCTGGACCCCCAAATAATATTCCTTTACGTGCTAAGGGGTATCTAGAGAGTGTGATAGGTTTAATAACTACCCTCACCCTAACGTGTACCCTAACCCTAACCCCTACCCTAACCCTAACGTGTACCCTAATCCTAACCCGTACCCCAAACCGAGCCCTAACCCTAACACTAGCCCTAACCCTAACCCTAACCCATACCCTACGCCCTACCCGAACCCCTCCCCGAACCCGTACCCTAAGCCATACCCTAACACTCACCCTAACCCTAACCCTAACCCTAAGCTACCCTTGACTGCTTCTGCCTCCAATAGATTTCCTAAGCACTAGTGTTTTAAGGAACAGGTTAAAAAGAGAATCCTAATGTGATTTCTTGAAAATGGGTGTGTTCCTTATCTTCTCCTCGTGTCTAAACTCTTCTCCATGGCTGGACCCCCAAATAATATTCCTTTACGTGCTAAGGGGTATCTAGAGAGTGGGATAGGTTTAATAACTACCCTCACCCTAACACGTACCCTAACCCTAACCCCTACCCTAACCCTAACGCGTTCCCTAATCCTAACCCGTACCCTAAACCGAGCCCTAACCCTAACACTAACCCTAACCCTAAACCTAACCCATACCCTACGCCCTACCCGAACCCCTCCCCGAACCCGTACCCTAAGCCATACCCTAGCCCTCACCCTAACCCTAACCCTAACCCTAAGCTACCCTTGACTGCTTCTGACTCCAATAGATTTCCTAAGCACTAGTGTTTTAAGGAACAGGTTAAAAAGAGAATCCTAATGTGATTCCGTGATAATGGGTGTGTTCCTTATCTTCTCCTAGTGTCTAAACTCTTCTCCATGGCTGGACCCCCAAATAATATTCCTATACGTGCTAAGGGGTATCTAGAGAGTGGGATAGGTTTATTAACTACCCTCACCATAACGCGTACCCTAACCCTAACCGTAACCCTAACCCTAGCGCGTACCCTAATCCTAACCCGTACCCTAAACCGAGCCCTAACCCTAACACTAACTCAAACCCTAACCCTAACCCATACTCTACGCCCTACCCGAACCCCTCCCTGAACCCGTACCCTAAACCGTACCCTAACACTCACCCTAACCCTAACCCTAACCCTAAGCTACCCTTGACTGCTTCTGCCTCCAATAGATTTCCTAAGCACTAGTGTTTTAAGGAACAGGTTAAAAAGAGAATCCTAATGTGATTTCGTGATAATGGGTGTGTTCCTTATCTTCTCCTAGTGTCTAAACCCTTCTCCATGGCTGGACCCCCAAATAATATTCCTTTACGTGCTAAGGGGTATCTAGAGAGTGGGATAGGTTTAATAACTACCCTCACCCTAAAGCGTACCCTAACCCTAACCCCTACCCTAACACTAACGCGTACCCTAATCCTAACCCGAACCCTTAACCGAGCCCTAACCCTAACACAAACCCTAACCCTAACTCTAACCCATACCCTACGCCCTACCCGAATCCCTCCCCGAACCCGTACCCTAAGCCGTACCCTAACCCTCACCCTAACCCTAACCCTAACCCTAAGCTACCCTTGACGGCTTCTGCCTCCAATAGATTTCCTAAGCACTAGTGATTTAAGGAACAGGTTAAAAAGAGAATCCTAATGTGATTTCTTGATAATGGGTGTGTTCCTTATCTTCTCCTCTTGTCTAAACTCTTTTCCATGGCTGGACCCCCAAATAATATTCCTTTACGTGCTAAGGGGTATCTAGAGAGTGTGATAGGTTTAATAACTACCCTCACCCTAACGTGTACCCTAACCCTAACCCCTACCCTAACCCTAACGTGTACCCTAATCCTAACCCGTACCCCAAACCGAGCCCTAACCCTAACACTAGCCCTAACCCTAACCCTAACCCATACCCTACGCCCTACCCGAACCCCTCCCCGAACCCGTACCCTAAGCCATACCCTAACCCTCACCCTAACCCTAACCCTAACCCTAAGCTACCCTTGACTGCTTCTGCCTCCAATAGATTTCCTAAGCACTAGTGTTTTAAGGAACAGGTTAAAAAGAGAATCCTAATGTGATTTCTTGAAAATGGGTGTGTTCCTTATCTTCTCCTCGTGTCTAAACTCTTCTCCATGGCTGGACCCCCAAATAATATTCCTTTACGTGCTAAGGGGTATCTAGAGAGTGGGATAGGTTTAATAACTACCCTCACCCTAACACGTACCCTAACCCTAACCCCTACCCTAACCCTAACGCGTTCCCTAATCCTAACCCGTACCCTAAACCGAGCCCTAACCCTAACACTAACCCTAACCCTAACCCTAACCCATACCCTACGCCCTACCCAAACCCCTCCCCGAACCCGTACCCTAAGCCATACCCTAGCCCTCACCCTAACCCTAACCCTAACCCTAAGCTACCCTTGACTGCTTCTGACTCCAATAGATTTCCTAAGCACTAGTGTTTTAAGGAACAGGTTAAAAAGAGAATCCTAATGTGATTCCGTGATAATGGGTGTGTTCCTTATCTTCTCCTAGTGTCTAAACTCTTCTCCATGGCTGGACCCCCAAATAATATTCCTATACGTGCTAAGGGGTATCTAGAGAGTGGGATAGGTTTATTAACTACCCTCACCATAACGCGTACCCTAACCCTAACCCCTACCCTAACACTAACGCGTACCCTAATCCTAACCCGAACCCTTAACCGAGCCCTAACCCTAACACAAACCCTAACCCTAACTCTAACCCATACCCTACGCCCTACCCGAATCCCTCCCCGAACCCGTACCCTAAGCCGTACCCTAACCCTCACCCTAACCCTAACCCTAACCCTAAGCTACCCTTGACGGCTTCTGCCTCCAATAGATTTCCTAAGCACTAGTGATTTAAGGAACAGGTTAAAAAGAGAATCCTAATGTGATTTCTTGATAATGGGTGTGTTCCTTATCTTCTCCTCTTGTCTAAACTCTTTTCCATGGCTGGACCCCCAAATAATATTCCTTTACGTGCTAAGGGGTATCTAGAGAGTGTGATAGGTTTAATAACTACCCTCACCCTAACGTGTACCCTAACCCTAACCCCTACCCTAACCCTAACGCGTACCCTAATCCTAACCCGTACCCCAAACCGAGCCCTAACCCTAACACTAGCCCTAACCCTAACCCTAACCCATACCCTACGCCCTACCCGAACCCCTCCCCGAACCCGTACCCTAAGCCATACCCTAACCCTCACCCTAACCCTAACCCTAACCCTAAGCTACCCTTGACTGCTTCTGCCTCCAATAGATTTCCTAAGCACTAGTGTTTTAAGGAACAGGTTAAAAAGAGAATCCTAATGTGATTTCTTGATAATGGGTGTGTTCCTTATCTTCTCCTCGTGTCTAAACTCTTCTCCATGGCTGGACCCCCAAATAATATTCCTTTACGTGCTAAGGGGTATCTAGAGAGTGGGATAGGTTTAATAACTACCCTCACCCTAACGCGTACCCTAACCCTAACCGCTACCCTAAACCTAACGAGTACCCTAATCCTAACCTGTACCCTAAACCGAGCCCTAACCCTAACACTAACCCTAACTCTAACCCTAACCCATACCCTACGCCCTACCCGAACCCCTCCCCGAACCCGTACCCTAAGCCGTACCCTAACCCTCACCCTAACCCTAACCATAACCCTAAGCTACCCTTGACTGCTTCTGCCTCCAAAAGATTTCCTAACCACTAGTGTTTTAAGGAACAGTTTAAAAAGAGAATCATATTGTGATTTCTTGATAATGGGTGTGTTCCTTATCTTCTCCTAGTGTCTAAACCCTTCTCCATGGCTGGACGCCCAAATAATATTCCTTTACGTGCTAAGGGGTATCTAGAGAGTGGGATAGGTTTAATAACTACCCTCACCCTAAAGCGTACCCTAACCCTAACCCCTACCCTAACACTAAAGCGTACCCTAATCCTAACCCGTACCCTAAACCGAGCCCTAACCCTAACACTAACCCTAACCCTAACTCTAACCCATACCCTACGCCCTACCTGAACCCCTCCCCGAACCCGTACCCTAAGCCGTACCCTAACCCTCACCCTAACCCTAACCCTAACCCTAAGCTACCCTTGACGGCTTCTGCCTCCAATAGATTTCCTAAGCACTAGTGATTTAAGGAACAGGTTAAAAAGAGAATCCTAATGTGATTTCTTGATAATGGGTGTGTTCCTTATCTTCTCCTCGTGTCTAAACTATTCTCCAAGGCTGGACCCCCAAATAATATTCCTTTACGTGCTAAGGGGTATCTAGAGAGTGTGATAGGTTTAATAACTACCCCCACCCTAAAGCGTACCCTAACCCTAACCACTACCCTAACACTAACGCGTACCCTAATCCTAACCCGTACCCTAAACCGAGCCCTAACCCTAACACTAACCCTAACCCTAACCCTAACCCATACCCTACGCCCTACCCGAACCCCTCCCCGAACCCGTGCCCTAAGCCGTACCCTAACCCTCACTCTAAACCTAACCCTAACCCTAACCCTAAGCTACCCTTGACGGCTTCTGCCTCCAATAGATTTCCTAAGCACTAGTGTTTTAAGGAACATGTTAAAAAGAGAATCCTAATGTGATTTCTTGATAATGGGTGTGTTCCTTATCTTCTCCTCGTGTCTAAACTCTTCTCCATGGCTGGACCCCCAAATAATATTCCTTTATGTGCTAAGGGGTATCTAGAGAGTGTGATAGGTTTAATAACTACCCTCACCCTAACACGTACCCTAACCCTAACCCCTACCCTAACCCTAACGCGTACCCTAATCCTAACCCGTACCCTAAACCGAGCCCTAACCATAACACTAACCCTAACCCATACCCTACGCCCTACCCGAACCCCTCCCCGAACCCATACCGTAAGCCATACCCTAGCCCTCACCCTAACCCTAACCCTAACCCTAAGCTACCCTTGACTGCTTCTGCTTCCAATAGATTTCCTAAGCACTAGTGTTTTAAGGAACAGGTTAAAAAGAGAATCCTAATGTGTTTTCGTGATAATGGGTGTGTTCCTTATCTTCTCCTAGTGTCTAAACTCTTCTCCATGGCTGGACCCCCAAATAATATTCCTTTACGTGCTAAGGGGTATCTAGAGAGTGGGATAGGTTTAATAACTACCCTCACCCTAACGCGTACCCTAACCCTAACCCCTACCCTAACCCTAACGCGTACCCTAATCCTAACCCATACCCTAAACCGAGCCCTAACCCTAACACTAACTCTAACCCTAACCCTAACACATACCCTACGCCCTACCCGAACCCCTCCCTGAACCCGTACCCTAAACCGTACCCTAACCCTAAACCTAACCCTAACCCTAACCCTAAGCTACCCTTGACGGCTTCTGCCTCCAATAGATTTCCTAAGCACTAGTGATTTAAGGAACAGGTTAAAAAGAGAATCCTAATGTGATTTCTTGATAATGGGTGTGTTCCTTATCTTCTCCTCGTGTCTAAACTCTTCTCCATGGCTGGACCCCCAAATAATATTCCTTTACGTGCTAAGGGGTATCTAGAGAGTGGGATAGGTTTAATAACTACCCTCACCCTAATGCGTACCCTAACCCTAACCCCTACCCTAACCCTAACGCATACCCTAATCCTAACCCGTACCCTAAACCGAGCCCTAACCCTAACACTAGCCCTAACCCTAACCCTAACCCATACCCTACGCCCTACCCGAACCCCTCCCTGAACCCGTATCGTAAGCCGTACCCTAACCCTCACCCTAACCCTAACCCTAACCCTAAGCTACCCTTGACTGCTTCTGCCTCCAATAGATTTCCTAAGCACTAGTGTTTTAAGGAACAGGTTAAAAAGAGAATCCTAATGTGATTTCTTGATAATGGGTGTGTTCCTTATCTTCTCCTAGTGTCTAAACTCTTCTCCATGGCTGGACCCCCAAATAATATTCCTTTACGTGCTAAGGGGTATCTAGAGAGTGGGATAGGTTTAATAACTAACCTCACCCTAACGCGTACCCTAACCCTAACTCCTACCCTAACACTAATGCGTACCTTAATCCTAACCCGTACCCTAAACCGAGCCCTAACCCTAACACTAACCCTAACCCTAACCCTAACCAATACCCTACGCCCTACCCGAACCCCTCCCCGAACCCGTACCCTAAGCCATACCCTATCCCTCACCCTAACCCTAACCCTAACCCTAAGCTACCCTTGACTGCTTCTGCCTCCAATAGATTTCCTAAGCACTAGTGTTTTAAGGAACAGGTTAAAAAGAGAATCCTAATGTGATTTCTTGATAATGGGTGTGTTCCTTATCTTCTCCTCGTGTCTAAACTCTTCTCCATGGCTGGACCCCCAAATAATATTCCTTTACGTGCTAAGGGGTATCTAGAGAGTGTGATAGGTTTAATAACTACCCTCACCCTAACACGTACCCTAACCCTAACCCCTACCCTAACCCTAACGCGTTCCCTAATCCTAACCCGTACCCTAAACCGAGCCCTAACCCTAACACTAACCCTAACCCTAACCCTAACCCATACCCTACGCCCTACCCGAACCCCTCCCCGAACCCGTACCCTAAGCCATACCCTAGCCCTCACCCTAACCCTAACCCTAACCCTAAGCTACCCTTGACTGCTTCTGCCTCCAATAGATTTCCTAAGCACTAGTGTTTTAAGGAACAGGTTAAAAAGAGAATCCTAATGTGATTCCGTGATAATGGGTGTGTTCCTTATCTTCTCCTAGTGTCTAAACTCTTCTCCATGCCTGGACCCCCAAATAATATTCCTATACGTGCTAAGGGGTATCTAGAGAGTGGGATAGGTTTATTAACTACCCTCACCCTAACGCGTACCCTAACCCTAACCGCTACACTAACCCTAGCGCGTACCCTAATCCTAACCCGTACCCTAAACCGATCCCTAACCCTAACACTAACTCTAACCCTAACCCTAACCCATACCCTACGCCCTACCCGAACCCCTCCCTGAACCCGTACCCTAAACCATACCCTAACCCTCACCCTAACCCTAACCCTAACCCTAAGCTACCCTTGACGGCTTCTGCCTCCAATAGATTTCCTAAGCACTAGTGTTTTAAGGAACAGGTTAAAAAGAGAATCCTAATGTGATTTCGTGATAATGGGTGTGTTCCTTATCTTCTCCTAGTGTCTAAACCCTTCTCCATGGCTGGACCCCCAAATAATATTCCTTTACGTGCTAAGGGGTATCTAGAGAGTGGGATAGGTTTAATAACTACCCTCACCCTAACGCGTACCCTAATCCTAACCCGAACCCTTAACCGAGCCCTAACCCTAACACTAACCCTAACCCTAACTCTAACCCATACCCTATGCCCTACCCGAATCCCTCCCCGTACCCGTACCCTAAGGGGTACCCTAACCCTCACCCTAACCCTAACCCTAACCCTAAGCTACCCTTGACGGCTTCTGCCTCCAATAGATTTCCTAAGCACTAGTGATTTAAGGAACAGGTTAAAAAGAGAATCCTAATGTGATTTCTTGATAATGGGTGTGTTCCTTATTTTCTCCTCTTGTCTAAACTCTTTTCCATGGCTGGACCCCCAAATAATATTCCTTTACGTGCTAAGGGGTATCTAGAGAGTGTGATAGGTTTAATAACTACCCTCACCCTAACGTGTACCCTAACCCTAACCCCTACCCTAACCCTAACGCGTACCCTAATCCTAACCCGTACCCCAAACCGAGCCCTAACCCTAACACTAGCCCTAACCCTAACCCTAACCCATACCCTACGCCCTACCCGAACCCCTCCCCGAACCCGTACCCTAAGCCATACCCTAACCCTCACCCTAACCCTAACCCTAACCCTAAGCTACCCTTGACTGCTTCTGCCTCCAATAGATTTCCTAAGCACTAGTGTTTTAAGGAACAGGTTAAAAAGAGAATCCTAATGTGATTTCTTGATAATGGGTGTGTTCCTTATTTTCTCCTAGTGTCTAAACTCTTCTCCATGGCTGGACCCCCAAATAACATTCCTTTACGTGCTAAGGGGTATCTAGAGAGTGGGATAGGTTTAATAACTAACCTCACCCTATCGCGTACCCTAACCCTAACCCCTACCCTAACACTAACGCGTACCCTAATCCTAACCCGTACCCTAAACCGAGCACTAATCCTAACACTAACCCTAACCCTAACCCTAACCCATAGCCTACGCACTACCCGAACACCTCCCCGAACCCGTACCCTAAGCCGTACCCTAACCCTCACCCTAACCCTAACCCTAACCCTAAGCTACCCTTGACTGCTTCTGCCTCCAATAGATTTCCTAAGCACTAGTGTTTTAAGGAACAGGTTAAAAAGAGAATCCTAATGTGATTTCTTGATAATGGGTGTATTCCTTATTTTCTCCTAGTGTCTAAACTCTTCTCCATGGCTGGACCCCCAAATAATATTCCTTTACGTGCTAAGGGGTATCTAGAGAGTGGGATAGGTTTAATAACTACCCTCACCCTAACGCGTACCCTAACCCTAACGCCTACCCTAACCCTAACGCGTACCCTAATCCTAACCCGTTACCTAAACCGAGCCCTATCCCTAACACTAGCCCTAACCCTAACCCTAACCCATACCCTACGCCCTACCCGAACCCCTCCCCGAACCCGTACCCTAAGCCGTACCCTAACCCTCACCCTAACCCTAACCCTAACCCTAAGCTACCCTTGACTGCTTCTGCCTCCAATAGATTTCCTAAGCACTAGTGTTTTAAGGAACAGGTTAAAAAGAGAATCCTAATGTGATTTCTTGATAATGGGTGTGTTCCTTATGTTCTCCTCGTGTCTAAACTCTTCTCCAAGGCTGGACCCCCAAATAATATTCCTTTACGTGCTAAGGGGTATCAAGAGAGTGTGATAGGTTTAATAACTACCCCCACCCTAACGCGTACCCTAACCCTAACCACTACCCTAACACTAACGCGTACCCTAATCCTAACCCGTACCCTAAACCGAGCCCTAACCCTAACACTAACCCTAACCCTAACCCTAACCCATACCCTACGCCCTACCCGAACCCCTCCCCAAACCCGTACCCTAAGCCATACCCTAACCCTCACCCTAACCCTAACCCTAACCCTAAGCTACCCTTGACTGCTTCTGCCTCCAATAGATTTCCTAAGCACTAGTGTTTTAAGGAACAGGTTAAAAAGAGAATCCTAATGTGATTTCGTGATAATGGGTGTGTTCCTTATCTTCTCCTAGTGTCTAAACTCTTCTCCGTGGCTGGACCCCCAATAATATTCCTGTACGTGCTAAGGGGTATCTAGAGAGTGGGATAGGTTTAATAACTACCCTCACCCTAACGCGTACACTAACCCTAACGCGTACCCTAATCCTAACCCGTACCCTAAACCGAGCCCTAACCCTAACACTAACCCTAACCCTAACCCTAACCCATACCCTACGCCCTACCCGAACCCCTCCCCGAACCCGTGCCCTAAGCCGTACCCTAACCCTCACCCTAAACCTAACCCTAACCCTAACCCTAAGCTACCCTTGACGGCTTCTGCCTCCAATAGATTTCCTAAGCACTAGTGTTTTAAGGAACATGTTAAAAAGAGAATCCTAATGTGATTTCTTGATAATGGGTGTGTTCCTTATCTTCTCCTCGTGTCTAAACTCTTCTCCATGGCTGGACCCCCAAATAATATTCCTTTATGTGCTAAGGGGTATCTAGAGAGTGTGATAGGTTTAATAACTACCCTCACCCTAACACGTACCCTAACCCTAACCCCTACCCTAACCCTAACGCGTACCCTAATCCTAACCCGTACCCTAAACCGAGCCCTAACCATAACACTAACCCTAACCCATACCCTACGCCCTACCCGCACCCCTCCCCGAACCCGTACCGTAAGCCATACCCTAGCCCTCACCCTAACCCTATCCCTAACCCTAAGCTACCCTTGACTGCTTCTGCCTCCAATAGATTTCCTAAGCACTAGTGTTTTAAGGAACAGGTTAAAAAGAGAATCCTAATGTGATTTCTTGATAATGGGTGTGTTCCTTATCTTCTCCTAGTGTCTAAACTCTTCTCCATGGCTGGACCCCCAAATAATATTCCTTTACGTGCTAAGGGGTATCTAGAGAGTGGGATAGGTTTAATAACTAACCTCACCCTAACGCGTACCCTAACCCTAACTCCTACCCTAACACTAATGCGTACCTTAATCCTAACCCGTACCCTAAACCGAGCCCTAACCCTAACACTAACCCTAACCCTAACCCTAACCAATACCCTACGCCCTACCCGAACCCCTCCCCGAACCCGTATCCTAAGCCATACCCTATCCCTCACCCTAACCCTAACCCTAACCCTAAGCTACCCTTGACAGCTTCTGCCTCCAATAGATTTCCTAAGCACTAGTGTTTTAAGGAACAGGTTAAAAAGAGAATCCTAATGTGATTTCTTGATAATGGGTGTGTTCCTTATCTTCTCCTTGTGTCTAAACTCTTCTCCATGGCTGGACCCCCAAATAATATTCCTTTACGTGCTAAGGGGTATCTAGAGAGTGTGATAGGTTTAATAACTACCCTCACCCTAACAAGTACCCTAACCCTAACCCCTACCCTAACCCTAACGCGTTCCCTAATCCTAACCCGTACCCTAAACCGAGCCCTAACCCTAACACTAACCCTAACCCTAACCCTAACCCATACCCTACGCCCTACCCGAACCCCTCCCCGAACCCGTACCCTAAGCCATACCCTAGCCCTCACCCTAACCCTAACCCTAACCCTAAGCTACCCTTGACTGCTTCTGCCTCCAATAGATTTCCTAAGCACTAGTGTTTTAAGGAACAGGTTAAAAAGTGAATCCTAATGTGATTCCGTGATAATGGGTGTGTTCCTTATCTTCTCCTAGTGTCTAAACTCTTCTCCATGCCTGGACCCCCAAATAATATTCCTATACGTGCTAAGGGGTATCTAGAGAGTGGGATAGGTTTATTAACTACCCTCACCCTAACGCGTACCCTAACCCTAACCGCTACACTAACCCTAGCGCGTACCCTAATCCTAACCCGTACCCTAAACCGATCCCTAACCCTAACACTAACTCTAACCCTAACCCTAACCCATACCCTACGCCCTACCCGAACCCCTCCCTGAACCCGTACCCTAAACCATACCCTAACCCTCACCCTAACCCTAACCCTAACCCTAAGCTACCCTTGACGGCTTCTGCCTCCAATAGATTTCCTAAGCACTAGTGTTTTAAGGAACAGGTTAAAAAGAGAATCCTAATGTGATTTCGTGATAATGGGTGTGTTCCTTATCTTCTCCTAGTGTCTAAACCCTTCTCCATGGCTGGACCCCCAAATAATATTCCTTTACGTGCTAAGGGGTATCTAGAGAGTGGGATAGGTTTAATAACTACCCTCACCCTAACGCGTACCCTAATCCTAACCCGAACCCTTAACCGAGCCCTAACCCTAACACTAACCCTAACCCTAACTCTAACCCATACCCTATGCCCTACCCGAATCCCTCCCCGTACCCGTACCCTAAGGGGTACCCTAACCCTCACCCTAACCCTAACCCTAACCCTAAGCTACCCTTGACGGCTTCTGCCTCCAATAGATTTCCTAAGCACTAGTGATTTAAGGAACAGGTTAAAAAGAGAATCCTAATGTGATTTCTTGATAATGGGTGTGTTCCTTATTTTCTCCTCTTGTCTAAACTCTTTTCCATGGCTGGACCCCCAAATAATATTCCTTTACGTGCTAAGGGGTATCTAGAGAGTGTGATAGGTTTAATAACTACCCTCACCCTAACGTGTACCCTAACCCTAACCCCTACCCTAACCCTAACGCGTACCCTAATCCTAACCCGTACCCCAAACCGAGCCCTAACCCTAACACTAGCCCTAACCCTAACCCTAACCCATACCCTACGCCCTACCCGAACCCCTCCCCGAACCCGTACCCTAAGCCATACCCTAACCCTCACCCTAACCCTAACCCTAACCCTAAGCTACCCTTGACTGCTTCTGCCTCCAATAGATTTCCTAAGCACTAGTGTTTTAAGGAACAGGTTAAAAAGAGAATCCTAATGTGATTTCTTGATAATGGGTGTGTTCCTTATTTTCTCCTAGTGTCTAAACTCTTCTCCATGGCTGGACCCCCAAATAACATTCCTTTACGTGCTAAGGGGTATCTAGAGAGTGGGATAGGTTTAATAACTAACCTCACCCTATCGCGTACCCTAACCCTAACCCCTACCCTAACACTAACGCGTACCCTAATCCTAACCCGTACCCTAAACCGAGCACTAATCCTAACACTAACCCTAACCCTAACCCTAACCCATAGCCTACGCACTACCCGAACACCTCCCCGAACCCGTACCCTAAGCCGTACCCTAACCCTCACCCTAACCCTAACCCTAACCCTAAGCTACCCTTGACTGCTTCTGCCTCCAATAGATTTCCTAAGCACTAGTGTTTTAAGGAACAGGTTAAAAAGAGAATCCTAATGTGATTTCTTGATAATGGGTGTATTCCTTATTTTCTCCTAGTGTCTAAACTCTTCTCCATGGCTGGACCCCCAAATAATATTCCTTTACGTGCTAAGGGGTATCTAGAGAGTGGGATAGGTTTAATAACTACCCTCACCCTAACGCGTACCCTAACCCTAACGCCTACCCTAACCCTAACGCGTACCCTAATCCTAACCCGTTACCTAAACCGAGCCCTATCCCTAACACTAGCCCTAACCCTAACCCTAACCCATACAGTACGCCCTACCCGAACCCCTCCCCGAACCCGTACCCTAAGCCGTACCCTAACCCTCACCCTAACCCTAACCCTAACCCTAAGCTACCCTTGACTGCTTCTGCCTCCAATAGATTTCCTAAGCACTAGTGTTTTAAGGAACAGGTTAAAAAGAGAATCCTAATGTGATTTCTTGATAATGGGTGTGTTCCTTATATTCTCCTCGTGTCTAAACTCTTCTCCAAGGCTGGACCCCAAATAATATTCCTTTACGTGCTAAGGGGTATCAAGAGAGTGTGATAGGTTTAATAACTACCCCCACCCTAACGCGTACCCTAACCCTAACCACTACCCTAACACTAACGCGTACCCTAATCCTAACCCGTACCCTAAACCGAGCCCTAACCCTAACACTAACCCTAACCCTAACCCTAACCCATACCCTACGCCCTACCCGAACCCCTCCCCAAACCCGTACCCTAAGCCATACCCTAACCCTCACCCTAACCCTAACCCTAACCCTAAGCTACCCTTGACTGCTTCTGCCTCCAATAGATTTCCTAAGCACTAGTGTTTTAAGGAACAGGTTAAAAAGAGAATCCTAATGTGATTTCGTGATAATGGGTGTGTTCCTTATCTTCTCCTAGTGTCTAAACTCTTCTCCGTGGCTGGACCCCCAATAATATTCCTGTACGTGCTAAGGGGTATCTAGAGAGTGGGATAGGTTTAATAACTACCCTCACCCTAACGCGTACACTAACCCTAACGCGTACCCTAATCCTAACCCGTACCCTAAACCGAGCCCTAACCCTAACACTAACCCTAACCCTAACCCTAACCCATACCCTACGCCCTACCCGAACCCCTCCCCGAACCCGTGCCCTAAGCCGTACCCTAACCCTCACCCTAAACCTAACCCTAACCCTAACCCTAAGCTACCCTTGACGGCTTCTGCCTCCAATAGATTTCCTAAGCACTAGTGTTTTAAGGAACATGTTAAAAAGAGAATCCTAATGTGATTTCTTGATAATGGGTGTGTTCCTTATCTTCTCCTCGTGTCTAAACTCTTCTCCATGGCTGGACCCCCAAATAATATTCCTTTATGTGCTAAGGGGTATCTAGAGAGTGTGATAGGTTTAATAACTACCCTCACCCTAACACGTACCCTAACCCTAACCCCTACCCTAACCCTAACGCGTACCCTAATCCTAACCCGTACCCTAAACCGAGCCCTAACCATAACACTAACCCTAACCCATACCCTACGCCCTACCCGCACCCCTCCCCGAACCCGTACCGTAAGCCATACCCTAGCCCTCACCCTAACCCTATCCCTAACCCTAAGCTACCCTTGACTGCTTCTGCCTCCAATAGATTTCCTAAGCACTAGTGTTTTAAGGAACAGGTTAAAAAGAGAATCCTAATGTGTTTTCGTGATAATGGGTGTGTTCCTTATCTTCTCCTAGTGTCTAAACTCTTCTCCATGGCTGGACCCCGAAATAATATTCCTTTACGTGCTAAGGGGTATCTAGAGAGTGGGATAGGTTTAATAACTACCCTCACCCTAACGCACACCCTAACCCTAACCCCTACCCTAAACCTAACTCGCACCCTAATCCTAACCCATACCCTAAACCGAGCCCTAACCCTAACACTAACTCTAACCCTAACCCTAACACATACCCTACGCCCTACCCGAACCCCTCCCTGAACCCGTAGCCTAAACCATACCCTAACCCTCACCCTAACCCTAACCCTAACCCTAAGCTACCCTTGACGGCTTCTGCCTCCAATAGATTTCCTAAGCACTAGTGATTTAAGGAACAGATTAAAAAGAGAATCCTAATGTGATTTCTTGATAATGGGTGTGTTCCTTATCTTCTCCTCGTGTCTAAACTCTTCTCCATGGCTGGACCCCCAAATAATATTCCTTTACGTGCTAAGGGGTATCTAGAGAGTGGGATAAGTTTAATAACTACCCTCACCCTAACGCGTACCCTAACCCTAACCCCTACCCTAACCCTAACGCATACCCTAATCCTAACCCGTAACCTAAACCGAGCCCTAACCCTAACACTAGCCCTAACCCTAACCCTAACCCATACCCTACGCCCTACCCGAACACCTCCCCGAACCCGTATCGTAAGCCGTACCCTAACCCTCACCCTAACCCTAACCCTAACCCTAAGCTACCCTTGACTGCTTCTGCCTCCAATAGATTTCCTAAGCACTAGTGTTTTAAGGAACAGGTTAAAAAGAGAATCCTAATGTGATTTCTTGATAATGGGTGTGTTCCTTATCTTCTCCTAGTGTCTAAACTCTTCTCCATGGCTGGACCCCCAAATAATATTCCTTTACGTGCTAAGGGGTATCTAGAGAGTGGGATAGGTTTAATAACTAACCTCACCCTAACGCGTACCCTAACACTAACGCGTACCCTAATCCTAACCCGTACCCTAAACCGAGCCCTAACCCTAACACTAACCCTAACCCTAACCCTAACCCATACCCTACGCCCTACCCGAACCCCTCCCCGAACCCGTACCCTAAGCCATACCCTATTCCTCACCCTAACCCTAACCCTAAACCTAAGCTACCCTTGACTGCTTCTGCCTCCAATAGATTTCCTAAGCACTAGTGTTTTAAGGAACAGGTTAAAAAGAGAATCCTAATGTGATTTCTTGATAAGGGGTGTGTTCCTTAACTTCTCCTCGTGTCTAAACTCTTCTCCATGGCTGGACCCCCAAATAATATTCCTTTACGTGCTAAGGGGTATCTAGAGAGTGTGATAGGTTTAATAACTACCCTCACCCTAACACGTACCCTAACCCTAACCCCTACCCTAAGCCTAACGCGTTCCCTAATCCTATCCCGTACCCTAAACAGAGCCCCAACCCTAACACTAACCCTAACCCTAACCCTAACCCATACCCTACGCCCTACCCGAACCCCTCCCCGAACCCGTACCCTAAGCCATACCCTAGCCCTCACCCTAACCCTAACCCTAACCCTAAGCTACCCTTGACTGCTTCTGCCTCCAATAGATTTCCTAAGCACTAGTGTTTTAAGGAACAGGTTAAAAAGAGAATCCTAATGTGATTCCGTGATAATGGGTGTGTTCCTTATCTTCTCCTAGTGTCTAAACTCTTCTCCATGGCTGGACCCCCAAATAATATTCCTATACGAGCTAAGGGGTATCTAGAGAGTGGGATAGGTTTATTAACTACCCTCACCCTAACGCGTACCCTAACCCTAACCGCTACCCTAACCCTAGCGCGTACCCTAATTCTAACCCGTACCCTAAACCGAGCCCTAACCCTAACACTAACTCTAACCCTAACCCTAACCCATACCCTACGCCCTACCCGAACCCCTCCCTGAACCCGTACCCTAAACCGTACCCTAACCCTCACCCTAACCCTAACCCTAACCCTAAGCTACCCTTGACGGCTTCTGCCTCCAATAGATTTCCTAAGCACTAGTGTTTTAAGGAACAGGTTAAAAAGAGAATCCTAATGTGATTTCGTGATAATGGGTGTGTTCCTTATCTTCTCCTCTTGTCTAAACTCTTTTCCATGGCTGGACCCCCAAATAATATTCCTTTACGTGCTAAGGGGTATCTAGAGAGTGTGATAGGTTTAATAACTACCCTCACCCTAACGTGTACCCTAACCCTAACCCCTACCCTAACCCTAACGCGTACCCTAATCCTAACCTGTACCCCAAACCGAGCCCTAACCCTAACACTAGCCCTAACCCTAACCCTAAACCATACCCTACGCCCTACCCGAACCCCTCCCCGAACCCGTACCCTAAGCCATAACCTAACCCTCACCCTAACCCTAACCCTAACCCTAAGCTACCCTTGACTGCTTCTGCCTCCAATAGATTTCCTAAGCACTAGTGTTTTAAGGAACAGGTTAAAAAGAGATTCCTAATGTGATTTCGTGATAATGGGTGTGTTCCTTATCTTCTCCTAGTGTCTAAACTCTTCTCCGTGGCTGGACCCCCAAATAATATTCCTTTACGTGCTAAGGGGTATCTAGATAGTGGGATAGGTTTAAAAACTAACCTCACCCTATCGCATACCCTAACCCTAACCCCTAACCTAACCCTAACGCTTACCCTAATCCTAACCCGTACCCTAAACCGAGCCCTAATCCTAACACTAACCCTAACCCTAACCCTCCCCATAGCCTACGCCCTACCCGAACCCCTCCCCGAACCCGTACCCTAAGCCGTACCCTAACCCTCACCCTAACCCTAACACTAACCCTAAGCTACCCTTGACGGCTTCTGCCTCCAATAGATTTCCTAAGCACTAGTGTTTTAAGGAACAGTTTAAAAAGAGAATCATATTGTGATTTCTTGATAATGGGTGTGTTCCTTATCTTCTCCTAGTGTCTAAACTCTTCTCCATGGCTGGACCCCCAAATAATATTCCTTTACGTGCTAAGGGGTATCTAGAGAGTGGGATAGGTTTAATAACTACCCTCACCCTAATGCGTACACTAACCCTAACGCGTACCCTAATCCTAACCCGTACCCTAAAGCGAGCCCTAACCCTAACAGTAACCCTAACCCTAACCCTAACCCATACCCTACGCCCTACCCGAACCCCTCCCCAAACCCGTGCCCTAAGCCGTACCCTAACCCTCACCCTAAACCTAACCCTAACCCTAACCCTAAGCTACCCTTGACGGCTTCTGCCTCCAATAGATTTCCTAAGCACTAGTGTTTTAAGGAACATGTTAAAAAGAGAATCCTAATGTGATTTCTTGATAATGGGTGTGTTCCTTATTTTCTCCTCGTGTCTAAACTCTTCTCCATGGCTGGACCCCCAAATAATATTCCTTTACGTGCTAAGGGGTATCTAGAGAGTGTGATAGGTTTAATAACTACCCCCACCCTAATGCGTACCCTAACCCTAACCCCTACCCTAACCCTAACGCGTACCCTAATCCTAACCCGTACCCTAAACCGAGCCCTAACCCTAACACTAACCCTAACCCTAATCCTAACCCATACCCTACGCCCTACCCGAACCCCTCCCCGAACCCGTACCCTAAGCCATACCCTAGCCCTCACCCTAACCCTAACCCTAACCCTAAGCTACCCTTGACTGCTTCTGCCTCCAATAGATTTCCTAAGCACTAGTGTTTTAAGGAACAGGTTAAAAAGAGAATCCTAATGTGATTCCGTGATAATGGGTGTGTTCCTTATCTTCTCCTAGTGTCTAAACTCTTCTCCATGCCTGGACCCCCAAATAATATTCCTATACGTGCTAAGGGGTATCTAGAGAGTGGGATAGGTTTATTAACTACCCTCACCCTAACGCGTACCCTAACCCTAACCGCTACACTAACCCTAGCGCGTACCCTAATCCTAACCCGTACCCTAAACCGATCCCTAACCCTAACACTAACTCTAACCCTAACCCTAACCCATACCCTACGCCCTACCCGAACCCCTCCCTGAACCCGTACCCTAAACCATACCCTAACCCTCACCCTAACCCTAACCCTAACCCTAAGCTACCCTTGACGGCTTCTGCCTCCAATAGATTTCCTAAGCACTAGTGTTTTAAGGAACAGGTTAAAAAGAGAATCCTAATGTGATTTCGTGATAATGGGTGTGTTCCTTATCTTCTCCTAGTGTCTAAACCCTTCTCCATGGCTGGACCCCCAAATAATATTCCTTTACGTGCTAAGGGGTATCTAGAGAGTGGGATAGGTTTAATAACTACCCTCACCCTAACGCGTACCCTAATCCTAACCCGAACCCTTAACCGAGCCCTAACCCTAACACTAACCCTAACCCTAACTCTAACCCATACCCTATGCCCTACCCGAATCCCTCCCCGTACCCGTACCCTAAGGGGTACCCTAACCCTCACCCTAACCCTAACCCTAACCCTAAGCTACCCTTGACGGCTTCTGCCTCCAATAGATTTCCTAAGCACTAGTGATTTAAGGAACAGGTTAAAAAGAGAATCCTAATGTGATTTCTTGATAATGGGTGTGTTCCTTATTTTCTCCTCTTGTCTAAACTCTTTTCCATGGCTGGACCCCCAAATAATATTCCTTTACGTGCTAAGGGGTATCTAGAGAGTGTGATAGGTTTAATAACTACCCTCACCCTAACGTGTACCCTAACCCTAACCCCTACCCTAACCCTAACGCGTACCCTAATCCTAACCCGTACCCCAAACCGAGCCCTAACCCTAACACTAGCCCTAACCCTAACCCTAACCCATACCCTACGCCCTACCCGAACCCCTCCCCGAACCCGTACCCTAAGCCATACCCTAACCCTCACCCTAACCCTAACCCTAACCCTAAGCTACCCTTGACTGCTTCTGCCTCCAATAGATTTCCTAAGCACTAGTGTTTTAAGGAACAGGTTAAAAAGAGAATCCTAATGTGATTTCTTGATAATGGGTGTGTTCCTTATTTTCTCCTAGTGTCTAAACTCTTCTCCATGGCTGGACCCCCAAATAACATTCCTTTACGTGCTAAGGGGTATCTAGAGAGTGGGATAGGTTTAATAACTAACCTCACCCTATCGCGTACCCTAACCCTAACCCCTACCCTAACACTAACGCGTACCCTAATCCTAACCCGTACCCTAAACCGAGCACTAATCCTAACACTAACCCTAACCCTAACCCTAACCCATAGCCTACGCACTACCCGAACACCTCCCCGAACCCGTACCCTAAGCCGTACCCTAACCCTCACCCTAACCCTAACCCTAACCCTAAGCTACCCTTGACTGCTTCTGCCTCCAATAGATTTCCTAAGCACTAGTGTTTTAAGGAACAGGTTAAAAAGAGAATCCTAATGTGATTTCTTGATAATGGGTGTATTCCTTATTTTCTCCTAGTGTCTAAACTCTTCTCCATGGCTGGACCCCCAAATAATATTCCTTTACGTGCTAAGGGGTATCTAGAGAGTGGGATAGGTTTAATAACTACCCTCACCCTAACGCGTACCCTAACCCTAACGCCTACCCTAACCCTAACGCGTACCCTAATCCTAACCCGTTACCTAAACCGAGCCCTATCCCTAACACTAGCCCTAACCCTAACCCTAACCCATACCCTACGCCCTACCCGAACCCCTCCCCGAACCCGTACCCTAAGCCGTACCCTAACCCTCACCCTAACCCTAACCCTAACCCTAAGCTACCCTTGACTGCTTCTGCCTCCAATAGATTTCCTAAGCACTAGTGTTTTAAGGAACAGGTTAAAAAGAGAATCCTAATGTGATTTCTTGATAATGGGTGTGTTCCTTATATTCTCCTCGTGTCTAAACTCTTCTCCAAGGCTGGACCCCCAAATAATATTCCTTTACGTGCTAAGGGGTATCAAGAGAGTGTGATAGGTTTAATAACTACCCCCACCCTAACGCGTACCCTAACCCTAACCACTACCCTAACACTAACGCGTACCCTAATCCTAACCCGTACCCTAAACCGAGCCCTAACCCTAACCCTAACCCTAACCCTAACCCTAACCCATACCCTACGCCCTACCCGAACCCCTCCCCAAACCCGTACCCTAAGCCATACCCTAACCCTCACCCTAACCCTAACCCTAACCCTAAGCTACCCTTGACTGCTTCTGCCTCCAATAGATTTCCTAAGCACTAGTGTTTTAAGGAACAGGTTAAAAAGAGAATCCTAATGTGATTTCGTGATAATGGGTGTGTTCCTTATCTTCTCCTAGTGTCTAAACTCTTCTCCGTGGCTGGACCCCCAATAATATTCCTGTACGTGCTAAGGGGTATCTAGAGAGTGGGATAGGTTTAATAACTACCCTCACCCTAACGCGTACACTAACCCTAACGCGTACCCTAATCCTAACCCGTACCCTAAACCGAGCCCTAACCCTAACACTAACCCTAACCCTAACCCTAACCCATACCCTACGCCCTACCCGAACCCCTCCCCGAACCCGTGCCCTAAGCCGTACCCTAACCCTCACCCTAAACCTAACCCTAACCCTAACCCTAAGCTACCCTTGACGGCTTCTGCCTCCAATAGATTTCCTAAGCACTAGTGTTTTAAGGAACATGTTAAAAAGAGAATCCTAATGTGATTTCTTGATAATGGGTGTGTTCCTTATCTTCTCCTCGTGTCTAAACTCTTCTCCATGGCTGGACCCCCAAATAATATTCCTTTATGTGCTAAGGGGTATCTAGAGAGTGTGATAGGTTTAATAACTACCCTCACCCTAACACGTACCCTAACCCTAACCCCTACCCTAACCCTAACGCGTACCCTAATCCTAACCCGTACCCTAAACCGAGCCCTAACCATAACACTAACCCTAACCCATACCCTACGCCCTACCCGCACCCCTCCCCGAACCCGTACCGTAAGCCATACCCTAGCCCTCACCCTAACCCTATCCCTAACCCTAAGCTACCCTTGACTGCTTCTGCCTCCAATAGATTTCCTAAGCACTAGTGTTTTAAGGAACAGGTTAAAAAGAGAATCCTAATGTGTTTTCGTGATAATGGGTGTGTTCCTTATCTTCTCCTAGTGTCTAAACTCTTCTCCATGGCTGGACCCCCAAATAATATTCCTTTACGTGCTAAGGGGTATCTAGAGAGTGGGATAGGTTTAATAACTACCCTCACCCTAACGCATACCCTAACCCTAACCCCTACCCTAAACCTAACTCGTACCCTAATCCTAACCCATACCCTAAACCGAGCCCTAACCCTAACACTAACTCTAACCCTAACCCTAACACATACCCTACGCCCTACCCGAACCCCTCCCTGAACCCGTAGCCTAAACCATACCCTAACCCTCACCCTAACCCTAACCCTAACCCTAAGCTACCCTTGACGGCTTCTGCCTCCAATAGATTTCCTAAGCACTAGTGATTTAAGGAACAGATTAAAAAGAGAATCCTAATGTGATTTCTTGATAATGGGTGTGTTCCTTATCTTCTCCTCGTGTCTAAACTCTTCTCCATGGCTGGACCCCCAAATAATATTCCTTTACGTGCTAAGGGGTATCTAGAGAGTGGGATAAGTTTAATAACTACCCTCACCCTAACGCGTACCCTAACCCTAACCCCTACCCTAACCCTAACGCATACCCTAATCCTAACCCGTAACCTAAACCGAGCCCTAACCCTAACACTAGCCCTAACCCTAACCCTAACCCATACCCTACGCCCTACCCGAACACCTCCCCGAACCCGTATCGTAAGCCGTACCCTAACCCTCACCCTAACCCTAACCCTAACCCTAAGCTACCCTGGACTGCTTCTGCCTCCAATAGATTTCCTAAGCACTAGTGTTTTAAGGAACAGGTTAAAAAGAGAATCCTAATGTGATTTCTTGATAATGGGTGTGTTCCTTATCTTCTCCTAGTGTCTAAACTCTTCTCCATGGCTGGACCCCCAAATAATATTCCTTTACGTGCTAAGGGGTATCTAGAGAGTGGGATAGGTTTAATAACTAACCTCACCCTAACGCGTACCCTAACACTAACGCGTACCCTAATCCTAACCCGTACCCTAAACCGAGCCCTAACCCAAACACTAACCCTAACCCTAACCCTAACCCATACCCTACGCCCTACCCGAACCCCTCCCCGAACCCGTACCCTAAGCCATACCCTATTCCTCACCCTAACCCTAACCCTAAACCTAAGCTACCCTTGACTGCTTCTGCCTCCAATAGATTTCCTAAGCACTAGTGTTTTAAGGAACAGGTTAAAAAGAGAATCCTAATGTGATTTCTTGATAAGGGGTGTGTTCCTTAACTTCTCCTCGTGTCTAAACTCTTCTCCATGGCTGGACCCCCAAATAATATTCCTTTACGTGCTAAGGGGTATCTAGAGAGTGTGATAGGTTTAATAACTACCCTCACCCTAACACGTACCCTAACCCTAACCCCTACCCTAAGCCTAACGCGTTCCCTAATCCTATCCCGTACCCTAAACAGAGCCCCAACCCTAACACTAACCCTAACCCTAACCCTAACCCATACCCTACGCCCTACCCGAACCCCTCCCCGAACCCGTACCCTAAGCCATACCCTAGCCCTCACCCTAACCCTAACCCTAACCCTAAGCTACCCTTGACTGCTTCTGCCTCCAATAGATTTCCTAAGCACTAGTGTTTTAAGGAACAGGTTAAAAAGAGAATCCTAATGTGATTCCGTGATAATGGGTGTGTTCCTTATCTTCTCCTAGTGTCTAAACTCTTCTCCATGGCTGGACCCCCAAATAATATTCCTATACGTGCTAAGGGGTATCTAGAGAGTGGGATAGGTTTATTAACTACCCTCACCCTAACGCGTACCCTAACCCTAACCGCTACCCTAACCCTAGCGCGTACCCTAATTCTAACCCGTACCCTAAACCGAGCCCTAACCCTAACACTAACTCTAACCCTAACCCTAACCCATACCCTACGCCCTACCCGAACCCCTCCCTGAACCCGTACCCTAAACCGTACCCTAACCCTCACCCTAACCCTAACCCTAACCCTAAGCTACCCTTGACGGCTTCTGCCTCCAATAGATTTCCTAAGCACTACTGTTTTAAGGAACAGGTTAAAAAGAGAATCCTAATGTGATTTCGTGATAATGGGTGTGTTCCTTATCTTCTCCTCTTGTCTAAACTCTTTTCCATGGCTGGACCCCCAAATAATATTCCTTTACGTGCTAAGGGGTATCTAGAGAGTGTGATAGGTTTAATAACTACCCTCACCCTAACGTGTACCCTAACCCTAACCCCTACCCTAACCCTAACGCGTACCCTAATCCTAACCTGTACCCCAAACCGAGCCCTAACCCTAACACTAGCCCTAACCCTAACCCTAACCCATACCCTACGCCCTACCCGAACCCCTCCCCGAACCCGTACCCTAAGCCATAACCTAACCCTCACCCTAACCCTAACCCTAACCCTAAGCTACCCTTGACTGCTTCTGCCTCCAATAGATTTCCTAAGCACTAGTGTTTTAAGGAACAGGTTAAAAAGAGATTCCTAATGTGATTTCGTGATAATGGGTGTGTTCCTTATCTTCTCCTAGTGTCTAAACTCTTCTCCGTGGCTGGACCCCCAAATAATATTCCTTTACGTGCTAAGGGGTATCTAGATAGTGGGATAGGTTTAAAAACTAACCTCACCCTATCGCATACCCTAACCCTAACCCCTTTCCTAACCCTAACGCTTACCCTAATCCTAACCCGTACCCTAAACCGAGCCCTAATCCTAACACTAACCCTAACCCTAACCCTCCCCATAGCCTACGCCCTACCCGAACCCCTCCCCGAACCCATACCCTAAGCCGTACCCTAACCCTCACCCTAACCCTAACACTAACCCTAAGCTACCCTTGACGGCTTCTGCCTCCAATAGATTTCCTAAGCACTAGTGTTTTAAGGAACAGTTTAAAAAGAGAATCATATTGTGATTTCTTGATAATGGGTGTGTTCCTTATCTTCTCCTAGTGTCTAAACTCTTCTCCATGGCTGGACCCCCAAATAATATTCCTTTACGTGCTAAGGGGTATCTAGAGAGTGGGATAGGTTTAATAACTACCCTCACCCTAATGCGTACACTAACCCTAACGCGTACCCTAATCCTAACCCGTACCCTAAAGCGAGCCCTAACCCTAACAGTAACCCTAACCCTAACCCTAACCCATACCCTACGCCCTACCCGAACCCCTCCCCAAACCCGTGCCCTAAGCCGTACCCTAACCCTCTCCCTAAACCTAACCCTAACCCTAACCCTAAGCTACCCTTGACGGCTTCTGCCTCCAATAGATTTCCTAAGCACTAGTGTTTTAAGGAACATGTTAAAAAGAGAATCCTAATGTGATTTCTTGATAATGGGTGTGTTCCTTATTTTCTCCTCGTGTCTAAACTCTTCTCCATGGCTGGACCACCAAATAATATTCCTTTACGTGCTAAGGGGTATCTAGAGAGTGTGATAGGTTTAATAACTACCCCCACCCTAATGCGTACCCTAACCCTAACCCCTACCCTAACCCTAACGCGTACCCTAATCCTAACCCGTACCCTAAACCGAGCCCTAACCCTAACACTAACCCTAACCCTAATCCTAACCCATACCCTACGCCCTACCCGAACCCCTCCCCGAACCCGTACCCTAAGCCATACCCTAACCCTCACCCTAACCCTAACCCTAACCCTAAGCTACCCTTGACTACTTCTGCCTCCAATAGATTTCCTAAGCACTAGTGTTTTAAGGAACAGGTTAAAAAGAGAATCCTAATGTGATTTCTTGATAATGGGTGTGTTCCTTATCTTCTCCTTGTGTCTAAACTCTTCTCCATGGCTGGACCCCCAAATAATATTCCTTTACGTGCTAAGGGGTATCTAGAGAGTGGGATAGGTTTAATAACTAACCTCACCCTATCGCGTACCCTAACCCTAACACCTACCCTAACACTAACACGTACCCTAATCCTAACCCGTACACTAAACCGAGCCCTAACCCTAACACTATCCCTAACCCTAACCCTAACCCATACCCTACGCCCTACCCGAACCCCTCCCCGAACCCGTGCCCTAAGCCGTACCCTAACCCTCACCCTAACCCTAACCCTAACCCTAAGCTACCCTTGACGGCTTCTGCCTCCAATAGATTTCCTAAGCACTAGTGTTTTAAGGAACATGTTAAAAAGAGAATCCTAATGTGATTTCTTGATAATGGGTGTGTTCCTTATCTTCTCCTCGTGTCTAAACTCTTCTCCATGGCTGGACCCTCAAATAATATTCCTTTATGTGCTAAGGGGTATCTAGAGAGTGTGATAGGTTTAATAACTACCCTCACCCTATCGCGTACCCTAACCCTAACCCCTACCCTAACCCTAACGTGTACCCTAATCCTAACCCGAACCCTAAACCGAGCCCTAACCCTAACACTAACCCTAAACCTAACCCTAACCCATACCTTACGCCCTACCCGAACCCCTCCCCGAACCCGTACCCTAAGCCATACCCTAGCCCTCACCCTAACCCAAACCCTAACCCTAAGCTACCCTTGACGGCTTCTGCCTCCAATAGATTTCCTAAGCACTAGTGTTTTAAGGAACAGTTTAAAAAGAGAATCATACTGTGATTTCTTGATAATGGGTGTGTTCCTTATCTTCTCCTAGTGTCTAAACTCTTCTCCATGGCTGGACCCCCAAATAATATTCCTTTACGTGCTAAGGGGTATCTAGAGAGTGGGATAGGTTTAATAACTACCCTCACCCTAACGCGTACACTAACCCTAACGCGTACCCTAATCCTAACCCGTACCCTAAACCGAGCCCTAACCCTAACAGTAACCCTAACCCTAACCCTAACCCATACCCTACGCCCTACCCGAACCCCTCCCCGAACCCGTGCCCTAAGCCGTACCCTAACCCTCACCCTAAACCTAACCCTAACCCTAACCCTAAGCTACCCTTGACGGCTTCTGCCTCCAATAGATTTCCTAAGCACTAGTGTTTTAAGGAACATGTTAAAAAGAGAATCCTAATGTGATTTCTTGATAATGGGTGTGTTCCTTATCTTCTCCTCGTGTCTAAACTCTTCTCCATGGCTGGACCCCCAAATAATATTCCTTTACGTGCTAAGGGTATCTAGAGAGTGTGATAGGTTTAATAACTACCCCCACCCTAATGCGTACCCTAACCCTAACCCCTACCCTAACCCTAACGCGTACCCTAATCCTAACCCGTACCCTAAACCGAGCCCTAACCCTAACACTAACCCTAACCCTAATCCTAACCCATACCCTACGCCCTACCCGAACCCCTCCCCGAACCCGTACCCTAAGCCATACCCTAACCCTCACCCTAACCCTAACCCTAACCCTAAGCTACCCTTGACTACTTCTGCCTCCAATAGATTTCCTAAGCACTAGTGTTTTAAGGAACAGGTTAAAAAGAGAATCCTAATGTGATTTCTTGATAATGGGTGTGTTCCTTATCTTCTCCTCGTGTCTAAACTCTTCTCCATGGCTGGACCCCCAAATAATATTCCTTTACGTGCTAAGGGGTATCTAGAGAGTGGGATAGGTTTAATAACTAACCTCACCCTATCGCGTACCCTAACCCTAACACCTACCCTAACACTAACGCGTACCCTAATCCTAACCCGTACACTAAACCGAGCCCTAACCCTAACACTATCCCTAAGCCATACCCTACGCCCTACCCGAACCCCTCCCCGAACCCGTGCCCTAAGCCGTACCCTAACCCTCACCCTAACCCTAACCCTAACCCTAAGCTACCCTTGACGGCTTCTGCCTCCAATAGATTTCCTAAGCACTAGTGTTTTAAGGAACATGTTAAAAAGAGAATCCTAATGTGATTTCTTGATAATGGGTGTGTTCCTTATCTTCTCCTCGTGTCTAAACTCTTCTCCATGGCTGGAGCCCCAAATAATATTCCTTTACGTGCTAAGGGGTATCTAGAGAGTGTGATAGGTTTAATAACTACCCCCACCCTAACGCGTACCCTAACCCTAACGCCTACCCTAACCCTAACGCGTACCCTAATCCTAACCCGTACCCTAAACCGAGCCCTAACCCTAACACTAACCCTAACCCTAATCCTAACCCATACCCTACGCCCTACCCGAACCCCTCCCCTAACCCGTACCCTAAGCCATACCCTAACCCTCACCCTAACCCTAACCCTAACCCTAAGCTACCCTTGACTGCTTCTGCCTCCAATAGATTTCCTAAGCACTAGTGTTTTAAGGAACAGGTTAAAAAGAGAATCCTAATGTGATTTCTTGATAATGGGTGATTTCCTTATCTTCTCCTAGTGTCTAAACTCTTCTCCATGGCTGGACCCCCAAATAATATTCCTTTACGTGCTAAGGGGTATCTAGAGAGTGGGATAGGTTTAATAACTACCCTCACCCTAATGCGTACCCTAACCCTAACCCCTACCCTAACCCTAACGCGTACCCTAATCCTATCCCGTACCCTAAACAGAGCCCCAACCCTAACACTAACCCTAACCCTAACCCTAACCCATACCCTACGCCCTACCCGAACCCCTCCCCGAACCCGTACCCTAAGCCATACCCTAGCCCTCACCCTAACCCTAACCCTAACCCTAAGCTACCCTTGACTGCTTCTGCCTCCAATAGATTTCCTAAGCACTAGTGTTTTAAGGAACAGGTTAAAAATAGAATCCTAATGTGATTCCGTGATAATGGGTGTGTTCCTTATCTTCTCCTAGTGTCTAAACTCTTCTCCATGGCTGGACCCCCAAATAATATTCCTATACGTGCTAAGGGGTATCTAGAGAGTGGGATAGGTTTATTAACTACCCTCACCCTAACGCGTACCCTAACCCTAACCGCTACCCTAACCCTAGCGCGTACCCTAATCCTAACCCGTACCCTAAACCGAGCCCTAACCCTAACACTAACTCTAACCCTAACCCTAACCCATAACCTACGCCCTACCCGAACCCCTCCCTGAACCCGTACCCTAAACCGTACCCTAACCCTCACCCTAACCCTAACCCTAACCCTAAGCTACCCTTGACGGCTTCTGCCTCCAATAGATTTCCTAAGCACTAGTGTTTTAAGGAACAGGTTAAAAAGAGAATCCTAATGTGATTTCGTGATAATGGGTGTGTTCCTTATCTTCTCCTCTTGTCTAAACTCTTTTCCATGGCTGGACCCCCAAATAATATTCCTTTACGTGCTAAGGGGTATCTAGAGAGTGTGATAGGTTTAATAACTACCCTCACCCTAACGTGTACCCTAACCCTAACCCCTACCCTAACCCTAACGCGTACCCTAATCCTAACCTGTACCCCAAACCGAGCCCTAACCCTAACACTAGCCCTAACCCTAACCCTAACCCATACCCTACGCCCTACCCGAACCCCTCCCCGAACCCGTACCCTAAGCCATAACCTAACCCTCACCCTAACCCTAACCCTAACCCTAAGCTACCCTTGACTGCTTCTGCCTCCAATAGATTTCCTAAGCACTAGTGTTTTAAGGAACAGGTTAAAAAGAGAATCCTAATGTGATTTCTTGATAATGGGTGTGTTCCTTATCTTCTCCTAGTGTCTAAACTCTTCTCCATGGCTGGACCCCCAAATAATATTCCTTTACGTGCTAAGGGGTATCTAGATAGTGGGATAGGTTTAATAACTACCCTCACCCTAACGCGTACCCTAACCCTAACCCCTACCCTAACCCTAACGCGTACCCTAATCCTAACCCGTACCCTAAACCGAGCCCTAACCCTAACCCTAGCCCTAACCCTAACCCTAACCCATACCCTACGCCCTACCCAAACCCCTCCCCGAAATTACCCTAAGCCGTACCCTAACCCTCACCCTAACCCTAACCCTAACCCTACGCTACCCTTGACTGCTTCTTCCTCCAATAGATTTCCTAAGCACTAGTGTTTTAAGGAACAGGTTAAAAAGAGAATCCTAATGTGATTTCGTGATAATGTGTGTGTTCCTTATCTTCTCCTAGGGTCTAAACTCTTCTCCATGGCTGGACACCCAATAATATTCCTGTACGTGCTAAGGGGTATCTAGAGAGTGGGATAGGTTTAAAAACTAACCTCACCCTATCGCATACCCTAACCCTAACCCCTAACCTAACCCTAACGCTTACCCTAATCCTAACCCGTACCCTAAACCGAGCCCTAACCCTAACACTAACCCTAACCCTAACCCTCTCCATAGCCTACGCCCTACCCGAACCCCTCCCCGAACCCGTACCCTAAGCCGTACCCTAACCCTCACCCTAACCCTAACACTAACCCTAAGCTACCCTTGATGGCTTCTGCCTCCAATAGATTTCCTAAGCACTAGTGTTTTAAGGAACAGTTTAAAAAGAGAATCATATTGTGATTTCTTGATAATGGGTGTGTTCCTTATCTTCTCCTAGTGTCTAAACTCTTCTCCATGGCTGGACCCCCAAATAATATTCCTTTACGTGCTAAGGGGTATCTAGAGAGTGGGATAGGTTTAATAACTACCCTCACCCTAACGCGTTCACTAACCCTAACGCGTACCCTAATCCTAACCCGTACCCTAAAGCGAGCCCTAACCCTAACAGTAACCCTAACCCTAACCCTAACCCATACCCTACGCCCTACCCGAACCCCTCCCCAAACCCGTGCCCTAAGCCGTACCCTAACCCTCACCCTAAACCTAACCCTAACCCTAACCCTAAGCTACCCTTGACGGCTTCTGCCTCCAATAGATTTCCTAAGCACTAGTGTTTTAAGGAACATGTTAAAAAGAGAATCCTAATGTGATTTCTTGATAATGGGTGTGTTCCTTATCTTCTCCTCGTGTCTAAACTCTTCTCCATGGCTGGACCCCCAAATAATATTCCTTTACGTGCTAAGGGGTATCTAGAGAGTGTGATAGGTTTAATAACTACCCCCACCCTAATGCGTACCCTAACCCTAACCCCTACCCTAACCCTAACGCGTACCCTAATCCTAACCCGTACCCTAAACCGAGCCCTAACCCTAACACTAACCCTAACCCTAATCCTAACCCATACCCTACGCCCTACCCGAACCCCTCCCCGAACCCGTACCCTAAGCCATACCCTAACCCTCACCCTAACCCTAACCCTAACCCTAAGCTACCCTTGACTACTTCTGCCTCCAATAGATTTCCTAAGCACTAGTGTTTTAAGGAACAGGTTAAAAAGAGAATCCTAATGTGATTTCTTGATAATGGGTGTGTTCCTTATCTTCTCCTTGTGTCTAAACTCTTCTCCATGGCTGGACCCCCAAATAATATTCCTTTACGTGCTAAGGGGTATCTAGAGAGTGGGATAGGTTTAATAACTAACCTCACCCTATCGCGTACCCTAACCCTAACACCTACCCTAACACTAACGCGTACCCTAATCCTAACCCGTACACTAAACCGAGCCCTAACCCTAACACTATCCCTAACCCTAACCCTAAGCCATACCCTACGCCCTACCCGAACCCCTCCCCGAACCCGTGCCCTAAGCCGTACCCTAACCCTCACCCTAACCCTAACCCTAACCCTAAGCTACCCTTGACGGCTTCTGCCTCCAATAGATTTCCTAAGCACTAGTGTTTTAAGGAACATGTTAAAAAGAGAATCCTAATGTGATTTCTTGATAATGGGTGTGTTCCTTATCTTCTCCTCGTGTCTAAACTCTTCTCCATGGATGGACCCCCAAATAATATTCCTTTACGTGCTAAGGGGTATCTAGAGAGTGTGATAGGTTTAATAACTACCCTCACCCTATCGCGTACCCTAACCCTAACCCCTACCCTAACCCTAACGTGTACCCTAATCCTAACCCGTACCCTAAACCGAGCCCTAACCCTAACACTAACCCTAACCCTAACCCTAACACATACCTTACGCCCTACCCGAACCCCTCCCCGAACCCGTACCCTAAGCCATACCCTAGCCCTCAACCTAACCCAAAACCTAACCCTAAGCTACCCTTGACTGCTTCTGCCTCCAATAGATTTCCTAAGCACTAGTGTTTTAAGGAACAGGTTAAAAAGAGAATCCTAATGTGATTTCGTGATAATGGGTGTGTCCCTTATCTTCTCCTAGTGTCTAAACTCTTCTCCATGGCTGGACTCCCAAATAATATTCCTTTACGTGCTAAGGGGTATCTAGAGAGTGGGATAGGTTTAATAACTACCCTCACCCTAACGCGTACCCTAACCCTAAACCCTACCCTAACCCTAACGCGTACCCTAATCCTAACCCATACCCTAAACCGAGCCCTAACCCTAACACTAACTCTAACCCTAACCCTAACCCATACCCTACGCCCTACCTGAACCCCTCCCTGAACCCGTACCCTAAACCGTACCCTAACCCTCACCCTAACCGTAACCCTAACCCTAAGCTACCCTTGACGGCTTCTGCCTCCAAAAGATTTCCTAAGCACTAGTGATTTAAGGAACAGGTTAAAAAGAGAATCCTAATGTGATTTATTGATAATGGGTGTGTTCCTTATCTTCTCCTCGTGTCTAAACTCTTCTCCATGGCTGGACCCCCAAATAATATTCCTTTACGTGCTAAGGGTATCTAGAGAGTGGGATAGGTTTATTAACTACCCTCACCCTAACGCGTACCCTAACCCTAACCCCTACCCTAACCCTAACGCATACCCTAATCCTAACCCGTACCCTAAACCGAGCCCTAACCCTAACACTAGCCCTAACCCTAACCCTAACCCATACCCTACGCCCTACATGAACCCCTCCCCGAACCCTTATCGTAAGCCGTACCCTAACCCTCACCCTAACCCTAACCCTAACCCTAACCCTAACCCTAACCCTAAGCTACCCTTGACGGCTTCTGCCTCCAATAGATTTCCTAAGCACTAGTGTTTTAAGGAACTGGTTAAAAAGAGAATCCTAATGTGATTTCTTGATAATGGGTGTGTTCCTTATCTTCTCCTCGTGTCTAAACTCTTCTCCATGGCTGGAGCCCCAAATAATATTCCTTTACGTGCTAAGGGGTATCTAGAGAGTGTGATAGGTTTAATAACTACCCCCACCCTAACGCGTACCCTAACCCTAACCCCTACCCTAACCCTAACGCGTACCCTAATCCTAACCCGTACCCTAAACCGAGCCCTAACCCTAACACTAACCCTAACCCTAATCCTAACCCATACTCTACGCCCTACCCGAACCCCTCCCCGAACCCGTACCCTAAGCCATACCCTAACCCTCACCCTAACCCTAACCCTAACCCTAAGCTACCCTTGACTGCTTCTGCCTCCAATAGATTTCCTAAGCACTAGTGTTTTAAGGAACAGGTTAAAAAGAGAATCCTAATGTGATTTCTTGATAATGGGTGTGTTCCTTATCTTCTCCTAGTGTCTAAACTCTTCTCCATGGCTGGACCCCCAAATAATATTCCTTTACGTGCTAAGGGGTATCTAGAGAGTGGGATAGGTTTAATAACTAACCTCACCCTATCGCGTACCCTAACCCTACCACCTACCCTAACACTAACGCGTACACTAATCCTAACCCGTACACTAAACCGAGCCCTAACCCTAACACTAACCCTAACCCTAACCCTAACCCATACCCTACGCCCTACCCGAACCCCTCCCCGAACCCGTACCCTAAGCCATAACCTAACCCTCACCCTAACCCTAACCCTAACCCTAAGCTACCCTTGACTGCTTCTGCCTCCAATAGATTTCCTAAGCACTAGTGTTTTAAGGAACAGGTTAAAAACAGAATCCTAATGTGATTTCTTGATAATGGGTGTGTTCCTTATATTCTCCTCGTGTCTAAACTCTTCTCCAAGGCTGGACCCCCAAATAATATTCCTTTACGTGATAAGGGGTATCTAGAGAGTGTGATAGGTTTAATAAATACCCCCACCCTAACGCGTACCCTAACCCTAATCCCTACCCTAACCCTAACGCGTACCCTAATCCTAACCCGTACCCTAAACCAAGCCCTAACCCTAACACTAACCCTAACCCTAACCCTAACCCATACCCTACGCCCTACCAGAACCCCTCCCCGAACCCGTACCCTAAGCCATACCCTAACCCTCACCCTAACCCTAACCCTAACCCTAAGCTACCCTTGACTGCTTCTGCCTCCAATAGATTTCCTAAGCACTAGTGTTTTAAGGAACAGGTTAAAAAGAGAATCCTAATGTGATTTCGTGATAATGGGTGTGTTCCTTATCTTCTCCTAGTGTCTAAACTCTTCTCCATGGCTGGACCCCCAAATAATATTCCTTTACGTGCTAAGGGGTATCTAGAGAGTGGGATAGGTATAATAACTACCCTCACCCTAATGCGTACCCTAACCCTAACCCCTACCCTAACCCTAACGCGTACCCTAATCCTAACCCATACCCTACGCCCTTCCCGAACCCGTCCCCGAACCCGTACCCTAACCCTCACCCTAACCCTAACCCTAACCCTAAGCTACCCTTGACTGCTTCTGCCTCCAATAGATTTCCTCAGCACTAGTGTTTTAAGGAATAGGTTAAAAAGAGAATCCTAATGTGATTTCTTTATAATGGGTGTGATCTTTATCTTATCCTAGTGTCGAAACTCTTCTCCATGGCTGGACCCCAAAATAATATTCCTTTACGTGCTAAGGGGTATCTACAGAGTGGGATAGGTTTAATAACTACCCTAACCCTAATGCGTACCCTAACCCTAACACCTACCCTAACACTAACGCATACACTAATCCTAAACCGTACCCTAAACCGAGCCCTAACCCTAACACTAACCCTAACCCTAACCCTAACCCATACCCTACGCCCTACCCGAACCCCTCACCTAACCCGTACCCTAAGCCGTACCCTAACCCTAACCCTAATGCTAAGCTACCCTTGACTGCTTCTGCCTGCAATAGATTTCCTAAAGAGTAGTGTTTTAAAAAACAGGTTCAAAAGAGAATCCTAATGTGACTTCTTGATAATGGGTGTGTTCCTTATCTTATCCTGGTGTCTAAACTCTTCTCCATGGCTGGACCCCCAAATAATATTCTTTTACGTCCTAAGGGGTATCTAGAGAGTGGGATAGGTTTAATATCTACCCTCACCCTAACGCGTACCCTAACCCTAACCCCTACGCTAACCCTAACGCATACCCTAATCCTAACCCATACCATAAACCGAGACCTAACCCTAACACTAACAATAACCCTAACCCTAACCCATACCCTACGCCGTACCCGAACCCCTTCCCGAACCCGTACCCTAAGCCGTACCCTAACCCTCACCCTAACCCTAACCCTAACCCTAAGCTACCCTTGACTGCTTCTGCCTCCAATAGATTTCCTAAGCACTAGTGTTTTAAGGAACAGGTTAAAAAGAGAATCCTAATGTGATTTCGTGATAATGGGTGTGTTCCTTATCTTCTCCTAGTGTCTAAACTCTTCTCCATGGCTGGACCCCCAAATAATATTCCTTTACGTGCTAAGGGGTATCTAGAGAGTGGGATAGGTTTAATAACTACCCCCACCCTAACGCGTACCCTAACCCTAACCACTACCCTAACACTAACGCGTACCCTAAACCTAACCCGTACCCTAAACCGAGACCTAACCCTAACACTAACCCTAACCCTAACCCTAACCCATACCCTACGCCCTACCCGAACCCCTCCCCGAACCCGTACCCTAAGCCATACCCTAACCCTCACCCTAACCCTAACCCTAACCCTAAGCTACCCTTGACTGCTTCTGCCTCCAATAGATTTCCTAAGCACTAGTGTTTTAAGGAACAGGTTAAAAAGAGAATCCTAATGTGATTTCGTGATAATGGGTGTGTTCCTTATCTTCTCCTAGTGTCTAAACTCTTCTCTATGGCTGGACCCCCAATAATATTCCTGTACGTGCTAAGGGGTATCTAGAGAGTGGGATAGGTTTAATAACTACCCTCACCCTAACGCGTACACTAACCCTAACGCGTACCCTAATCCTAACCCGTACCCTAAACCGAGCCCTAACCCTAACACTAACACTAACCCTAACCCTAACCCATACCCTACGCCCTACCCGAACCCCTCCCCGAACCCGTGCCCTAAGCCTTACCCTAACCCTCACCCTAAACCTAACCCTAACCCTAACCCTAAGCTACCCTTGACGGCTTCTGCCTCCAATAGATTTCCTAAGCACTAGTGTTTTAAGGAACATGTTAAAAAGAGAATCCTAATGTGATTTCTTGATAATGGGTGTGTTCCTTATCTTCTCCTCGTGTCTAAACTCTTCTCCATGGCTGGACCCCCAAATAATATTCCTTTACGTGCTAAGGGGTATCTAGAGAGTGGGATAGGTTTAATAACTAACCTCACCCTAACGCGTACCCTAACCCTAACACCTACCCTAACACTAACGCGTACCCTAATCCTAACCCGTACCCTAAACCGAGCCCTAACCCTAACAGTAACCCTAACCCTAACCCTAACCCATACCCTACGCCCTACCCGAACCCCTCCCCGAACCCGTACCCTAAGCCATACCTATCCCTCACCCTAACCCTAACCCTAACCCTAAGCTACCCTTGACTGCTTCTGCCTCCAATAGATTTCCTAAGCACTAGTGTTTTAAGGAACAGGTTAAAAAGAGAATCCTAATGTGATTTCGTGATAATGGGTGTGTTCCTTATCTTCTCCTAGTGTCTAAACTCTTCTCCATGGCTGGACCCCCAAATAATATTCCTTTACGTGCTAAGGGGTATCTAGAGAGTGGGATAGGTATAATAACTACCCTCACCCTAATGCGTACCCTAACCCTAACCCCTACCCTAACCCTAACGCGTACCCTAATCCTAACCCATACCCTACGCCCTTCCCGAACCCGTCCCCGAACCCGTACCCTAACCCTCACCCTAACCCTAACCCTAACCCTAAGCTACCCTTGACTGCTTCTGCCTCCAATAGATTTCCTCAGCACTAGTGTTTTAAGGAATAGGTTAAAAAGAGAATCCTAATGTGATTTCTTTATAATGGGTGTGATCTTTATCTTATCCTAGTGTCGAAACTCTTCTCCATGGCTGGACCCCAAAATAATATTCCTTTACGTGCTAAGGGGTATCTACAGAGTGGGATAGGTTTAATAACTACCCTAACCCTAATGCGTACCCTAACCCTAACACCTACCCTAACACTAACGCATACACTAATCCTAAACCGTACCCTAAACCGAGCCCTAACCCTAACACTAACCCTAACCCTAACCCTAACCCATACCCTACGCCCTACCCGAACCCCTCACCTAACCCGTACCCTAAGCCGTACCCTAACCCTAACCCTAATGCTAAGCTACCCTTGACTGCTTCTGCCTGCAATAGATTTCCTAAACAGTAGTGTTTTAAAAAACAGGTTCAAAAGAGAATCCTAATGTGACTTCTTGATAATGGGTGTGTTCCTTATCTTATCCTGGTGTCTAAACTCTTCTCCATGGCTGGACCCCCAAATAATATTCTTTTACGTCCTAAGGGGTATCTAGAGAGTGGGATAGGTTTAATATCTACCCTCACCCTAACGCGTACCCTAACCCTAACCCCTACGCTAACCCTAACGCATACCCTAATCCTAACCCATACCATAAACCGAGACCTAACCCTAACACTAACAATAACCCTAACCCTAACCCATACCCTACGCCGTACCCGAACCCCTTCCCGAACCCGTACCCTAAGCCGTACCCTAACCCTCACCCTAACCCTAACCCTAACCCTAAGCTACCCTTGACTGCTTCTGCCTCCAATAGATTTCCTAAGCACTAGTGTTTTAAGGAACAGGTTAAAAAGAGAATCCTAATGTGATTTCGTGATAATGGGTGTGTTCCTTATCTTCTCCTAGTGTCTAAACTCTTCTCCATGGCTGGACCCCCAAATAATATTCCTTTACGTGCTAAGGGGTATCTAGAGAGTGGGATAGGTTTAATAACTACCCCCACCCTAACGCGTACCCTAACCCTAACCACTACCCTAACACTAACGCGTACCCTAAACCTAACCCGTACCCTAAACCGAGACCTAACCCTAACACTAACCCTAACCCTAACCCTAACCCATACCCTACGCCCTACCCGAACCCCTCCCCGAACCCGTACCCTAAGCCATACCCTAACCCTCACCCTAACCCTAACCCTAACCCTAAGCTACCCTTGACTGCTTCTGCCTCCAATAGATTTCCTAAGCACTAGTGTTTTAAGGAACAGGTTAAAAAGAGAATCCTAATGTGATTTCGTGATAATGGGTGTGTTCCTTATCTTCTCCTAGTGTCTAAACTCTTCTCTATGGCTGGACCCCCAATAATATTCCTGTACGTGCTAAGGGGTATCTAGAGAGTGGGATAGGTTTAATAACTACCCTCACCCTAACGCGTACACTAACCCTAACGCGTACCCTAATCCTAACCCGTACCCTAAACCGAGCCCTAACCCTAACACTAACACTAACCCTAACCCTAACCCATACCCTACGCCCTACCCGAACCCCTCCCCGAACCCGTGCCCTAAGCCTTACCCTAACCCTCACCCTAAACCTAACCCTAACCCTAACCCTAAGCTACCCTTGACGGCTTCTGCCTCCAATAGATTTCCTAAGCACTAGTGTTTTAAGGAACATGTTAAAAAGAGAATCCTAATGTGATTTCTTGATAATGGGTGTGTTCCTTATCTTCTCCTCGTGTCTAAACTCTTCTCCATGGCTGGACCCCCAAATAATATTCCTTTACGTGCTAAGGGGTATCTAGAGAGTGGGATAGGTTTAATAACTAACCTCACCCTAACGCGTACCCTAACCCTAACACCTACCCTAACACTAACGCGTACCCTAATCCTAACCCGTACCCTAAACCGAGCCCTAACCCTAACAGTAACCCTAACCCTAACCCTAACCCATACCCTACGCCCTACCCGAACCCCTCCCCGAACCCGTACCCTAAGCCATACCTATCCCTCACCCTAACCCTAACCCTAACCCTAAGCTACCCTTGACTGCTTCTGCCTCCAATAGATTTCCTAAGCACTAGTGTTTTAAGGAACAGGTTAAAAAGAGAATCCTAATGTGATTTCTTGATAATGGGTGTGTTCCTTATCTTCTCCTCGTGTCTAAACTCTTCTCCATGGCTGGACCCCCAAATAATATTCCTTTACGTGCTAAGGGGTATCTAGAGAGTGTGATAGGTTTAATAACTACCCTCACCCTAACACGTACCCTAACCCTAACCCCTACCCTAACCCTAACGCGTTCCCTAATCCTAACCCGTACCCTAAACCGAGCCCTAACCCTAACACTAACCCTAACCCTAACCCTAACCCATACGCTACGCCCTACCCGAACCCCTCCCCGAACCCGTACCCTAAGCCATACCCTAGCCCTCACCCTAACCCTAACCCTAACCCTAAGCTACCCTTGACTGCTTCTGACTCCAATAGATTTCCTAAGCACTACTGTTTTAAGGAACAGGTTAAAAAGAGAATCCTAATGTGATTCCGTGATAATGGGTGTGTTCCTTATCTTCTCCTAGTGTCTAAACTCTTCTCCATGGCTGGACCCCCAAATAATATTCCTATACGTGCTAAGGGGTATCTAGAGAGTGGGATAGGTTTATTAACTACCCTCACCATAACGCGTAACCTAACCCTAACCGCTACCCTAACCCTAGCGCGTACCCTAATCCTAACCCGTACCCTAAACCGAGCCCTAACCCTAACACTAACTCAAACCCTAACCCTAACCCATACTCTACGCCCTACCCGAACCCCTCCCTGAACCCGTACCCTAAACCGTACCCTAAACCTCACCCTAACCCTAACCCTAACCCTAAGCTACCCTTGACTGCTTCTGCCTCCAATAGATTTCCTAAGCACTAGTGTTTTAAGGAACAGGTTAAAAAGAGAATCCTAATGTGATTTCGTGATAATGGGTGTGTTCCTTATCTTCTCCTAGTATCTAAACCCTTCTCCATGGCTGGACCCCCAAATAATATTCCTTTACGTGCTAAGGGGTATCTAGAGAGTGGGATAGGTTTAATAACTACCCTCACCCTAAAGCGTACCCTAACCCTAACCCCTACCCTAACACTAACGCGTACCCTAATCCTAACCCGAACCCTTAACCGAGCCCTAACCCTAACACAATCCCTAACCCTAACTCTAACCCATACCCTACGCCCTACCCGAATCCCTCCCCGAACCCGTACCCTAAGCCGTACCCTAACCCTCACCCTAACCCTAACCCTAACCCTAAGCTACCCTTGACTGCTTCTGCCTCCAATAGATTTCCTAAGCACTAGTGTTTTAAG